>NC_081405.1:467081935-467401578 GCF_030272615.1 Cryptomeria japonica | reverse complement strand
AAATTTGACTAAGTCTGGAAAACTGAAGAATTCTCCAAAAACTAGATTTTGCAATATAACTCCTGGAGGTTCGAAACCACTCTCAAACATCCTGAAAGTATATATGGAATATAACTTAAAGTATAAGAACTTAAATGTTATATTCCATTAAATGATCCTGACGGAGAGACCAAAATGTCAAATTTCGCTCCTAACCCTTCCAAAGGGTCCAAAGCGAATTTCGCTCCTGACCCTTCTAAAGGGTCCAGAGCGAAATTCTCCATAGGACATTCTACTTTGACCAAAACCTAGAACTAATACATTCCTAGGCTTGAATGAAGGCAAAAACGCTTGTTTGAATGAAGAAATGTGAAAATGAAGTCAAGATCTTGGCCAAGATTAGGAATTTCGCTCCTGACCCTTCCAAAGGGTCCAGAGCGAAAATCCTTATAACTCTTGTTTTCTTCCTTATTTTGGCTAGGCATTGGCTTGATGGGAGATGAATGGGTATGTTTTTGCCTTGAGAGGGAGTTTGATTGATTTTGAAGAACAAGATTTTGGCCTAACGGAGAATTTCGCTCCTGACCCTTCCAAAGGGTCCAGAGCGAAATTCATCATAAACTTCATTTGCTACCTTGTTTGACCTTGAAACCTTCTTCCTCAAGTGGAAAATGATCTAAGTTTGCTTCTTGAAGTGGTTTGGAGTTTGAAAAGTGAGTAATCTAGCCTAGAAGGAGATTTTCGCTCCAGAGCGAAAATCTACCTAAGACTCATTTCTTCCATAGTTTGACCAAATTTTGATTTGCAAGGCGCCTTGAAAGGAAGGATGGACATCTTTTGCCATTGGAAATGTTTGAAAGCATTGAGAAGTGAAGGATTTTGAGCCAAATAGTGAATTTCGCTCCTGACCCTTCCAAAGGGTCTAGAGCGAAATTCCTAGAAACACCTATTTTTCCATTGGAGGAGGTCAAGTCCTTAGTTTTTAATGGCGTAGATGGAAGTGGGATAGCATGTTTTTGCCTCTTGAGGTGGTTTGGAGTTGGAGAAATGGAGAATCAAGCTCAAATCATGAAAATCACTCCTGACCCTTCCAAAGGGTCCAGAGCAAAAATCTTCATGGACCTCATTGTCTTCCTTATTAGGCCAAGTCCTTAGTGTCCAAGGCATGTTGGAGGAAGGATAAGCATATTCTTGCCTTGAGGAATGATGGAAAGCAACAAAAGATGAAATTTCAAGCCTAGAATGGAAATTTCGCTCCTGACCCTTCCAAAGGGTCCAGAGCGAAATTCCTTGTAAACCTAGTTTTTTGACCTTGCTTAGGCTTCAATCCATGTTCCTTGGAGGAAAAATGATGAAATGTATCTTGTAAAGAAGATTGGGATTGAAAGAATGATGATTTTGGGCTAGAAAAGGAAAATCGCTCCTGACCCTTCCAAAGGGTCCAGAGCGAAATTTTGCAAAACCTATCTTTTCCCTCAAATTTATGCCAAGTTTGGTGTGGGTCAAGATTGGAGATGTCCTTAGGCATGTCCTTGAATGGTCAATAATTATCAAACTTGAAGGAATTGGGCCAAAACGTGATTTTCGCTCCTAACCCTTCCAAAGGGTCCAGAGCGAAAAACACTAAAACCATCCTTTTCTCCAAATTTTGTGCTAAGTCAGGCTTGGACTAGGGTGAGAAAAGCTATTTGGAATACCTTGGAAAGATGTTTGACCTTCAAAAATGTGAATTTTGAGCTAAAGTTGGAATTTCGCTCCTGACCCTTCCAAAGGGTCCAGGGCGAAATTCTTATAGGGTATGTTCCTGGAGAAAATCTTGGGCAAGTTTCATGTTAATATCTTTTTGTTGATGATTTAAGTTGAAAATGCTATGTTGAAATGAATTTATCATGTGGTCTTAATCATCTTTTGGTTTGTTTTGGCACTAGGCTAGGACAAGGACGACCTTCTCCAACCCAACATCAACAAGGACGACCTTCTCCAGCCCAGCATCAACAAGGACGACCTTCTCCAGCCCAACCTCATCAAGGACGACCTCTTCCAGTCCAACATTTGAAGGAAAGACAAGGTGGCATCCCAGTCATCACTCCTCCAGTCGGGTTGGTCCACTTTGGCATGTCCAGATTCAATGTACCTGACTCATCAAAGATGGCACTAACTTCGATGTACCTACCCCAGCTATCCATTGGTCGAATATTCCAGAGAAGACATGTGTCCAAATGATGCAATTATTTCATTGGTCAGAATTAAGTTTGTTGTAACAAACCCTAATTAGGGTTTCATTGTAAAATCTCGGCCATTGATCTCAAAGTGATCTGAGCCATTGAATTGTATTGAGGGCGCTATATAAGCCCTGGCTCCTCATTTGTAAAAGCTAATAGTTAGTCAGTGGTTAGCTAATAGCGAATAGTTAGTCAATAGTTGATAGTAGGTGAATAGTTAGCTAATAGTGAATAGTCAATTGATAGAATAGCAATTAGAGTAGAATAGCAAGAGAAGGCAAAGATTGTTGCCAAGATGTTGTTGTAAAAGACTTGTAAAACTTCATTGAAGAAATGGCGAAATCTATGGGTCGATTCACCAATTTGCATGGTCTTTATACTTCTCAGATTTGATTTCATGTTATTAGATGAGTGGAAGAAATGTGTTTGATTGATGGTGAAATTTGTATATCCATACTACTAGCAGTTTGTTGATTGCAGATTTGCCTTGTGTAGTCAACTGGAATCATTCAGCTTAAGCTTAACTTCAATTGTCGCTTCTTCACTGATATGCATCAACCTGATGGCGTCTATGCTTATAGCGATGATCTGAACATCATAAAGCTTTCCTCCGAAGATCGCACTAACCTTGTGGAGATGATCCTGGGATGTCAAAACAAGACTTAGTTAGAATTTCACCAAAGGTTATTCATTGCTCCTACATTCTTAGTGTCAGAATTAGATCCTTTCCTCGCCCTCATCCTTTTTCTTTTTTTCCAAAATCTAGGCCAGTGAAATCTTGTGATTCCAGCAAATCAGACGTTTGGGTCATTGAGTGTAAGTCCCCTTGTGATTCCAGCAAAATCACATCATACCGCGAAGAGCTTATCCACGAGTAGAGATCCTACAAAGCAGAACCTTGGAGTTGCCTCGACTAATCCTTCGGCGAGATCTTCAGCAGTCGAGAACTTTGTTCAAGAGAGGATAAGGTACCTTTTAGGTATTTTATTCTGTGTTTGGTCGTGTACAAAATACACATCAACAGGATGAAAGCCTCTAATTCAGCAGGTTTGCAAGTATTTCTAGAGAATTCGCGATTTGATTAATTTTGAGTATTGTACTATAATTTATTGATCGGAATATTATCATAAATTCTTAATCTTTGATAAAACTATTATCAATTTCAAGTAAATATTATTGTTTTAAGGTAAAAATCAGGAATATCCCAAAACAGGACATTGCAATGTATTTGTATTTTTGTTTATAAAATATGCCGTGTAAGCAGTGATACAAGGAGACACGTCCAACAAATATGTATCTGCCATATCCAAGGTCTTCTTCTTAAAATATTATGTTCGGAGTTTCTCTGTAGACACAACATCCCACTGTTAATCTACAGTTTTGATAACAACCATTGTAAGTAACATTTTGAACAACCTGAACACATTTTCATTAGTATCAGACCTTATCTTCTGCTGATGATCAACTTCATTAGTGTGGACTATTATTATAACAAATTTCTACTACCACTCCTATTATTGTAATATTGGACTACAATTTTTCTTTAAATCTCAACCAAAAGTTTTATCTTTTGCTTCAGATTTGACTATCACAGTGCTTGTGCTGCAACCTTCTCAATTGATCTACTTATTCCCAGAATTTCAATGTGGAAGACAACTAGAGAACCAACATGCTATAAGGAATGTATGATAGAATGTTTCTGAATGATGGATAGTGAGAAATTTTGATAGAACTTTTGAAGGAATATTGATCTACAGCTCTATACTATTCCTTCATAAGCACATCATCTCAATAGCCACAACAGTTAGACTGAATATGTGGGCATGAGCCTGATCGGGTATTTAGACATATTACATAAGCTCCAAAGTTTTTTCAGTCAAATAAGAGTCAAGCCTGAATACCTTATTAATAAGTGAATGAAACTAAAATCAAGAGACAAATTCACAAGCTCTAGCGAATTTTCAGAATAAGCACAAACAAGGATGAGGCAAAGACAATTTATTATGCTGCATTTCAACACCAGTCATCCAGCTTGTGGCATGAAATAAAATTTGAGAAGCCAAAAAGGTTATTTAGTGACTTGCGTTACTGGAGAAGTCAAACTCAGGTCTTTATTTGATGACAATTCTTCCAAAGCTCATTTTCACGAGGTGTGAAACAAAGATGAGGCAATGATACAATTTATTATGCTGCATTTCAACACGTTTCATTTAAATGGCAGCATGCCATTAAATTTGAGAAGCCAAGAAGGCAATTTAGTTAGTGATCCTGCAATACCGGAGGAGTCAAATTGTGTCTTTATTTGATAAAAAATCTTCCAAAGCTCATTTCTGTGAGGTATGAAGCATGAGGCATATGGAACAAGTTCTCAATAATTTTGATTCCTAGATAAAATTACCGTTGCTGCTCCATAATCTTCCAGCTCACTGTCAATTTACATTACTTGTGGATAAAAAGAATAGACGAAGATAATTACACAAGATATTGGGCAGAAAGATCACGCATCCTTTTTATTGTATTTTGTTTCCCACTAGAATTTGGGATATATATTAAGGCTTTGTTACCTGGAAAATATAAGGAAGGTTGCATTGTAATCTGAGAAATTGAATTGGATAAAGTGTGAAATATAGATTCTCTTGTGCAAAAATGATAACGCAGAGAAAGCTCCAAAGCCATAGACAGGTTCAAAATTGGAATTGGCGTATAAATTTTTAGTTAAGACCAACTTAGGATTATCCCAGATAAGACTGGCAAGAATGTATAAGTTAAATGGTTGTAGATCTGCTTCAATAATGACAAAAAACAAGATAATCATAACCTTGAGATGACAGGAGCTTTTGAAGAGATAAATGAAAGCTTATGCTTCTGCTGCCTTCAGAGAACAGATGAGGCTTTTCAAACTCTATAGAGAAAATTAAGATACAAAATAATTCTACAGGAGGATTTTTGTTAGTCTTGAGGATTTTTTTTGCGATAAAAGTTAAAAAAATTATTCAATATTCAAAGAGGCCAGAGGTCAATTACAGTGAAAAAATATAAAAAACAAACACAGATAGTAGATCACAGTATAAAATTTAAGACTCACTAATTGGCTCCTCCTCATGCTTAACGTTCGAAATTGTCATGCTCATATTTGGGCACTAGCTATTATGATAAAGGCGGTGATAAATCTGATGCAAAAGGGTTCTTGTTTCTTGAGCCAACGTCTAGTTATTGTAATGCATATCCTTGAGGTCTCACATTTTAGTATTAATAGCGTTCAACTTATCCATCTGGTCATCCGTGATATGCCTTCTTCTTTCACCTTCCATCCTCAACTGAAAGAGTTTTCTCTTGAAGATTACCGCTGAAAATAAAAAACATTCTTTTATTCTTCATCTATTGCAGTTGAACTAAGTCATTTTGACTTACCAGCCAATCATTTGGCAGGAACAATATCTTGGAAAAACTTTGGTGCTTGAGACCTTCTTTACATTAAGAACCTATGGTACTCTTTAGATAGTCTATTCTGCCTAAGTTGCATGTTAGGGCACCTTTATCGATAAGTTCATTATGCTGAGGAATTTGATGAAAACATTTGAGGTACATCAAAACCTGCTAGGGTTCTCCAGTCACTGACTGGCCAAACCGAGAGCTGTATTTTAACTCCCCAAAGAAACTAAGCCATGAGGAGTGCACCAGTGCAGAGATGATTCTGCAAAACCTATTAAGGCATACAAATAGTAGCACTTAGGCAGGGTCCTCATTCAGGTAGATAAAATTAAAAGCCCTCTTTACGGGTAAACAAAGATAAAGACTATTGGGAATTTAACCTTGGTTGACTTATCCTGCAATTAAGTGTAATCTCCGGGCCGCGGAGAACATTTTCAACAGCCAAAATTTGAACTAGATGTGAATTGCCATTAGAGGCCACGACCTCACAACCTCCAAATACATTTTCAATACCAATCCCATGTACAATAATCAATTTGAAATTTTTGAAACAATGAACTGGGAAATCCAATGCCGAAGATCTAGATAGTAGGATCCCCTAGGTAATATATAAGCAGACAGGAGGCTAAGGAAACAAAACTAACTGTAGAAAACACAGCAAGAATAATTTTCAGCATAGTCTTTCAAATGGTTTTCTTTCAAAGCATGATCAGATTTTACGAGACTGATTTTATTCTATTATACGATGCACGAAATTCCCATTATCTCTAGATATCTGCACTTCATATGCCATAACTTTAAAGTGAGAAAAAGCACAAAAAACACAACCTTCAACAGATCCATGCCATCCCATTCACATGAACAGCAAAACCATTGCAAAATTCAAAAAATGGGTAATTCAAATACCTCCTGTAAGCTTAATTAGCAGACCCTGCAACTGTCCAGTCCTCACGATTCAGCTCCCCTCTGTACTTGCCAAGACACAAATTAACAACTAAAAAAGTCATCATAAGAAAAAGATATCAAGAAGGAGAAAAAATTTAACGTCCAAGAAACTAAAAATGGCCTATGGGACAGAGTTCGTTCTTATCTACCTCTGCAAATATAACGGAGCTTACCTACTCATAATGCTTTGAATAGCAGAAACTTTGAAATAGGTGAGGGACTGCATAGACTATTACAATTTGCCAACATTAAATGTTGTAGTTTTAACAATTGCTGATTCATGCTTCCCTCATCATAAGCGTCGACGTGGCACGATTAAATATAAAACAATTAGGAGTGGACGACGATATATTAATGCTAAAATGAATTTATTTATTTATATTTCTATATGAGTAACATCCCACCATAGTCCTAGTGCAATGGTGAGAATTGCATAGATATGCCATTTCCTCTTGTGATTTGGCCCACTTCAATTAGAACATTGTTTTTAGCATGTTAAAAGGTTTTATAGTTAGCATATTTATATTTTAAATTATGTAAAAGATGTAGAATTAATATTCGTAAATATAAATAAATTGTCAAATTTAGAAATAATCAAGAAGAGTATAAATAAAGAAAAAATTAGATTGCTTAAAATTTCATAAGTTTATTTAAATTTTTACAATATACATGTAATTTATAAGATCTCATAATTGTTTTAAATGTAAGGGTTGTATTACATCGATCAATTGAAAAATAAATGGAGACATATGTAATGAATTTATTTGAAATGTTTGAAAATCTTTTTAACAAGAAAGTTATACATGTAAAAAATCAAATGTAATAAAAATGAGAGCTTAGTAATTGAATCTAATAAATCCTACATGAATAAAATATTATTTATAATATTATAAAAAATAAAATCATAATTGCTATAATAGATGGATATTCTATTGTGTCTTTGTATATAAGATTATATTTGGAACACGTAACTCTAATAAATGATTTGAAGAGCCATTGAAAAGAGCATCAAGAAACCTTAGATCTCATCTACACAAAATAATCTACCAAGAAAATCAATCATCACTAGAATTCATTCAAGAAAGAATGTTTGCATAAATTCTTCTTTATTGAATTTTAATAATATTTTTTCTGTTAATTTTATATTCCTTGTTCTTGAGGTTATTTTTGTGATAGAATTATATGGTATTGAATGTATTACCAACTATTGACGATGTTGTAAATGTAATGATCACTAGAGCTATCTTCACATATAGTGAATAGTAGAGGTTAGATCATCTTCATATGTTAAACTTGTTACGTTCTTCACAAGCTATATGCATTGTACATCATATTTCTTCACAAATTTGTGTCATTAAAATATGGGGTTGGATTGAAATGTGTATTTATATGATAAAGTACATATAGCTCATGTATTGAGTAAATTGTGCAAAATTAAGATGGACAAGATGTATAATTAAAATAAAATTTGTTGAATCATGCAACCCAACACCTCCTCAACATTGTATGCATCTCTTTTTCTTTTTCCTTTCCACTTATTCTTGTAAGCTATGTAAATTGTGATATTCTTTTAGTTAGAAAGATGTATTTTCTACTTAGAAGCTAGTATTCAAGTAGTTAACTATTATAAGTTTTAATAACTGAAACGAGTGGATTGTGATAGTAAATAAACATTAAATATTTAATTATAAACTTAAGAAGTGGTGATATATCTAACAATGTGTATATCATAAGAATTAGACAAGTATTGTCTTTTGTTTAGTCTACAACATTAATGCATTTTTTGGTGCCTTTTTGCATAATGTGTCCACTTTTTCAAATAGCTATAATGCTAAACAATTAAGAAATTAAAATTTTAAATAAGTAAAAATAGATGTAAGTACTATTGGATGGCTGAAAGACATATAAATAATCTTCTTTACGACACAATGCATAAAATGACTTTAACAAAAAAATTAATGTGGTCAATATAACTACTTATATTTTTTTAGGTTATTATAAAGTTACTGATATTTTTTGCTGTCAACCATCTAGAGGAAAGAACTCAATAGTTGAGCACATTCTAATGGTTGCAATAGCATTTGTTAATTTAATGCCCACACTTGTTGATTTCAAGTCCAATATTTTTTACAACATTGCACCAACATGACTTTAAAGTTGTTATTGTGATGATGACTACCCATAATTGAATGAAATGTATCACTAGAAGCACTAAAAATCAACGAATCATGTGAGCCACATTAGCGCACAAGTATCGATCCCACTTTTTTGAGGTTGTTTTGGACACCTTGGCAAAAAGTATGCTGACGTGGCATCATATTTGATGATGTGGCCTTGAAACTTTAGTTATAAGTAGGGCTCTTGTCAAATAAGTTGCTGTAAAAAATTGGGAGTGATTTAAAATTTCCACAGAGAATTTTGAGAAGTGTGAAATTAAGATGCTAAATTAGTGGGTCTTGTCCCTTAATAACACCCTTTATTTTTAATTATAATTATTACCAACATAACCATGCCAAGTTATGTCTAACTTCTTCTTAACCATTTTCTATTCATTTCCGTTCATAGTTTTGACTATGGAGGAGACTCTTTAGATTCACTGTAATTTATGAGTGGTATTAATCAATTGATTTGTCCCAATTTTGGGTATTCTAAGCGTTACTCCATTGACCGATACTAAAATTATTTTCAAAGGTCAAATATAATACGAGTTAAACCCCACACACTAAGCTTTGACTTCTAGACTTAAAAATGTTAAACGCTCGGAATTGAGTGACTTCCACTAGACTTAATATGTTGCTAAATATATTTGATTTAAAACTGAGTGATATTTGTAACATAGTAACAAATTGATTTAGGAGATTTGCTTTTAACATGGTAACAAACAAATTCTGCTTAGTGATGAGCAGATCCCTGTATATGCTTTAATGTAGCCAAAGTGCATTACTATGAGCAGGATATGAAACATGATATAAAGTTTAAGGCCGATCTTTCTGTAAACAAATTCTCTCTTCTCAATATGGAAATCTCATTCTTTCTTCCACCCACATCGTCTTGACATTTGAACGCAAAAGCCCGCGTGCCACCATTAAAGAACCAAAAAAAAATTCTTAAAAAAATAAAAACAAAAAAAGTTACTCCCAAACAATTATATTAGTCAAGGATAAGTTCAATGTGTATCCGCTTAAACACTATGACAACTGACATAAATGTCCGTCGCTATCATTGCCTTGATATTCCACTAAACATTCTGCACTGGATTAAAAAATCTTTGTTCTCCTGCCACGTGTTGCATTCTTTTCAACATTGGCATCGTCGATGGAGCTTTTTTATGTTTTCACAAACATTATTAAAAATTACTCCAATGAAAAAATTTAAAAAAAAAAAACATTATTAAAAATTTATAATAAAAGATTCTAGATGTAGAAGGAAAAGGAGGTTTAGTAGTCTTCTGTTTGGGCCTTCCAAGCTTCCTTTACTAGCTATCTATGGGTTCTAGAGACTGTTTGACCTTATAAATGTTATTAAAAACATTCATTCATTATAATTATAACACACCTAATGGAATCTTGTTATGATTATCTATCAATCCTTAAGTTAATTATTTGTTTAACTTAGACTCTACTCTAAACAATCAAAACAATCATATGATTTAAATTTATATTTTTTAATATTAACAAAATTCTAAAATTATTATACTAAGAGGTGTTCTCCAATTACATAAGGCTACAATCAATCTATGTAAACAAAAACCTTTCGTAAATTAATTTGACATGCAGATGATAGTTAATGCATGGAAGTATGGCATGCGAAATGGTTGAATAGTGGAAAATGAAATGGTTTGTAGTCAAAGAGTCAGAAATGATCACGACTCTTCAGCTACAAACTATTTCAATCTCACGATCGTTTCATCCTCCACTATGCAACCATTTCGAATGACATACTTCCATGCATTTAACTATCATATGTCAAATTAATTTACGAAAGGTTTTTGTTTACATAGATTGATTGTAGCCTTATGTGGTCGTAGAACTCATCTCAACATAATAATTTTAGAAATTTGTTGGTATTGGAAGTATAAGTTCAAATCATATAATTGTTTAAACAAGAAACATGCCATCACTCTTACTAATTATATTATATCAATTGAATTGAAATTAGTCACTACATAATACATTATAGTGATCACTTAAAGTATTAATTGTTATAGTTATCTTACTACAAAAAAAAGAAAATCATATTTATTTGAATTAAATGCCAAAATTAGAATTTTTCATATCAGAATTATTAGAATTTTTCATATTACAAATTTATATTGTAATTATTCATATAATTTTCTCATACTTTAATTATGATAATGACCAAAATGCTTAAATTTATAATAAATATTATCTTACTCAAAATAATAATCAAATATTATGTAATTAAATGACATGTATATGAAAAATATATTTACAAATTAAATATCATTAATTATATATATTAAAAATATATAAATATTAAATAACAAATATGAGTATAATATATTAGTATATACATTAATTAAAAATATTTATAAATAAAATATTATTCATTCATAAAAAATATTTTAAATATTATGAAATATATAGACATTAGTATAATATTTATTAGCATAAATGTCTTAAATATGTTGTCTATTTGAACTTTTGGTTAAAATTATTTTACTTTTGTATTTAAATTTAAATTTTACTAAACCACCATTTGTTATTTGATAATTAATTAACTAGCAATCACGCCTTGGTGTGCAATGGTTACACCAAAGAGGTGTGCAAGGTCAATTAAGAAAAAAAAGGTTCTATTATTTGCATACATTTGCACAATACATGATGTCAATTGGTAGCCATTTAGCAAATGATATTTGTGCAACAAAGGTCTCAATGGAGCAGTGTTAGCTTCAAATCAACTATGCACCCTCTTATAGGGATGAAAACAAGATTGAAACAAAACCTCTTAATGAGGAAGAGAATTAGGCTACATTACTAATATGCTCATTTTATGTCTACAATAGAGAGAGAGAGAGAGAGAGAGAGAGAGAGAGAGAGAGAGAGAGAGAGAGAGAGAGAGAGAGTAAGATAGAGAGACACACACACATATTGAGAGAGGGAGGGAGTTAATATTGCATCTATAACGTCTAACAAAATCCCTCTTCCATTACATTATGATAGATTGCATACCATATTATAGAGATCTTATTTTGGCACAACAAAGGAGAAGGTAGGAAAAGGTTTATGAGACTAAATTAAATACATGTTGATTTCATTTTCTTGAAACTTTCCAAGACTTTTTCAACAAATCTATTTTGTGCATATTCTACAATCATAGAAAGCCATGATAACACATATTTAGGGAATTATACCAAACATTTTTTTCCCACATAATTTGATCACTTTGAGTTTAGGTCAAAGTGCCACTCATTAGATTTAAGTGGACAACATCAATTGTTTGATTGCTCTTTAAGTAGTGTAGGTTGCATATTATAAAACTTCATTACTTATTACCCAAGAATGATGGGTAAATTATTTGCAATCAATGTATTAACAAGGACCTCAGTGTAGGTTGATATGTAGGTATGATGTATACCATATAGCATAGAATTAATTTTTCTAAAGCATTTTTAGAGCTAGGCAATGTTGCCTTGTACATTTTAAATTGATATTGGTACAATTTTGTGATGATAGAAATGGGCCCTTCTTTTGTAATGAGATGAAATTTTCTATATAAACCAAACAACTCTCACCAAATTTTTTTTTTTAATATAAATAAAATATTAAGCTATCCTAAAATGCATATACATTGTTTCACTTTAATATTCATTTCAAATTCTTAATAAAATATCATACACTTAATTTCAACCAAATTTAATTATTTTTTATATAAATTGAAATATTATGATATAATCATTTTAATTTATGTAAATTTTATGAAAATAAAATGATGTCTTTACAAGAAAAAATAAGTTCAAATTTTTATTTGAATATTTTCAATATATAATCAATTTTTTTTTAAAAGAAATAAAATATGGAAATAATAATATATTATTCTCTTTATTAAATACAAATATTTGAAAAAGCGTCTTAATTTATAAATAATTTTTTATAAAATAAATTTCTCCAACAATAATGCAAGTATATTATATTCTCATGCAATTCTTTATAAATGAATTTTTTAAAGAAAGAATATGTAAATTTATTTATATCTTTATTTTTAATAACAATCTAAAATCTTAGACATAAATATAATTGAAATAATTAATTAAAAAAACATTTTTTTTTATGATCAAATTGTTATAAAAAGGGTGTGCACAAGATCATCAGGGGCCAAAAATTGGCGATGTGAAAAAAAATTGTTTTTCATTTGCCCCAAAACATAAAAATTTGCTTTGACTTTTTACTAGGGTTGGGTAACAATACATGCAACCATGGCAACAACCAAAGCAGAACATATATCCATTCTAAACAAATATCCACTCCGATTCAACATTCTTTTTAAAATGCCTACATTAGCAAACAAATATCCATTTGGAACAGATATTTGTTTACTCTGAGACAATGAAAAGAAAAAATCAATCGTCGTGGGTCATTTTAACCCACAATGATGAAAAAATCTTGAGCAACAAAGGCAAGATAACAAATATCAAAGTCGAACTAATATTTGTTTCAAATATCCCTAAATATTTTTTAAAAAATTTAGATTCATTTTTAGCTTTTTATTGTAAATTAGGCTTTTTAATATGAAACCTTGCCCAACCAAATCCTCCTACACTACTAAACCCTTCCTCAATTTAGGATTTGATTAACATCAATATGATTGAATTGAGAAACATTTGTGAATTATATCATAGGCACCCTCATCTATCCTCAATGGCAACCACCTTAGAGTCGATAATTTCCAACATTGAAATCCTCACACACCACCACCATTCCTATCTATTGTGGCGAGAGGTCATGAGGCAACACTGTGCTTATGGCTTGTCATATGATGAGGTGAGGATATTGACATTTCTAAAGCCCAATTAGCCTAATTATTTGTCAATCGTAGAACTAGACAACTTCTTAACGTGTGTAAGCTAAAATATTCTATTAAATTGTGCCAGCATCAAGGTATCATAGATAAATTTTACAATCATTGGTGGATGGTTTTTGATAAACCACCCAACAATGATGTCGATGTCCCTCAATATTTATTTTGCAAACTATATTCTGAATTTGTCTTAAGTAATCACATCAACTACTTTGACATGAGTGATTTCCAAGGTGTGGGTAGAGGTATGCTTTAGGATAGGCTTGAGGAAATTTGAGTAGTACAAGGTCCATATGTTCCCACTCCTATTGTTCTCCCACCTCCAGTACAATTCCCAGATGTTATTACAGATGTGGCCTTGATGAGAATATTAGCAATACACTCTTTGGTTGACCATTTAATTTCTTGGATTTCTCAATTTGGTCAACCATAAGACCTTAATACACATAGTGGATCGGGTGGTGCTGGTATAGGCTCCTTAGATTCACATATTTGTGTGATGCATACTTGCACTATGTGCAAACATGCATGTTTAGGTTCTCTTGGACAATCTATTGAGTCTCCCATTGACACGTCTGATTATGAGGTCCATCATATGGTAGATGTACCGCATGAGATGGTAGGAGAAGGAGCATATCCTTGAGAGTCATCAAATGCTAGAGATGAGGAGGACCTTGGTGTTGGCAATATGTGCATCATAGTGTTGTAATTGATGTCAACTTTAGGTCATTGGTGAAGTTGAAGAGGTTGTCAATTGATATGTGTGTTGAGATATTTGAAAGAGATGGTTTGATTTAGATTTTGGCATGATCAACATGATTGAAGATAGTCCAAAAGATCACTAGTTGTATCCATGGTAGTATATCAGTCTTGAAGCATGGTAAGCATATGATAGCACATTGTTACATATGTTTTGTGCCTTATTTATGGGATGCAATTGCATTAGTTGTTGACTACATGCTCAAGGAGTTGTTGAGTGATGTTGGAATTTTGGTTCATACTTATTTTGTTAAGGAAATTTGTCTAAGTGTTGAACAGTTTATTTTATTATATCTTGGTGTTGGTATTTTGGTATGCATTCTACTGCATTGCATATTTTGGTTGTTCAGTTCAGGATTTAAGCTCAATAGGATGTAAGACTAATACTTCCCAAATTTTATGTCATACACATTTGTGCAACAAGAGTTATAAGGGTTTATTCTCTGGATTACAGTTCAATAGTGTATTATGTCTTTGTTGACTCACTAGAATGCTCTGCATTCTTCAACAACAATTGGTATGATTGTGCGAATTTGGGAACATGGCCAAGATGGCACAAGAATTTAATGATATGATTTTTAGGTGAATTGGTGCTCCACAATGCTATATCTTATGATAAAGTGTCATAGACTAACCGGGTTGCCCTATTTCTATCAATTCTGTGAGTTTATTTTTTGTCTCTACATCTAATGAATGATTTCTTTAGGGATGATTATAGAGGGGTTTTAGATTGTTCAAATTCCTTTCATCATTGTCTGCATGATGATTTTTGTTTCTCCTTGATGATGTAAAGACAAACAGTTAACAATTTTGATAGTGGTGTTGATAATTGGGCCTACAAATTGTGTTCCTTAATTTTTCGATTAATCCTAACCTATTCTAATTGTTTTGAAGGATAATACAAGATACGCTTGAGATTCAACTATGTCTTAGGTTGATCCACAACCTAATATTATTAATGATACATGTATTTGTTACTAACCTATTTTGGGTCACACATTTCATTTGATATGTCCTATTGGTGTTGAGTTAATTGAAGTTTGGAGGTGTTTCATAGTATATATAAAGAAGGGTAAATCATTTATAAAGGTGGTTTGATAAAAAATGATGTGTGGAATGAATTGGTGATGCATTAATTAAGCCCAATTGTGCGATGAAGCAATGAATTGATTGTAGCCTTCCTTATAATGTCCTCAACTAGCTGATGTTCCTATGAGGTGGCATTTCTATGATTGGTTTTACCTTTGCGGGATCAACCTCAATGCCTTTGTTGGAAACAATGTATCCTAGGAGCTTCCCAGAGGTTACTCCAAAGACACACTTCTTTGGATTTAGGCGTACATTATATTGCTCTACTCTATTGAAAATTTTGTCCAGTATAGCGAGGTGACCCTCTCTTATTAATGATTTAGCTAGTAAATCATCCACATAGTCTTCCATTAGTGTATTCATCATGTCGTGGAAGATAGTAGTCATTACCCTTTGATATGTGGCACCTGCATTCTTGAGACCGAATGGCATTACATTCCAACAATATGTACCCCATGAGCATGTAAAAGTTGTTTTGTGTTGATCCTCTGGAGCAATATTTATCTGGTTGTATCTTGAAAAGCCATCCATGAGTGATAGCATTGCATGTTTTGTTGTGAGGTCCATGATCATATCAATGTTTAGAAGAGGAAAGTCGTCTTTAGGACATGCTTTGTTAAGATCTCTAAAATCCGAATAGATATAGATGCCCCCAGTTGGTTTTGCCACTGGTACAAGGTTAGAGATCCATTCTGCATAATCAATGGGTCTTATGAAACCAACGTCTAATAGCTTTTTGAGTTATGTTTTTACTAATAGTGTGATCTGAGGATGCATCTTTCCGAGCTTTTGGTTTATTGGTTTGGCCCCTTCTACTACTGTCAAGTGATGCATTACTAGTTCTGGATCAATGTCTGGCATGTCTGTATAGGACCATGCAAAATTGATTTGTCGCTTTTGAAAGAACTCCATAAAATTAGGATCTTCTGCTGGAGTCAGTGATTCTGGTAGATGTAGTATGTGTGGATTTTTTGATGCTTCCAGATTGACTTCCTTCGTTTCTTCAATGAGAATAGACAATCTCTCTTGAATAGTGCTAAAGGGGAGAATGTCAAACCTTCCATCCTCTAGTGCCTCAAAGAGGTTATCACCTTTGGATACATCCTTTTTTTTTACTCTTTTGGTCTCCACAAGTGCCTCAGTGTGGTTTTCACTTGAGGATCATATTTTGATTATAATATTTTTGCGACTAAAAGGTTTGGCATTCTCTCCAAATTAAGTCGCGTTGTTAAGTTCAATAGCATACCCAACTTTGTGATCCCCGTTTGGTATGTCATCCTGTAATTTAAGAAAGTCTATGATCACGTCTTCATTTTGGAAGGTGTCAAGGTGTTGGGGATCTTGTTGGTCCCAATCAATGAGTTCAAGATGAATAATCGACATTGCTTCATCGATCAGGTTAAGTTCATAGGATGTGTCGATTAGGGTAAGTATGGAGGAATCAAGGTCATCGTTAATACTATCCTCTTCGTATTCAGATTCAAGAGGTGACCTATCTGTTCTTTAAGTATCTTCAGTATCAAAATCCCAAAAGGTTTTAATCCATGCCTCTCCTTCAATAATTTTATCTACAAGAGGACTAGGAGAATCTTCTTGAGATTCATGTGAAGCCAAAGAACCCCATTCGTACTCATGTGAATCTGTCTCAGAATCACTTGGTAGAACTCTGTCACTGTATGTTATAGGTATGTTGGTTGATGTGAAAGGTTTGTCGATAGTTGCTGCAAGGGTTCTATCTGATGGGGTTGTTGATGTTGCTTAGGTGTCTGAAGTGGACAAGCGTTTTATCCTAGGAGTGACAGTTTGGTGGGCAACATAACTATTCGCTTACTTGCTATATGTAGAGACTATAATTGAGAAGTGCTTTTGTGATTGGAAGTTTTTGATCTTGTAGGTTGATTTGCAATGGACATTGTCCTGCTTTTGGAAGGGGTGATCTTAGAAGTGGTCTTCTTTTGTTTGCTTGGAATCCTAAGCTTAGGAGAGCGTCTTGAACCAAGGTTGAATCTGAGTCTAGTTGTATCTCGTGGTTGCAATGACTCTTGTACACCTTGTTTGTGGATCCCAATTCACTATGGCCATCATAGCCCATCTTTTGCATTAGGGTAAAGCCTTTACCATACCTCCTTGTAGGGATCCTGACCTATTGTCTAGCTGTATTGGAAGGGTCCCTATAGATCCATCCTGCCAAATCTTCATCAATAGTTTCTTGTTCATGTGATCTGCCTGGGATGAATCCATCAAGTGTAGTAGTGTTGGCTGCAACAAGTGGCTTGAGTGACATTTGTGGTTTTCCATGAGTCCTAGGTGAGAGGGGTAGTTGACCAACATAGAAAATATGACTAATATTATACTCTCCTGGGCCTTCATCCTATACTTTTATTTTCATCTTTTCCTGTTTGGGTGAAGGGATCGATGGAGTGGTGATAATTATTGAGTGGATGCAAGATGATGAGGCAGTGGCTTCTCCATTGTTAGGGACTGTGATATCAGGTTGATGCCTTGTATTATTGAAAAAGGCAAATGAGTTGGCATCACTAAGGATAGTATTCTTTACTCTATTATGTGGAAACTTGATGCATTGATGGTAAGTGGATGGTATTGCTTGCATGGAATGAATCCATGGTCTACCTAATAGGAGATTGTATGGAAGAGGGAGGTCTAGGACTTAACAAACCACATTCTTCACTATAGGTCCTACCCTCACTGGTAGAGTAACACACACTTTAGAGGAGCGTTCTGCATCATCATAGGCCTTGATGGTTATTCTCTTTCTGGAATCTACTGTATCTTGTGCATATCCCAATATTGTGATTAACTATAAGGTAGATATGTCAAGGCCAACTCCATTATCAATCAATACTCGCTTGATTATGTGTTTATGGATGAATCCATCAATATGGAGAGGGGCGTTATATGGTTGTTGAAAGGATGAATCTATTGGAAATGTGCCTCTAATTCACTTGACCCTTTGTTCATATTGATCGGGTTGACTCTGGTCGATGAAACAATGTGAAGAAAATCTGTGAGCTCTATCGGTATAACCTTTGCTGATGTATCCTCCTTCATCGGGTGCTCAGAGAAGCAGGTTTGAAGTCATCCCGATGACCTGAAAAAGTTATCTTCGGTCGTCGGGGTAGCATCGACTATCAGGTGGACTTGTTCGATGCTACACCGATGACCCGATGAAGTTGCCTTAGGCGATCAGGATGTCATCAGTTATCAGAGGATCTTATTGAATGCTATGTCAATTACCCGATGGATCCACTTTGGTTGACTTTGGTGTTATCAGAGATCGGGGTAACCGATTTTATTGTCTTGCTGATGACTCAATGAGGTCGCCTTCGGCGATCAGGTTGATATCAACAATCGGGTTGACAAGTTGAAATTTATGTCGATGGCCCGATAGAGTCACTGTGGTATCATCGGGAGGTCGGGTCTACCTATTGAAGGCTATCCCGATGAGCTGATCCGTTTGGAGCCACATTAGTGGATTCATCTACTGGTTCATTGGGAGATTAGAGCAACACATTTATGGTTTTTCGATGGCCGATGGAGTAGAGACTGACCACAGATGCTCGCTTCGAACCAAAGTCCAAAAGATGAGCTCGTGGTCACATTAGAAGTTCTTGCCGGTGTATATGAATATGAACCAACCCGACTTCCTGATGCATGTGAGATATTGTGTTTCTCATGAATGCAAACCGACTCAGACGGTTAGACTTCAAGCCGTTGGTGCAATTGCTCAGATGAACGGTCGACAATCTAATATAGGAAGACAAGAGGAAACTCAATGTTAGAGAGTTTTGTTTAGAAGCCATGACTGATAATCAAGAGTCGATTGTAGTGACCAGTTCGTTGAGAATCTGAGAACGAATGCCTATAGTTGCAGACTGAAACCTTATTGTAAGTTCATTTACTAGAAATAAAGTGTTCAACTGTTGGTGGTGGGTTTTTTCCTGAGAGGGTTTTCCCACGTAATTCTTGGTGTTCTATCTCTATGTTGATTCTATATGTTATGTCTATGCTATTCTTAACATTCTGTAAAAGTTTTAAACTGCATTCTTGTATGATTTCCCCTGCTAATTGACATTAGGAAGGCGTTTCCGCACTGTGCTTTCCTTTCAAGTGATATCAGAGCTTGGCCCGTTTTGTTATCCTTGTTGGGTAGGGTTGGTTTTTTGTGTTATTTATGTTTCAGTGGGAGTCTTGCAGAGTGTCTACTTGTTTGTTTTACAGGTTAATATGGCGAGCACCTCAGGGAGCATAAACATGGAGAAGTTTAATGGTTCCAGTTTCAAACTATGGAAACTCAAGATGGAAGACTTGTTGGTCGAACGAGACCTTTGGATTGCTATGTCTACGCAGAAACCTACAGGCATGAAGCAAGAGGATTGGGAATTAGCTGACCGAAAGGCAAGGGGTCTAATTAGGCCATGTCTTGCTGATTTTGTTCTGTTAAATGTCCATGAGGAGAAAACTGCACATCTTCTTTGGAATAAGTTGGGAGATATTTATCAAGGCAAGTCCTTGGTGAATAAACTTTTCTTGAGGAAGAAGTTGTACTCTCTCAAGATGGATGCAGGAACACCATTGGCAGACCACTTGAATGCATTTAACATGGTTCTTGCATAGTTAACTTCTATTGGTGTGTCCATTCAGGAAGAAGAACATTGCATGTTTCTGTTGTGTTCATTGCCTGACTCTTGGGAACACTTAGTGATGGCTATCAGTAGTACTATGACCGAGTTCAAGATGGATATTGTGGTTAATACTGTTTTGTCAGAAGAAATGAGAAAGAAGTCTTTTGAGGCGACAAAAGATGCACTCTCTGTTCGAGGCAGACCAAAGGACAAAGAAAAGAAGAAAGGAAATTAGTTCAAGTCCAAGTCTCAAGAGAGATCAAAATCTCCAAGTAAGAAGTCAAAGGTGAAGTGCTGGAACTGTGGGCAGAAAGGGCATATCCGAAAGGATTGCAAGGAGGAGGAGGAGAGGAAGAAGTATTCTGACACTGAATCTTCTCAGAGTGATGCAAATGCATTTGTAGCAGCCCTAATAGTGCCTACCTCGGATGACACCTGGTTAGTAGACTCTGGTGCATCTTTTCACATGACCTCCCACAAGGAGTGGTTCTCAAAGTATGGACCGTATGATGGTGGAAAGGTATTTGGAGATTGTAGGGAGAGGAAAAATTAAAATTCAATTCCCAGATGGTAGAGTGAAGGGGATCAATGGAGTTCTTCATATACCAGGTCTGGCAAGAAACCTTCTCTCTGTAAGTAAACTAAATGATGTTGGAGTACAAGTTACATTTGTATCTGGTGGTTGCAAGATGACTAGGGGTTCCATTGTATTGGCAAAGGGTGATCACATTGGTACACTATATAAGTTAAATGTTGAACCTCTATGTTGTAATGTAACCTCTGAAAAGTCTTTTAAGACAATTGTAATGATGCATAATGCTAATTCATTGGAAGCTAAACTTCCTGCTAAGAAAACAATGCTCTGGCATAATAGGTTAGGCCACATAGGTGAAAAAGGTTTAAAAACCTTGAAGAATAAGAATCTGGTTGAAGGTCTGGATGATTCCAGTTTTGAGTTCGATTTCTGTGAACACTACATATATGGAAAACATAATCATGTTCAATTTTATTCCAGTTCTCATAAGTCTTCTGACATTCTAGATTATGTTCACTCTGATGTGTTTGGTCTAATGGATGTTCCTTCTCTGTCTAAGTCTAAGTACTATGTATCTTTTGTAGATGATTATTCAAGAAGGGATTTTGTGTACTTTCTTAAAAGTAAATCTGAAGTGTTCAGTAGATTTAAGGAGTTTAAGAACCTTGTTGAAAATCAGACTGGGAGAAGGATTAAATGTTTAAGAATAGACAATGGTGGTGAATACTGTAGTGCAGATTTTGACAAATACTATGTTGATCATGGAATTAAGAGACATAAGACTGTACCTTACACTCCACAACAAAATGGAGTTGTTGAAAGGTTGAATTAGTCTCTAATGGAGAAAGCAAGAAGCATGTTGAGCGGAGTTGGGCTGGAACAAAAATTCTGGGCTAAAGCAGTTGCTACAACATGTTACCTTCTAAATCACTCTCCTACTTTAGCATTGGTTGAGAAAACACCTATGGAAGCATGGTCTGGTAAGAAACCTTTTTTAACGCACCTTCGTGTTTTTAGTGCAGAGGCATATGCTCATGTATCTGATGTTAATAGATCTAAGTTGGATAACAAAGTTGTGAAATGTATCTTCATTGGCCATGGATTTGGTGTGAAAGATACAAACTTTGGAATCCAACGACTGGTAAGGTTATGTACAATAGAAGTGTGATTTTTCATAAGCTAAAACCTATGTCACTAGATCACAACATAGGAAAGAAAGGAGAAGTTGAGGTTGAAATTCATCTAGCTAAGGAAGAATCTCCAGAGATACTTGAAGATGAGGAGAGTTCAAGCATTCGAGTAGTTCTAAAGAAGAACATGATGATGAGCCTCCTGTTGAACCTCAAGAAGCCTCAACACCAGAGTTGAGAAGATCTACTCGAGAGAGAGAGAGAGGCGGCAACCTGATAGGTATACACCTAATAAGTACAGTCACTCTATGTTGAATGTTAATTGTGCTTATGCTTTACTTGCAGATACTGATGAGCCTAGGACTGTCAAAGAAGCTATTAAGATGCCCGATTCAGATTCCTAGTTGGAAGCCATGAATGATGAAATGTCATCATTGGATAAAAATGAAAGTTGGGATTTGGTGCCATTGCCTTAAGGCAAAAAGCCTGTAGGCTACAAGTGGGTATTAAAAAAGAAGTATGGTCCAGATGACAACATTGACAAGTACAAAGCAAGTTTGATTGAAA
Organism: Cryptomeria japonica; assembly: GCF_030272615.1. Taxonomy (NCBI): domain Eukaryota; kingdom Viridiplantae; phylum Streptophyta; class Pinopsida; order Cupressales; family Cupressaceae; genus Cryptomeria; species Cryptomeria japonica. The sequence goes on along the minus strand of NC_081405.1, from coordinate 467,379,239 downwards.
GGGGTATTCTCAAAAGGAAGGTATTGACTATGGAGAGATCTTTTCTCCTATGGCTAAGCTGACATCTATCAAATTTCTCTTATCACTTGCAGCAGCATATGATTGGGACATTGAATAGATAGATGTGAAGAGAACGTTTCTTCATGGTGATCTTGAAGAAGAGATTTATATGTCTCAACCTGAGAACTTGTGGAAAAAGGTAAAGAACATTTGGTATGCAGACTCAAGAAGTCTCTGTATGGTTTGAAACAGTCTCCCAGAATGTGGTATCAAAAGTATGATACATTTGTTTTGTCCTTGGGATTTGTGAGATCAAAAGTTGATAATTGTGTTTACTACAAAACTAAAGGTGATAGGATTCTTATCATAGCATTGTATGTAGACTACATGTTGTTCATAGGAAATACAAAAGGTATGATCTCAGATTTAAAATCTCAGTTACCTATGAAATTTGAAATGAAGGACCTAGGAGCAACAAATTACATTCTGGGAATGGAGATCAAAAGGGACAGATCTAAGAGAAAACTTTGGCTCAGCCAGAGAAATTATATAACCAATGTTCTTGATAGGTTTCATATGTCTGACTGTAAATCACAAGTTGTTCCCATCTTGCAGGGAACTAAGTTGTCTATGCTTGACAGTCTGAAATCTCCAAAAGAGATTGCTGACATGAAGAACATCCCTTATGCAAGTGCTATTGGCAACTTGATGTATGCTATGGTCTGTACAAGACTAGACATTGCCCAACCAATGGGAGTACTCAGTAGGTTTATGTTGAATCCAGGAAAGCCGCATTGTGATGTTGTAAAGAGGGTGTTTAGATATCTGAAGGGAACTTCAGATTTTGTTTTTTGTTATCATGGTAATCTGAATGATTCAAAGAGAACTCTCAACATTTTTGGTTATGTGGATTCTGATTGGGTAGGAGACATTGACAACAGAAGATCCACTAGTGGATATTATTTTGTTTTGAATGGTGGAGCAATAAGTTGGATGAGAAAACGACAGTCTGTAGTCGCGTTGTCCACTATAGAGGCAGAATACATGGCAGCCACACATGCTTGTAAAGAAGTTGTTTGGCTTAGGCGTTTGAGTACAAATATTGGTTTTGATGTAGGGCAGATTGAAATTTGGAGTGATAGTCAGTGTGCTATATGTCTAGCAAAGAACCCTGCTTTCCATGCCAGAACGAAGCATATTGATGTTCAATATCACTTTGTTCATGACATGGTGGAAGATGGAAAAGTTTATCTTAACAAGGTAGACACTCTGGAAAATGTTGCAGATGCCTCGACGAAACTGATGAGCACTCACAAGTTCATGTGGTGTTCTAATTCTATGGGTCTTGATACCCATGATTCTCAGTAACATTTGGAATGGTAATCGGTCCAATGAATTCCTCGTCAAGTGGGAGTTTGTTGGAAATGTGCCTCTAATTCACTTGACCCTTTGTTCATACTAATCGGGTTGACTTTGGCCAATGAAACGGTATGAAGAAAATCTATGAGCTCTATCGGTATAAACTTTGCCAATGTATCCTCCTTCATCGGGTGCTCGGAGAAGCAGGTTTGAAGTCATCCCGATGACCCGAAAAAGTCTTCGGTCATCAGGGTAGCACCAGCTATCAGGTGGACTTGTTCGACACTACACCGATGGCTCGATGAAGTCGCCTTCGGCGATCAGGATGTCATCAGCTATCAGAGGAGCTTGTTGAATGCTATGCCGATTACTTGATGGATCCGCTTTGGTCGACTTGGGTGTTATCAGAAATCGGGGTAACCAGTTTTATTGTCTTGCCGATGACTCGATGAGGTCACCTTCAGCGATCAGGTTGATATCGACGATCGGGTTGACAAGTTGAAATTTATGCCGATGGCCCGATAGAGTCACTGTGGTATCATCGAGAGGTTGGGTCTACCTGTTGAAGGCTATCTCGATGAGCCGATGGAGCTGATCCATTTGGAGCCGCATTAGTGGAGTCGTCTACTGGTTCATCGGGAGATCGAAGCAACGCATTTGTGGCTTTTTGATGGCCGATGGAGTAGAGATCGACCGCAGATGCTCGCTTCGAACCGAAGTCCAAAAGATGAGCTCGTGGTCACATTAGAAGTTCCTGCAGGTGTATATGAATACGAACAGACCCGACTTCCTGATGCATGTGGGATATTATGTTTCTCATTAATGCAAACTGACTTAGATGGTTAGACTTCAAGCCGTTGGTGCAGTTGCTCAGATGAACGGTCGACAATCTGATATAGGAAGACAAGAGGAAACTCAATGTTAGATAGTTTTGTTTAGAAGCCATGATTGATAATCGAGAACCGACTGTAGTGACCAGTTCATTTAGAATTTGAGAATGAATGCCTATAGTTGTAGATTGAAACCTTATTGTAAATTCACTTATTGGAAATAAAGTGTTCAACTATTGGTGGTGGGTTTTTTCCTGAGAGGGTTTTCCCACTTAATTCTTGGTGTTTTATCTCTGTGTTGATTCTATATGTTATGTCTATGCTACTCTTAACATTTTGTAAAAGTTTTAAAATTCATTCTTGTATGATTTCCCCTGCTAATTGACATTAGGAAGGCATTTCTGCACTGTGCTTTCCTTTCAGAATCATCATTCTCGACAAAAGTGAGACATGGTGATGACTTGAGACTACCAACCATGGCTTGAAATTGATCTGTATTAAGGTCAGATGGAACTGACACTTCTTGGAGAGCTTGGTCTAAGATGGTTTAATGTGAGGGTGATAACCACAAAAGCTCTAGTATGGAGATAAGTACTGGCATCTTATCTAATTGTTCCATAAGGTTATAATGTTTGGGCACATATGCCGCTCTTTATGGTGCTCCTTGTATAGTAATCTTGCTATGATGACTAACAACGTTGCATGTGGGATCTTTACCTTTGATTGTAATGGTTGCAACTTGTTCATTGGCATCATAAAGGTGGTTGACAGTATAAGTATATGGTGTGTGGGTGTAACCTGTCTTGTTATCTTGGTTCTTACCTTGATGGGAGGGACCTCCTTTCTCATATGACGAGAGTGGATTTTTGAACATGGTATGATCTATATTGGAAGTTTTTGCATTGTGACCATCTACTTCTATGTCGCCTAGATCAACAAGGTCTTGAACGATATCTTTTAATCGATGGCAATTGTTTTTTTTGTGTCCTTTTCCTTTATGAAATTCACAATACTCATTATCTCTCCATCATGAAGGCTTAATCTGTGGTTTATAGTTTGACGTTTTAGGCAATGTGATAAGATCAGAAGAGATGAGTTGTTGTAAGATTTTTTCAAGAGATTCTCCCAAGGGTGTATATGTGCGATTGGGTTTGTAGGTAGGGTACCTGTTTTTAGGTTCCTCTAGTTGTGTGTTTGGAGTTTGATTTCCTTGATTGTTTGGGGCATTACCTTGATTGGTATTGGGGTTACTAGGATTATATGCTTGACCTACAATTTTGACCATGGGTTGGGCAACTTTGACAGTTCGTGTGTCCACAACACCATCATTAAGAGTGTTTTTGTTCTTGGACCAAAACTTTGGTTTGTCACTGTTGTAGGCTAGTCGTGGACTCTCCTTGTTGTCTTTGTATATCCTGGCAAGTCCCTTTTTTATAAGGGATTTCTTGATTTTAAGTCCTTGGGCATGATGTGAACATTTTATGTCTAAGTAGAATTCCATTTCCTCATTTAAGTTTGAAATAAAAAATTTAACTAATTATTCTTCAGGAATGGGGAAGGAACGTCTACTAGAAAGATGTCTCCATATTTGTAAGAATGTTGAGAATATCTCACCATTCTTTTGTTTTTTATTGCATAGATCAACCATGGAGACATCTCGTTCTATGTTATGTGCATGATGAGTGATAAATCTTTGTATTAGGTCCTCAAAGGTCCTGATCCCACCAAGTAGGTGTGAGAACCATTGCATGGCTGAGCCTCCCAAACTTTGGGGAAAAATGCACATTAAATATGTGTCCTCATATGCGACCTCTAAGCAGGCAGAGTAAAATTTTCACACATGATCTCTAGGGTCTCCTTTTCCTTTGTATTTATCAAACTTTGGGGTTTCAAAGTTGCATGGGAAAGGAGGCATGTATATGTTTCTATCAAATTGATATGGACAGATATCTTAGAGAGCATATTTCTTTTGTGACCTTCCTAAGTGTACTTGTTGGGCGAGGTCTTGCATATGTTGTCTCAACATATCCATTTCTGTAGGATGAGGCGGGATGTTTCCTTTTGATCTAGTTATCATCGTAGTTGTAGGTATTCCTTGCCCTCCTATCATCTTGATTTTGTTCTTCTCGATGGCTATGTTGAGATTGTTCTGATGCATCCCTCAGTTGTGATATGTCAAAGTCTACGGGAAGTTTGGCTCCTTCTTGAGCAATTTTTAGAAAATGGGCATCAACATTTCCCTTGAGAATATCCTTAAAAATTCTGTTAAATATGGGATTACTAGTTGATTCTTCTATTTGTGCTTGTGTAGGGGTGGCTGGGCCTTCTCTTATGGAAAAGGGGTTAACAACCCCTTCCTCTTATTCCCATATTTCATTTTGAGTTTGTCTTTGACTCTGAGACCTAGTCCTAGCCATGTTGTGAAGCACGCAGTTGTGGGTGAAAACGTGTGTGTTTTATCTTCTTTGATAGTTTAAAGAGTTTATGAAGATGAAGATGAGTTGAAATGTGTATGGATTAGTGGTCTCTTTTTACCGAAGGTTGGATATCAACAAAGTTCTTTTGGATATTGCTTGATTGGTTTCAAATAATTGTGAGATGTCAGATGAGGTGTAGCGAGGTTTTGTGTTTTACAAAGCACAGGCTACCTAGTTGTGAGAGGATGCCCTCAAAAGCTAGTTTTAACCTATCTAAATGCTCAATAATGTCTTTGTAGGATGATATATCCTAGAAGTAGAGACACACTAGAGAGTTTTGGTTTGTTTATGTTTTTAGCAATATCTGAAAGAACTAAGGACAAAACCTTGTTTTGAGAGTTGAATGGAATTTTGATTTTATGGAATGAGTGAAAACCTTGTAATTTCTATGAGGTGACTATGAATTTTGATGATTGATATTGGAATGATAAAGATGAATTGGGGAAGATGTATATGGAAATATGAAATATGAGAAGATAATAAAGTAGATGTGAGGTTGGAAAGGAAATACATTTTTGAAAGGATTTGAATTTGATGAGTGAAGATGAAATATGGAAAGGATTTATGAATTTAGAAAATGACTTTATGAAAGATGGGTGAATTTGAAGATATCTTGAGAAGATGAAATATGGAGGTTTAAAAATGACCTATGAAAGATGCGTGAGTATGATTTGAAAATGTAGTATGGCTTGAAAAAAATGGAGAAGGATGAAAGATATGTGAATGAGAAGTATGTTTTGGAAATGATGTGTGAATAGGAAATATGATTTGAAAATGAAAAGTGAAGATGTGGAAATGATTTATGAGAAAGTGGAGAAAAGTGGAGGAATTTAAGATATGAATTTATGAATTTGATGAAGTATGGGAGATGTGGGAATTTGAGGTGTGATTTGAGAATGATTTATGGAAGATGGAAGATGTTTGAAAATGATTGGAATTTGATTTATGAAAGATGGAAAATGTTTGATTTTGGAAATGATTTAAAATGGATGAGTGAAGATGTGGAATATAGTAGACTTTTGGTAATGTTTTGAGTTTGATTTATGAAAAGATGGAAAATGTTTGATTTTGGAAATGATTATGGAAGATGTGTGAATTTGAAGTTGAAATATGGGAAATATGTGATCTTTGGGAAATGAAGTAAGTTTTGAAAAATGTGTGATGTGGAAAATGATTATAAAGATATGTGTGGATTTTGATAAAGATATGGAAGATGTGTGAATTTTAGAGATGTGAATTGGAAATATAAAATAATGTTTTGGAAATGTGTGAAAGATGAAATGTATGAACTTTGGAAATTATTTGTAATTGATGAGTGAAGATGAAATATAGAAGACTTTATGAAAGATGTAAGATTAGAAAATATTTTAAGAAGATGAAATATTGGAGAGGTGTAACCTTGGTATCTCTAATAGGTGATTGTGGGTTGTGGAATGTATGATGGATGAATGAGTTGACCGTGATTGTGATGATATGACAAAGATATTCTTTGAAAGAAAGCTTGGGATGCAAGTGGTTCTAATTCAAAGTCATCGGTGAAACTGTGGCTGAAATCGTGATATCGATGGATGAAGGTGCAGTGTTTTAGCAACAATTTACATTTTTTGTACAAGAAATTGCTTCTCTTTTGGATGTTCTTTGTACTTTGCTTCTTTTTGGTTTTTCAATAAATTGACTTCTTGGTGTATTTGAGAGATTTCCAAACACGAAGCATTGATGTATTTTTCAAGAATTTTGCTTTTGGGATGTAACTTGTTTCAAATGGTAGATGATTTCTTTGACAAGAAGACAGGACAAGAACACAAGCACATAGAAACACTTCTTCTCTCGATGTATGTTTAGGATCTTTTCAAATCCGCTCAAGGATATTTTCAAATCCTCTTTTATTTTCACATGTTTTGAACAAACAAAAGACAAATCAGATAGACTCTACTATTGTCAAAAAGGTCATTCCTAATATCAATAGCCCACACTTGATACTCTGTTAGCTCAAACAACCCTATCACACCTTATGGTGTGCTCATTTTTTTTCCTTTGTCCAGAATTTCAACCAAAGAGAATTGCTCCTCAATTGGATTGTTTTCTTGGGAGATATATGGTGAGCGTCTTGGGGGCAGATTCTTCCCCACCCTTGCACTATGATATTACAAATGTCTGGCTAACTGACTCGGTGAGGTTTCCACTTCTAAAAGCTTTTTAGTAAAGGTTTTGCTTGGTGTGACGAAAGATAAACTCCCTTAAGAGGCTTCCCAACTTTAAAACAAAGGCTTTTCATATATCAAGGATACTGGGGGAAGGCTATCAATGCACATTGTCGTTGGAGGGGATTTTTATTAGCCTCTACATTTGATTATAGTGGGTTTGTAAACTTGGCTAAAAATCATTCCCCACTTAGGTCGTTCCCCTCTCACCGGTCTTATAGGATTCTTGGGAGGGAAGGCCTGATAAAGGTTGTATTCTTACTTGCATGAATTGAAAGAAAGCTTGAAATAGTGAGTTTGGCTTTTTGGTCACCCAATTAAGGGGAGAGTATATACTGTTGGCAATATAGCATTATAACAGACAATGAAAGATTGTTGGCATTTCATAAGGATATTGAGAAGGTTGTTGATGATTATGGATATAACTGATTAAGGATGTTTACTGTCTTGATATTATTATTTTGTCATTGATGTTAATAAATTGATTTTCTAATTTAGTATGATGTTACCATATCTTGAGAAGTATGATTTAAAGAGTATAAAGATGTCGGTAAAAGACACAGGAAAGAATATGATGAATAAGGGGATGAATAAGGTATTCAATGGGCAACTAGTACCGAGTCAGACAATGATGAGATCAAGATGTTTTAGATTGTTTTAACATCATACATATGTTGTAAATTGTAAAGGTTAATACTATACTATGTTATCAAGCAAAAAACCTAGTCGATAAACCCTAAAGAACCTAGCTGGTAAACCCTAAGGTTATCGCTATCGGTTAATGAAGGTGGAATGTCTACCGAGTGAAGTTTAGTATTCACCGAGTTGTTACCGAGTTGTAACCGAGCTATAACAGAATGCATTAAATGTTTACATGTGATATTTAATGAAGGAAGCTGATGAGCTGGAACTGATTAAATGATTGGTGAGTTGTGCATGAAGTTTGTTAATGAATCTAAGGCAAAGGAAAGTCGACATGAAGATCTAAAGCTCAGATTGAACCGCAATACCCTGGCACAAGTTCCAAGACTAATATGCAAGTTCCTAGGTGGGGTAAAATGTTTTCAAATCGAAAGATGCATTGAACCTGGACAAGATCAAAGATCTGATGACTATGATTGATCATGGGAAATGTGATCAAGGAGATTAAGCGGTTACCTAATTGTTTATAAATAGGAAACTGTTGATAAACAATGTATGCGGGCAAGTGTATGCACAGGGATGCTACATAGTGATTATCGAGCACAGAAGCTTGAAGACCTGTTTGAATAACAGAGTATAGAAGCCCAACAGATAGACAAGATTAGTTCTATGTCTAGATTGTATTGAACAAATAGGAATCTACTTTAGCATTTTAGATGTGAAGTTGCAGATAGATTTTATTATTGTTATTTTGTGAAAGTGACAGAAAATCTCTTAACTGAGTGGACTTAACAGTCTTATTTGTAAAACCCTATAGCAAGGTGACATTCTGATTCAGTGTTTGAAATCCTTTAACAAGGTCACTTCTAACAAGGTGAAGATCCTAACAGATCTGAGGGAAATCCCTTAACCGGGTCACATCTAGCAATGTGTTTGTAATCTTTAATAGGATTTGCTTTTAACCGAGCATACTCTAGAAGAGTATATTTCTTAGTGAGTCCGAAATCACACAGTGGTTTTTCCCTATTTGGGTTTCCACGTTAAATCTGGTGTTATGAGGTTTATGATGTTTATATGCTTTTGAGTTTGCATGTTTAACAGTTTTGGTTTTATTACTAAAGCATATGTTACCGAGGTTGAATCTGATGTTTTTATGGATGATTAAGTTTGTGTGATTCACCCCCCCCCCCTCTCATCTTGTTGGCTATTAGATCTGTACTTATATTAAGTATCAGAACTATCATATACCTATTACTTTTAAGACAAAGCAATCAATGGTTCATTTTAATCCTTCATGGCAATGATTTTCTAATTTCTATTTGGAGATGTTGCTCCAACAAGCATGGTGTTCATTTTAGTCCCACATATCAATTTGTTTTGAACTTGAAATTAAATCCTTGTCAACAAAAGAAATCGTATGGTCAACAAAAGTAAAATTGCTTGCTAAAACAAAAGGGTGGCTTGTTCTTTTTACTTGCAAGAATAAAATTGATTGTTATTTTTAATCTTTGCAAGAATTTGAAAGATTGTTGGTTCTTTTTAAAGCCCAAATGAAGATGATCCTAACTTGCAAAAAATAATTGTGAAATTTGTTGTTCTTTTTATACTTTGCAAGAAAAGACAAATGTGGTTATTTTTAATCCCTTTGTGAAAACAAGAAATATTAAGTTCTTTTTATGCATGAAAATGAAAAATGAGCTATATTTTAGGTGCACCAAAGAAATGTGAAGTTCATTTTAATCCTTTTGTGAAAATAAGAAAGATTAAGTTATTTTTATGCACCAAAATAAAAAATGAGCTTTATTTGAGGTGCACCAAAGAAATGTGAAGTTAAATTTAATCCTTTTGTGAAAACGAGAAAGATCAAAAACCAAAAATCAACTAACTCCTCCCAAAACCTACACAAAGAGTTAGAAAACCTACAATTAAAACATGCAAAAAGTTAGTGCATAGGGTGGGCTCATAAGCCTAAATTTTTTTCCTTGAGGCTAAAAAAAGGGGTTCACATCGAGTTCACCAAAATGATGCATGGAAATATGGACAATAGTAAAAAACAAAGTGCAATGTTAGTATGTTAGTTTCAACCATAAAACCAAAACAAAGAACTAAAAATCATTCCAAAAGCACATCAAAAGAGATTTAAAAGCATAAATGAAACATGAACAAAACAAAGAAAGGAGAAGAGTCTCCCTAAGATGCTTCCATGATGCGTTTGTTGGTCCTCCCTTGTTTCCCTCCTCTCCAAGTTCCAACTGAATAGAGCTCTCAGCTTTTAGCACTAACCATGTATATCAAATGGAGATTCAAGATGGTTGAAAATGAAAACATATGCTATGCAAATGCAAAGATTGATGCTATGAGAAATCTCTAAGTATCTATTCAATTTTCATGATAATAACAATGCTCTAATGCTTCCTTCTTTTCTTGAGGAATGTGTCTCTATTTATAGGCAAAATAGTGGATTGGATGGTCAAGATTGATCTGGTTTGTGAAGGGCTAGGATTGAATGATTCATGATCCATGTGATGGTTTTTAACCCAATCCTATTTTGACAAGTGTCAACATGAGATGGCTTGAGAGGAGAGGGAAGGAGCATTAAATACCTGAAGGGACATGTTGGTTACCCTAGGGGGTTGGGTTAGGACTGATTTAGTGGATAAAGATTTTATCCAAAGGATAAACTCTTGTGCAAGGGTTAAAGGGGTAACCATGGTCAAAGTAATGAATGCTTGAAGAGACCCATGGGTTAAAAAGGATGGTTAAGTTAGAGGAAAGTCTCTAACCCAGGGTAGAAGGTGAATTAATCATTAATGGTTATGTAAGAGCCTTATGATGAATACTAAGAGGGGGGGGTGAATTAGTATGCCAAAAATCAATGTACTTAAACACTTTTCTAGACTAACAGTAAACCGATAAAACAGTTTAGTAGACAAACCGGTTAGCACACATGCAAACCAAATAGAAAATAATGCATTCACCCATAGAAGCACAAACACCATAACACAAGAGATTTTGACATGGAAACCCAAATGGGAAAAACCACAGCGAGAGGGAACTCACAAGTAACTATCTGCAGAATAGGAACTAGACCGGTTAAGGTTATACAATGTTCTTTACCAGAACAGATCCTGTTAGGAATCTCAATCTCTGTTAGGAGATAAGTCTAAATAAAGACTACCTTGCTAGAGGATTTTAGATCCACAGATGTGAACCACCTTGTTAGAGGATTTATAAAAGGCTTTTGGGCCTACCTGGTTAAGGGCTTCAGACTTATCGAAGATGTGAGTAATCAACAAGTGAGTTATTTAGCAAATAGCACAGATTGCTTGGTTAGATCCTTGATAGCTCATTCCTAATGCATTCCAACATTACTTTAGTCTTCAACACACTCACACTCTCTACACACTCACACTCTCTCTAACTCATCAACCACCTTAAACCCTAGCAACAACCTAAAACCCTAGACATGATGTCCTTATAAGGAATCTGATTTCATGTCAGTCCAATAGGATTACAATACAATTTCCTAGGTTCAATGCATCTAGACATATCTGGTAACACGACACAAAAAGCACTGTTGAAGTGTCGGCACCGTCAAACAATCGGTGGATGGTAACTCATCACAAAATGTCGGTTGGTAACTCATCACAGAGTATTACTGGTTCATACAAAATACCGGTTGTCGGTTTGACAAAATGAAGACTGGGAAATATGTGTTCTGCCGCTTTGATCCTTTGTACTGCTTGAGATCCTCAAACTGCTTGGAGTCAGCATATCGCTTCAGATTGGTAAACACTTTCTGCAAAACACCAATAGTCTAAGGACTATAATGCATCATACCGGTTGGGAACAATTGCCGGTTGAGCATGACTCATACATATAAAAGTGATCTCAATGCAAGTGTGTGTCCATCAATGACAATCACAACATAATCATCAAAAATCCCAACAATCTCCCCTTTGGCATTGATGACAACAATTAGGGAATTTTTACATCTAAGTGTTTTACAACAAAAATATGACATAATCAAAATTACTCCCCCTAAGCATATACACTATCTCTTTTGCAGAAAATACAATGTATACTACTTCTTAACAAAAATAACATGAAAGTATACATCAAAACATTCAAAATTTATACTTCTCCCCCTTTGCCAATAATGACAACAAAATAATATTGTAGACTAACCCCTGTTTCATTAAAATAATAAGTGTTTATGACAGTAAAGAATAAAACTTGTCAAAAACTGATTTAAAGTCCTGCAAAAATTGTTTCATAGATAAGGACCAGGACTCAAGTAGGGAGGTAGCCACTTCTTTCTTTGTCTGCATCTGGGAGACCCGTTCTTTCATGGCATCTATTGTGCTCATCTCTTGAGTCACCGTTAAGGCATCCAGATTGAGATAGCATTTCTGAATTATCTGTAGGTGTGGGAGTAGAACCAATTGGAGTTCCTGCAAATATCGAGTCTGGTTGCTGATTTCTAACTCTATTTTGGCAGACTGGATATGAAATCGGCGAACGGTTTGCCCATAAGTTGTAAAAGAGTCATGCGACGGCTTGAAGGTGCTCATATATAACTGCAAGTCAGTTTGTAGCTTTTGCTTCTATACAAGCACATCATCACAGAAGAGATGGGGTTGGCAAATCTTACTCAGTAGTAGATTCCCCTCATCCAGAGCATTCCTTATGTCTTTTTGAGCTTTTTGCAGATCGGACCAGAGCTCATTAAGCTTCTTCACTAGGGCAATGTTGAGAGCCTTTTGATGCTCTTTCTTAGCATTTGCCTCTTCTACCTCTTCTAGGCTTTGCACCTGATCATCCACTACGGTGCATAGGAGATTCAATTGTGCCAATGATGAATCAGTATTGGGGAGGTTTGTGCCGGGTCAGCTTGGATCACATCTTGCTCCTTCTTCCTCCTTAACACTTCAAGGCATTCTTGAGCAACCTTAATGCTCTGTAGTAGCTCCATTTCATTTGCAAACTGGAGGTCAATAGGACTGGTGAGGTTAGCTGGTTTGGCTTGACTATCGGTTGCCTTTGGAGTCTCCATCTAAGTTCTTTTTGCCGCTTCATCTTTCTCTGTAGTTCTTAACTTTTCCTCTTCTATCTTTTTCTTTTCCTCTTCTTCTGTTTTCCTTTTCTCTTCTTTCCTCTGCTTCTCTTCTTCTTCATCCTTTTTCCTCTGCTCCTCTTCCCGCTGCTTCTTCTCCTCTTCCTTTTTCTTTTCTTCATCATTCTGCTTCTTTTCTTTATCTTTCCGCTTCTTTTCTTCTTCATTCTTCTTCTTCTCCTCTTCCTTCTTCCTCTTCTCCTCTTCATCCTTCTTCTTTTCCTCTTCCTTCTTTCTTTTCTCCTATTCATCCTTCTTCTTTTCCTCTTCCTTCTTTCTTTTCTCCTCTTCATCCTTCTTCTTTTCCTCTTCCTTCTTTCTTTTCTCCTCTTCATCCTTCTTCTTTTCCTTCTCTGCTTCCTTTCTCTTCTCCTCTTCTTTGTCCTCCTCTGCTTTCTTCTCCTTATTTACCTGTTCTGCCTACTTCTCCTATCCTGCTGCTTTTGATGGTGTATCCTAAGCAACATCCTCTACATCCAGAGCATCAACATCAATAGTGTTTGTAGGTTCAGTAACCAGGTTTCCTTCATTATCAAACACTTCATCCGGTTTTGTTATTGCCCATTCTTGCTCAGCCTTCTTGTTGGCTTCAGCCACTTGATGCATCTTAAGAGTTTCTTGAGCAAGAGTGTGTGTATTCTTGATCACTTCTTGACCCTTTCCTTCCAGTAACAGGAGTCTTCTTCTTCTCATGAAGAAGAGGCCTTTGTATTTGTTCATAACTTCAAAAAGTTCTGAATTTGATACATCAGGAAAATGTTGAGCAAATTTTTTTTCTCATTTCCTATTCCTTTTCTATGGCAATGCACCATTTATTGTCTAAAGAATTATACAAAGAATCCGGTGTCTCAGATCTAATTTTTGAAGGTGACCGATAATTAGCACATAAATACTTAATGATTTCTTGTTCAACTGCTTCCTTTTCATCATCATTTAAATCATCAAAACAATCAATCAAATCATTCAGCACTTTTCTCCTAATATTTTTGATAGTTCTTTGACAATGTGTCAAAGGTTTGTAGGAAGAAATGTCAATATTTACCGATGCTGATGATGTCGGTTCATTCTTTGTCTTTTTCTTTGTTTGTCTTATCTTATTGGGTTTTTCTTTAGACATAGTTTCTTCTGAGTCTAGTGAGTTATTCCTTGTCTTCCTTTTCCTCTCGAAGACCTTGGCAGGTGTCGCTTCCAGTTTCTTGTTTGTAGGTGACTGCTTGGTCACTTTGGGACTGGCTGTAGTAACCAGTGTTGATGCTGAAGGCACTGCCTTTCCTTTCTTTTCAGGAGGTTCTACAACCGGTGCAACCCTTTCTAGATAGGTGTCGGTTCTCTTTGCCTTAGGATCAAGAGGTGAGGTGATTAGGGTAGAAGCATACCCGTCCATCATATCATACATCACCTCATAGCCCATAGGCTCTACTTCTTCTTGTCTAGGCTCAACGGCCTCCATTATGCATTCATCCACATTGATGATTAAGCAGATATCCTCTTCATATTTCTTGACAATGTCACCGGATATCCTTATCCTTTGGCTCATCTTACGCTTGAACTCATCAAAGTACTTGTTCAGAACTTCAGGGTAATCAGTTCCAACTACTTGCAGGCTCTCTTTGATCTGCTTGGTAACCGGTTGGTTGGCAGACCACTAAATATCTCCAACTCCTGGGAAATAACCTTGGAAGTAGAAGAATAACCCTACCAGTAGTTGTCCAAACTTGAATCTTAGTGCATTATCCTGTTTGATTGACTTAAGATTCAACATAAGTTGTCTTTGCATACAGGTGCACAGATCAAACGATGCATCTTCTTTGATCATTTGGTAAGTGGCATTTACCACTGCAGTAGAGACAAAATTAATTCTGCTGGCAGAGAACGTCCGGTAGCCTATCACCATGCAGGCATACTTGACCAAATCATCCTTGATTGAATTGACGGTCATGCCACGTGAGTCGCTCATTGAACCCGTGAGCTTGGACATTTCCATCTTGCTAACCTTCCTTAGGGCTGGCACTTCCCCTGTATTGCAGAAACCGATGACAACATGAATAGCTTGTGATGTGATATCATGCGTCCGCTCTAGGTACATCTTGTCACCATGAACTCTGCTTAGAATGATTCTAATGTGGTCATCTGTGAAATCCTTTAGGAAGTAAATTGCATTGTGAAGCTTCTTCTTCTCTAAGATGCTATACTCCGGTTTAATCTTTTTATCCTTCCCACAGAATAGACCTAGCTGAGAATGGATCACAAGAGACCTTGGGTCTTCGATTTTGCAGTCTATATAATAAGAAATGCCTTCTTCCACTATCACACCAGTCGATACTTGAGACAAGGCATTATATTTCGACTTCCGTTGTATGAAATCCATAGAATCGACAGTTGCACTAGAACTATCATGAGATGCGGAAGCCATGATAAAGCAAAAAGCTCGAGAAATACCTTTCAGAAATTGAGAATTTAGGGCTTGCAAATTCCACTTCGCCTTCCACTTCGTCGATTGTTGAATCACCACTTTGAGTTCTTCTCTTGACCGTTTGATAATTGCTTCTAAATCTTCTTCAGGGTTTCGAGTTTTTTTTGAATCGCAACACAAATCACTTTTTTTCTTCGCTCTGCACTTGAAAAACTTCTTCGCTCGAAAAAAAATGATAGTGAGAAATGATTTGAAAATTCCTTTTAAACATATTCCTCACCTACCATAATAAATGCTCCACCATTAGGGCGTAAACCTTAATTTGCCTATTACCGTTTCTGATCTTCTACCAAATGATAGGTATCACATACTGGTTAAGGTGTTTTACCTGTGTAAACCAGGGGTTCGTAGTGTTTCACCGTTTGCTCCCCCTAAGCTTTTCTGATGCTTAGTTTGTCGGTTCCATTATTTCCACACTTGGTGCAGAAACCGGTTCTTCTTGCAACACTGCTGGTTTCTTCTTCTAGGTTTTGTTCATATCCGCTTGAACAATGTCAATATCAATCTTTCCTTCTGGAGTGACTGGTATGTCATCTGATATGTTCTTTCTTGTTTTGCAGAATCTGACAATGTGACCCGGTTTGTTGCAATGATAGCAGACCATTCTAGGTGCTCTCCAAGGTCCATTATTCATGTTATCGTTCTTCCTTCTGCATGTTGCAGCAGTGTGACCTTGACCATGACAGATCAAACAATTTTCTCTGCATCCGGTTGCCACTTGATAGCCACTGCTTCCTGATTGATGATTAAAGGTATTAAACCGGTTGTGATTCTGGTTCACAAAAGGTTCTGGACCAACTCCTTAAGTCCTCTGAGGATATCTTCCAGTGTTGTTCATAACAAACCTGCATTCAGATGCTCTATGCCTAAGCTTGTTGCATGCATAACAGTTACCATTGAATCTATAGGATCTAGGCTTATCATTTACAAAATAAGGAAAATTATTGTAAGCCTTACTCCTACACACATTGGCAGTATGTCCTTCTTTAAGATAGTTAAAACAAATAGGTTTAAACTTTTGCTTACCTTTATCCTTTGATGCTGATTGTTTCTTCGATGCTCCATCATTTGTACTAGAGGTCTCACCTTCCTCATGACCAGAATAACCAAGTCCATCAGTATTCTTGACAGGTTTGGCAGATTCAAGCTTTTTCTCTAGCTTAATAGTACTCTTGTTGAACTTAGCAAGTATTTCCTTTTACTCAGAGAGTTCTTTGGAAATAGCTGCATTTGTTTCCATCAGGTTTGCATTCTCAGAGATGGCAATGTTCAGTTCTCCTTGCATGTCTTCCTTTTCCAGTTTTCTCACATGGAGTTGAGCAGTCAGGGCACTGATCTCTTGCTTCAGTTTGGAGTTTTCATGATCTTTGTCTTTGACCAGATCTTCAGCTTTCCTCCGGTTCTCAAGCTCTTGGCACATTCGGATAGTCAATCCTTCCAACTCCTTTCTCAGGTCGGAATTGGATTCATTCAACTTTTCTACTTCTTGGATTAGGGCTTCCATGTCCGCTTCATCAGAGGAACTATTTTCAGATAGCTCCATCAACTTTTCAGCATGTTCTCTCCTTTTTGCTTGAGAGGCCTTATATTTGACCATAAGATCATCATAGGCTTGCTCAGACTGAGTGAGCTGATGAGTAAGTTCCCTCATAGTATATTCCCCCATATCTCTTTCCAAGTGGTTAGACTTATAGAAAGGTAGGCTCTGATACCAATTGATGAATACTAAGAGGGGGGGTGAATTAGTATGCCAAAAATCAATGTACTTAAACACTTTGCTAGACTAACAGTAAACCGGTAAAATAGTTTAGCAGACAAACTGGTTAGCACACATGCAAACCAAATAGCAAATAATGCATTCACCCACAGAAGCACAAACACCATAACACAAGAGATTTTGATGTGGAAACCCAAATGGGAAAAACCACTGTGAGATGGAACTCACAAGTAACTATATGCAGAATAGGAACCAGACTGGTTAAGGTCATACAATGTTCTTTACCAGAATAGATCCTGTTAGGAATCTCAATCTCTATTAGGAGATAAGTCTGATTAAAGACTACCTTGCTAGAGGATTTTAGATCCATATATGTGAACCACCTTGTTAGAGGATTTACAAAAGGATTTTGGGCCTACCCGGTTAAGGGCTTCAGACTTGTCGAAGATGTGAGTAATCAACAAGTGAGTGATCTAGCAAATAGCACAGATTACTTGGTTAGATCCTTGATAGCTCATTCCTAATGCATTCCAACATTACTTCAGTCTTCAACACACTCACACTCTCTCTAACTCATCAACCACCTTGAACCCTAGCAACAACCTAAAACCCTAGACATGATGTCCTTATAAGGAATCTGATTTCATGTCGGTCCAATAGGATTACAATACAATTTCCTAGGTTCAATGCATCTAGACATATCTGGTAACACGACACAAAAAGCACCGTTGAAGTGTCGGCACTGTCAAACAATTAGTGGATGGTAACTCATCACAAAATGCCAGTTGGTAACTCATCACAGAGTATTACCGGTTCATACAAAATACCGGTTGTCGGTTTGACAAAATGAAGACTGGGAAATATGTGTTCTGCTGCTTTGATCCTTTGTACCGCTTGAGATCCTCGAACCTCTTGGAGTCAGCATACCGCTTCAGATCGGTAAACACTTTCTGCAAAACACCAATAGTCTAAAGACTATAATGCATCATACTGGTTGGGAACAATTGCCGGTTGAGCATGACTCATACATATAAAAGTGATCTCAATACAAGTGTGTGTCCATCAATGACAATCACAACATAATCATCAAAAATGCCAACACCTTACAAGTTTGGAAGACTTTGGAGGTTATCTTGTTGAAGAAATAAAACCTTTAATGCTTTATGAAGAATTTGCATGTTTTTGAGAAGTGACCCCTTCTTAAGGAATGTGCAAATGTTTAGGAGGGAATTAGGGTAATTAGAATGGATTAGAATATTCTAGAAGAAAGGTTAGTGTGCAAGTGGATTTTGTAGGAGAATGCAAGTGGGAGAGATTTTTAGGATTTTTAAATAAATATAAATTTATTTAAATGTGTGCAACTTGCATTTAGATAGATATTTAAATAAATATTCATTTACTTAAATGTGAGAGGGATTTAATTAAATGTGAAAAGGGGGATTTAATTAAATAGGTTTAAGAGGACTCTAGAAGGAAGCCATTAAGGCTTGAAGACTTTGAGGGAAACCATTAAAGGCTTAAGAAGACTCTAAAAGGAAACCATTAAAGGCTTGAAGACTTTAAATGAAGCCATTAAAGATTTCAACTGGGTGAGGATAAATAGGATTTTAAATAAATAATTTATTATTTAAAATAGTGGTGCAACTTGCATTTGTAGGAGAATGCAAGTTGATGGGGATTTAAATAAACATTCATTTATTTAAATGTGTGTGCAACTTGCCTTTTTAGGAAAATGCAAGTGGGTGAAGAATAAAGGGGATTTAAATAAATATTTATTTATTTAAAAGTTTAGGGAGGGATTAATTTAATAAATATGTTTTATTTATTTAATTAATTGTTTGAATTTGGTTAAGTGAATTAAATCAAATAAATTGAATAATTTATTTAATTAATAGAAGAAGAGGGCTAGGGTAAATTAATTAAATATTAATTTAATTAATTATTTTTTATTAAGGAAAAACAGGTTTTAAGGGACCCGAAACCCACTTACATATCGAAAAGAAACGCATTAGAGAAACAAGAGAGGATAGAATGAAGAAAGAAAGGCTGCAAAAGAACAACACAAAAGACACCAGCCAGAGAAAAGAACAACAAAAGACCAACGAGAAATTGGCACACCTAAAACATAACTAGAGCATTTGGGTGAAAATCTTTATGGTCTCCTCAGCATCCCTGAAAAGCATCATCATCGCATTTGCTGCCTCTTTAAGGTCTTTACTTTCCTGAACATCTTGATTACCTTTAGTCTTCAACTCCAACTCTTTAGCATTTTGCCTAGTTCTGTGTTTGGAAGAATGTTGGACAGAGCTAGAACCCGGCTCATCATCGACAATCACAATGTCTTTGTTCTGTTTATCCTTCTCCAAGCATGCAACCAGTGCATTCATATTTTGGGAAGACACCTTCAACACAACCAAGCTATGCTCCATGAATTTCCTCAAAGCACTCTCAGTTTTTTGAATCCTATTGTTTATCAGTTCATAATCAAACTCACCCTTTTCTTTGAGAGTCCTCACCACATCCTCCAGGATGTTCAAATATCCCTTTATGATCTCACCTTCTGACCAATCAAGAATTTCTTTCTCATCCTCTACTTCACTATTATCCTTAGATTTTTCCTCTTTTCCTTTATCATTAATATCCTTAACCACATTATCAATTTTGAACTCCAACTCTCTCTATTTTTCTTGAATGTTGGTAATATTATCAACCACCCACTTCTAGAAATTAAAAATTTCCAGAGAGTTGTTTCTAGCAGCATTCAGAATTGTATCTGCATCCTCCATGTCCTGGGCAGAATCCTCATACCTAGGGTTTCCCTCCTCCATATTATTCTGAACCTCATCCCCATTGTTTGTATCATAGGGACTCTCCTTCTCCTCCGACTCATCAAAATACTCTTTATCCTACTCATTATCCTTGTCTCCTTCCTCACCCTCTACCTCCTTCTCTTGCTCATGCTTGACCTCCTTTTCCACCTCCTTCTCCTGCTCCTGCTTGGGATCAGCCGTCTCTTCAACATCTTCTTCAATTTTCTTACTAACCCTCGATTTCTTTTTAGGGGGAGGATTGGTAGAATCCTCACCAGACTCAGAACTATCATAATCCTCAGAGATATGGGCATTCTCCACAAAAGGGATCATCCTTATTAGCCTTAACTTTATCTTTAAGATACTCATAAATTAACAGAATAAGACCTTGGTGGGCAATGGGGTAGGAATTGGGTTTCCTAGCATGGTCAACCAGACTGTCATTAAGGGAGGAGGCTAGATAGAAGGGCAGAGATATCTTAGAGCTATGGAAAAAGTGATTAAGGATAACAAAGTGATAATTATAGACTTTTGAAAACCTACAATCAACAGTAAGATACTCCATTAACACTTTCAACATTTTATGCCAAAAGGAGCTTACCTGGTTAGGGAGATAATAGGAAATATTATCCTTTTTGGCAAGGCGAGCCCTTTCTTCTTCGTTCTTGGGGAAATTTTTGATGGCTTCCACCGAGACCTTACGATCTCTATAAAACTTGATGTCGTCCTTCTGCAAACTAGTCACCTCAGCCACCAAATCTTCATCCACTCTTCAGGTCTGACCAAACATAGTAACTCTGTTATTTTTCCAACCCTTGGCAAAACCACGAGATACATACTTCTTGCTCCCATGCAATTTCTCCTTATAATCAGTGAAGTCATTTTTATGCAGCCTTCTCCAATATTTCCTTTCACCCTTCCAACTATCACAGCTGGTGGGCTCATTACGGTTGAGATTTCCTCCCATAATGTAGTAGTTATTCAAATCAAAACCCTCAAGGGAGCACAAACTGACTAGATGTTGAAGAACAAAGAAGCTGGAATCGAAAACCAAGGTAATTTTCTTGTTTTTCAAGTAGCCCTTTAAAACATGCAAATTAACCCAGTACTTAATATGATAAGGCCCTTCACACCTATACTCATTAGCGTGACGCTTGAGATAGGTCATCATTTGACAATCCACCTCACTCAAAACTCTATCCTTGAAGTTCGAACCAAAAAGGGTAATAATGAGATTAATATGTACCATTGATCCTGTCATAAAATAATTGCTCTCAGACTTTGTTCTTACATGATGACTCTCTGATATAATTAGCATCTTCTGCTAAAATGACCCCCTCACTGGCTAACAAATTGGCTACCCTATTACCTTCCCTAAAGGTATGGGTAATAACCATACTATCACAAGAATCTAACATTTTTTTTGCCTTATCGATGATATTTTGGATATTCCAAGAAGGGAAACTAATATCTTTAATAACCTGAATTATATTAAGGGAATCCCCCTCCAGCCATTTAAAAAAAAAATTGAAGCCCTGAAGATGAAAACATTTCAACATTGTTAGAGCTTAAGCAACATGGTTGTTTTGAATTCCAAAGGGAGAAGCAATCACAACAACAAAAAAGCCATAAGAGTTTCTGATAACACCTCCCCCTCTAGCATTACCCAGATTTCCTTTAGCTGCACCATCAAAGTTCACCTTCAACCAATCATGAGGAGGGAACCTCCAAACCACATTATCTCTTCTACTCATCAGATCGGACTTCCAAACCTTATTCATTAATTTCCATTCTATTAGAATCCTTTTCTCATTATCATTCATATCAATATAACTACACCGGCTTGTTGCTTTTGTGAATGGTGTTGATGTTTTCTTTAATAGCCCTACAAATCTTTTCATATACCACTTGAGAATAACACTCAGTCTCCCTAAAAATTATGTTGTTTCTCTCCTTCCAAATATGCCAATAGGTCATAGGAAGAAGAAAGGACCAAAGGGTCTTGATGATGGGAAGCTTGGTAGGGAAAATCCAATGCCAAAGGACTTCCTTAAAACAATTTTGCATAACCCAATCAACTTTCCATTGCGTCCACACTTTACCCCAGATTTCCTAGGTAAATGAACAATGAATGAACAAATGATCCACAGACTCAACCTCTTTCTGACATAACTCACACCTATTAGAGATCATAAATCCTCTTCTGACCAGGTTATCAATAGTGAGAATCTTGTTATGAATTGCAAGCCAGAAAAACATATTAACTTTAGGAATGAGGAATCTATTCCAAACTTTAGTCCATATAGGGTTACAAGCCTGAGTTGATATCTTTTTGTAAGCATAAGCAATAGTAAAAGTACCCCTAGGATTACTCTTCCATAAGAAGACATCATCTGATTCTTTGCTGACAGAAAAGGACAACAAATCATGTTGGAGCGAAGAATATCTAGCATAAACAACATCAAGTCTAACCCATTTATTCTCCTTCCAATAATTACAGACCATAGAACCACACCTCCTTTTACAATCTTTAATGATATGGCTGTGTAGCGTCCTAAAATTGTGACACTTGCAATTTCGACTGCATTTCGGTCTTCACGATGGCGACGCAACACGCAACCTGAATGGAGACCCTGAAACTTGCTCACGACACTGAAAACTGCATTTTTCAAGCACCCTGGCCTGAACCTCCTTGCACCCTGCTGTCCCGGGAGGTGGGACCAGAGCGCCCAGCGCCCTGGTCCCCAGGACCATGGTGCCCAGCGCCCTGGTCCCTGGGTCCTATTTTGGGCCCGGTCTCCTAAGGGGTCTCGGGTCTTTTTGTTTGCAAATTGGAAATTAACTTTCCTGGTCGGCCTAAGGTCGGGAAAATTAGTTTATCAGCCCTAATTGACAAGTATATAAACTACATTTTTCTCTCTCATTTGGCATGAAGAGGATATGTGTACAAAGCATGGAAACTATACTCAAGCATTCAAGTACTCAAACATTCAAGCATTCAAGCATTCCTTCTAAGTCTCCATTCAAGGCTAAGTGTTGCATTCAAGACAAGGATTCAACCATTGAAGAGGAGATCACATATTACATACAACATACAACATACAACATACAACATACAACATCTAAACCTTCGCACATAAGGATACAAACATCCTTAGAACAAGGTATTAGTACTTGTTTTACATACATTTACATTTACAACACTTGCTCATTTCTTGGTTAATTCCAAAACCGGGGTTTGACCTAAAGGCAAACCCCTAATCCCTAACCCCCCAATTGTCTTCACTTTTCTGTGTGTAGGTTGCAGGTACGCGGCTGAAATTAAAGATCTGGAATCCTTGTGCAGAGACGAACAGATCCCCCTTCGTTTCGCGGATTTTTCGGAGGACCGTGGCGCCGGGCGCCATCGTCCCGACAACTTTTGCTCAAATTTGCAGGACAGCGCCGTATCGACATTTTACTGCTAATTCCAGGTCCGCAGCTTCATCCTATAACCCGAACTCAGTTTATAAGCGAATCTTTATGACTTTCTATGCATGCTTAGCTTAATTTCCTTAACAACATTCTTTACAAAAGAGGGTAGCCTTGCTTTCCTAACCCTTGAAATTCATTTAGCATCCAATCTTACATTGTGTGGGATTGGATCTTATGAGTTTCAACCCCTCTTTTGAATGTAAAGTCTCTCCCCTAAGTGAAAAACCATCGAATCCTAGCGAACCTCCCTTCTCTCTCCTCGGAGTCGGAAGAGGGGAGAACAACTAGGGTTCGATCGCGATATTTTTCTGCTTTACAGGCTGTAATCTTGATTAAAAAGAGGCTCATCTTTGATCCAGACATCCTCCCAAAATCTGATTTTGTTACCTTTGCCAAGGACCCAGCCAGGGACCCAGCCAGCTCTAGCTTTAGCAACTTTAATAGATTTTATCATACTATTCCAAATAAAAGATCCTGTAGGGATATCTTCAGAATAGAGAAGGGAATGAATGGGTAGATTATGGATGTATTTATCAAACCAAACCCTACTCCAATCTCTCTTAATACCATAGGCCCTCCAAACCTGTTTGGCTAACAAAGCTTTATTGAAAGGTTTAAGGGATTTGATACCTAACCCCCCACTACTTTTAGGACCACAAACTTTATCCCAAGCAACCAAAGAAATCCTTTTATTATCTTCCACACCAGACCAAAGAAATATTTTCTGAATTCCTTCTAACGCTTCTACAAATTTGACCGGTATACTAAACAAACTAAGAACATAAATAGGCAGATTCTGAAGGGTAGCTTGAAGAAGCTAGATCTTACCAACATGCGACAACATAGAGCCTTTCCATCCAACCATTTTTTTGTTGAACTTATCAATCAAAGAATTCTAGAAAGAGTTTGGAGGAGCCAAACCAAGACGGAGGCCCAAATAAGTAGAGGGGAGCAGCTCAACCTTACAGCCAATTATGTTAGAAATCCTCTGCTACCTCAACAAGGGGGTGTTGATGAAGTAAATAGAAGATTTCTCCCAGTTAACCTGCTGGCCAGTAGCAAGGGAATAAGAGATGAGAGCATTTTTGAAGGTAGAAGATTCACTCACAAAAGAGTATCTCAATAATATAGTATCATCAATAAACTGTTAATGAGTGCAGAAGAAATTAGTTGAAGAGGGTTGCAATCCTTTGATGATCCTTTTCTCCTTCAACTTTTGAATCAATCTACTCAAACATTCCGTCAAAATAGTGAAAAGAAAAGGTGAGATATGATCTCCTTGCCTGAGACCCCTTGAAGACTTAAAAAATCTGGAAGGAGATCCATTAACAAGGATAGAAAAATTTGGCATAGATATCAACTCTCCAGTGATTTTGATAACCTTCTCATCAAATCCAAAGGCTTCCATGATCCTAAAAAGAACCTACCATTCAACCCTGTCATAGACTTTTGCAAAATCCATCTTTATGAGGAATCCCTCTTTGTTTGTAGCATTAAGAGAATGGATATTCTCAGGCACAAGAATTATAGAGTCCAAAATCTGCCTACTCGAGACAAATCCTTTTTGCTCCTTAGAGATAACAAGAGGAAGAACAACCAACAATATAGAAGTCAAGACTTTTGAGATTATCTTGTAAAAAGAATTGCATAGACTTATTGGCCTAAACTTACCCATAGAATCGACTCCAACCACCTTAGGAATTAGAGAAATGAAAGTAGAGTTGATTTCTTTAAGAATTCTTCAGGAACCAAAGAGTTCTTTAACATCATTGACCATATCAGCCACAACAATGTGCCAATATTCCTGAAAGAAAAACATGGGCAATCCATCTGGGCCCAGTGCCTTATCCCCTTGGAAGGATAAAACAACTCTTTTCATTTCATCAACTGAGGGGATAGCAGATAAAATCCTATTCTGATTAGGTCCAGTAATCTTAGGAATATTTTCAACCAGATCTTGCTGCTTAACAAGGTCAAGTTCCTTGCTACCAGTCAGAAGGTTAGAGAAGAACCTTATAGCTTCATTAGCTATATCATCATCTTTGACATGAATTTTATGCTTTATGCATCATTGATGTCATATGAAAGAGTTTAGTATTTTTGTCACCAACCTCTAACCAAATTAACCTGGATCTCTACCTCCAATAAATTTCTTCTCTTGAAATAGTGTTGTGTAATTTGGCTAGAACCTCATCTTCTTTAGCCTTGGGGACATTCTTATAACCATGTTTCTGAATAGAATTTTGAATCTGATCTAATTCCTCTTTGAGCTTCCTCTTAGATTCAAAAATATCCCCAAAAACCTGTTTATTCCAAACCTTGATGTTATCTTTGATATTTCTTAACTTTTTAGCAACTTTGAACATGGCAGAACCATCCATAGTTATATTCCACCATTTGGAAATGGAAACTTCCAAGGAAGGGTGTGAGATCCACTTTTTTTCAAACCGGAAGGGAAAGCATCGCTTGCCCTTAATAGAATCAACAACAAAAGAAATAGGATAATGGTTTGATCCAATTATGTTAATAACAGATAGAGAGCATCTATACTTACAGACCCAATCAGGAGTAATAAGAGATCTATCAAGCCTTACCTGAATAATTTCTCCTCCATCCCTTCGATTAGACCAAGTGTAGGAAGCTCCAGAAAGGTCAACATCAATGAGGGCATCGACATTGATAAAGTCCATAAGATCAATCCTGCTATCTAGTTGAGCTTGGGTTCCACCAAATTTTTCAATCTCCTACAGAGGAGTGTTGAAATCTTCCATCAAAAGCCAAATATCCTGGGAAAAAGTCCCTCTTTTCTACTGGATTTTGTCTTAGAACTTGCTCTGAGCAGCTTTAGAGTTGGGAGCATAAATGTTGGTAACCACCCAGTCTTGTCCTTTAGCAATACATTTGAATCTCATAGAAATGATATTACCATCTTCATCAATCAGGTCTCCATCAATAGTTTTCTTATTCCAAAATATGGCAACCCCACCAGACACTCCATTAGAACTATTGCCACATACACCCCCAAGTTTAAAGAATTTTAATTTCTCAACTTTTTCCTTACTCATTTTAGTTTCCTGAACCGGGGTAATGTCCGGCTTATGATCTCTGATAAAATTCCTGAGCACATCTTGCTTATGGAGACCATTTAGGCCTCTAATGTTCCAAGAGATTACCTTCATTTGGAAAGCTGGGAGAAGGATTTCTGAATGGTTTGCTACCTTCCATCAGCTATATTTTGTTTTCTCTCTTGGTCCCTGTGCCACTTCATAGTTTTGCGCCCCTGTGGAGATTTGGAAAGTCCAATATCTGCCTTAGATCTGGTTCTAGTTTTAACCCCGTTAGTACACCCCGTTTTCTTGTTTTTCTTTTTTCCCACTTCTATTAACTCTTCATCTTCTTCATCTTTATATGTAGACTTCTTACTATTCCAAGGTTCTCCTTTTCGCCGAGATGAGGTGGGTTAATCAATCCCAAAGTTCTAGAATAGAGAGTTAAGGTTAACCTGGGGCGATCTAAATTAGGTCTTTTCTTCAAAGATTACATCTAGAACTTCAGAGTCCTTTGAACACACTTTATTACATTCCTGTTCTGTATCTTTTGGAATCTCATATTGTGATTCATTTGTGTCTCCAATCTCACCGTCTTCAATAATTCTTCTATAATTACATTTTCTTCTTCTTGAATCTATAAAGCTTCAAAGCCATTGCTTGTTTTAACTTCAAATACATTCTCTTCATCCTTTCTGATTTCCTTATAAGGAATATCCTTGGAAGGACTATCTTTCCTTTCATCCCTTGTTATATCTTTTGAGTTACTAGGGAGTCCAGTTCCTCCTTCCGATCTACCCTCCTCATTTTTGTTCAGCTTCTCTTTCCAGATCTGTTTGACATGATTATTGTTGTTTTGAGCATTCTTTGGGTTACTAGGACAAGCCTTTGCCTAATGTCCAACTTTCTTACATGAAAAGAACACAAAAGGGAGGGATTCAAACTCTATGACTTGTTCCCACTTACCTAGCTTGGAATTTATTTTGATAGAGTTAGGAAGGTCCGTAATATGTGAGATATTAATGCATATCCTCGCATACACCAGTCTCTTTTGCACTGCTGTCATAGAATCAATAGCCACAAGCTCCCTGAAGGATTTAGCAATGCCTAAAACATGTCCTCCAACCAAAATTCAAGCGACAAACTAGGGAGCCGCACCCAAACTGAAGCAGATTCAAAGAAGGAGTCATTGAGCTCCATTTTTTGAGACCATTTTCTTAAAGATAAAGAAGATTTCCCAAGCATCCAAGGTCCTCCACTCAGAGTTGAAACATCAATTTGTCCTTTCACCCTCCATTTTCTCTTCACAAAAGACTTAACAACTTCAATATTAGGTCTGGGTCCAACAAATTTCCCCACAAGAGAAAATGCCATAAGAGAAATACTATGATCTATGACCACGTCCGGTACTGCAATAGCTAATCTGCCTACCTTTCTATCAGAAATATCTTCCACAAAGGGAAAGGTAGATTTACTAGTAGGCTTGTTTGCAAATAAACTATTCCAGGGTTTGACCACCTTGTCTTCAGCCATCTTTTCTAGCTCAGCGTTCAAGATCTCGTGGCCCAACTTTGTAGAATCTTCAGTATTTTTAAAGTCAAGAGGAGGGTCTTGATGTCGTGGGTCACCATCCTTTTGAGCATCCTCATCATCCCCCATAGATCCCAAAGAGATAAGTTGTCCTTAAGCTGCAGAGGCAGCAGAACTAGAGGAACCAGCCATGCTATTCCCTCCATTCGCACAAGGGTAGAAATTAGTACCATAGTTCATATGGTGTATATTGGTGAAATGGTGGGGCTTCTTGCCTATAATGCCTACAACCTAGGTTCAAACCCCATGGGTTTGTCTCTACTGTGTTAACAATGGAGCATGCTTTACCTTGGGGAGAACCTTGGAGAAATAGTGGGGCTTCTTGCCTGTAGTGCTTACATCTTTGGTTCAAACCATAAAGCTTAATTAATTGTTGATCGATGGTTAAATAATCAAATAAATACTAAGTATTCATTTAATTAAGTGGACAAATTTATGTGTCTACAGGTGCAAAAATAGATTATGAACACTTATTGCAAAGATCTCCCTCTTAAGGATGGAGTTTTGAAGAATAATGTTCATTTTTCTCCTAAAATGTACCTCCCCCATGTGGATCATTTGGTGTGAGGATGATATTGTAGCTACCTTTCCTAGTGATACCATTTCAATGAATTTCCCACTAGAGATGAAGCATTAATTGGTTATGTTTATCCTTCTCCTAAATCTTGTGTTACCCATAAAGATACCTTGGACCAAGAAGACAAAATTATTAACACCTTCCTTAATGCTTTCCCTCCTAAAGAGGAATCCTTGAAGAACAAAGAGCTTAATCAATTCAATACCATTCATGTTTCTAGTTATGAGCTGCCTAAGCCCAAGAAACCTCCCAATATCCTCAAAGTTGAAAATACATATGTGAAAGAGGTGATGTGGAAAGACAACTAGAACAAAAAAATGGTTCCAAAATACATCACACATTTAATGCTTGTGTCAAAAAGAAAGATGACAAAGTTCTTCTCACTTCCCTTCCTTCTCCCCCTCATCCTAAAAAACATATTAATAAGGATCTTGTTGAGAAACTCCATGATATCTTAGCTAAGATCTCCCTCTAGGACTTGATTCAAACTTTACCTTCATACCATGAGCTGATCCAAGAAGCCTTACAAAGGGTGGTTCCTCATCCTTCTTTTAAATCAAATAATATTACATTCTCACAAGATGAATTGCCTTCTATAAAGCTTAAAAATAGAGATGATCCCCTTATGATTACTCCTTGCATTTATGAACAAAAAATAAGTGGTACCTTAATTGATAATGGGTTAGTACTTAACATTTGTTGTGTTGACTATTAGTAGAACCCAGTTTCTGGAAATTATCAGCAGAATCCAGACTCTGGAAACTATCAGCAGAACCCAATTTTTGGAAATTATCAGCATAATCCAGATTCTAGAAACTATCAGTAGAACCCAGACTTTGGAAACTATCAACAGAATTCAGATTCTGGAAACTATCAGCATTGGCAAAGGGAAGTCTACAACATATTATGTGGAGGATTTGACCAAAACTATTGCTAGAGCTGAAAATATGAGAGAATCCAACCTCAGATTTGAGCAAATTGAGAAAGATCTGATTGAGAGGAAAGCTAATGTCAATGCTATGGATCAAACAATGACGGAAACTGTCAATAAAGTTAGCAAAATTGAGGAATGGCTTAAAATTATTGCCGAGCAAAGCTTAAACATTCTGAAGGCCTCTGCTGGCAAAACCAAAACCCTCACCAGCAATTTGGAGGAGAAGGATACCCTGGAAATTGACCCTGACACTGAAGGAACAGGAGATTTTCAAGGACCGAGAACAAGAACTAGTGGTAAAAAGAAGGAGAAGAAGCCAAATAAGGACTTGGATGAACTTAAAGTTGCTCTGGCCAACTACAACCAACTGATGATTAAGGTGGAGGACCTCCTGAAGGCCTTATAATTGTGCAGTGTTATCTCTATTGAAATGTGGCGACTGATCAGCAAAGTACTGTACACTCAGCACGTATCCTCGCCGTTTTTTGTTGATGAAAACCGACATTGTAATAAAACCCTAAAAAGGCCGACTTTGTTTGTTGCCCTAAAAACGCATGTTATAAGTGGCTGGGATGCTTAAGGCATTGTAAGGTTGATGTACTATTTTTGCTGGATAATAAGAAAGATTGGACGGCTGTGTATGGTGGACGTAACCCATTCTGGGTGAACCACGTTAAATCTCTGTGTTATCTGTGTCTTGTTTTATTTCTTTATCTTTTGTATTTAAATCTGCTTATAATTGTTAGTTCATATTTGCTTCGGATCTGCTTGAAACCCTAACAATTGGTATCAGAGCGAGGTTTTCTGTAAATTGGCAGGACTTTCAGATTTGAGTGGGAGCAATGGAGGATTCCAAATTCAAGGTCGAAAAGTTTAACGGCCAGAATTATCAGTTATGGAAAATGCAGATGGAGGATTACCTGTATCAAAAGGATTTGTGGCGGCCATTGGAAGGAAAGGCAAAGAAACCGACCACAATATCAGATGAAGAGTGGGACATTTTAGATAGAAAGGCACTGGGATCCATTCGATTGTGCCTTGCGGCGTCTGTAGCATTCAATATAACAGAAGCAAAAATGACTGTAGATTTGATGGCAACATTGGCTAAGCTGTATGAGAAACCCTCGGCTTCGAATAAGGTATTTCTTATGAAGCGTTTGTTTAATTTGAAAATGAGTGAGGGAGGATCTGTAGCGGAGCACTTAAATGAATTTAATACAATTACCAGTCAATTGTCTTCGGTAAAAATTACCTTTGCAGAAGAGGTTAGGGCTCTTTTGATTTTATGTTCTTTGCCAGAAAGCTGGAATAGCTTGGTTATGGCTGTAAGTAACTCTGTCTCTGGTAAAAATACTTTGGTATTTGATGATATTGTTGGTGTTATCCTAAGCGAGGAAATGCGAAGGAAAAGCACAGGTGAGACTCCAACATCATCGAGTAGTGTTTTGAATGTGGAGAACAGAGGAAGATCAAAGGAAAGAGGAAAAGGCCCTGGGAATGAGAAGTCACGAGGGAAGTCAAAGAAAGGACGCTCTCAATCTAGAGGAAAGAAAGATTGCTGGTACTGCGGAAAGCCTGGTCATCTAAAGAAAGACTGTTGGTCTCGGAAAAACAAAGAAGGAGACAAAAATGAAAATGACAGTAAGGAAGCTAATATTGCAAGTAATACTCTACAAGATGCTTTAATCTTATGTTTGGATAATGTTAATGATTCCTGGGTAATAGATTCTGGGGCTTCATTTCATGCTACACCCCATAGAAAATATTTTCTAGATTATGTTCAAGGTGATTTTGGACAGGTATATTTGGGTGATGATGAGCCCTGTCAAATTGTTGGAAAAGGAAAGATAAATATCAAGTTGCAGAATGGTAATGACTGGTTTCTGCAGGAGGTAAGACATGTTCCTAATTTAAGAAGAAATTTAATTTCTGCAGGGCAACTAGGTAGTGAAGGTTGCATAGTTACCTTCTCAGACAGTATGTGGAAGGTCACTAAAGGATCGTTAGTAGTAGCTAAAGGTGCGAAGGTAGGCACATTATATCTGTGTACTGGTAACACTTACTCTACCTTAGCTGCTACAGATAAAGTTACTGCAGGGACAACAACAATAAATGTTGCAAGAACAGATTCGATAATGTGGCACCATAGGCTTGGGCACATGAGTGAGAAAGGGATGAAAATCCTTCACTCCAAAAATCTATTGCCAGGACTAAAGAAGATTGATTTAGAGTTCTGTGAAAACTGTGTTTATGGTAAACAGAAAAGAGTCAGATTTCTCAAGGTTGGGAAAGAGAAGAAGAGTGAGAAGTTAGAGCTTGTACATTCAGATGTATGGGGACCGGCTCAGGTATCATCTCTTGGTGGCTCCTGTTATTATGTTATTTTTATTGATGACTCAACTAGAAAAACATGGGTATATTTCCTAAAACAAAAATCAGATGTTTTTGAAACTTTTAAGAAATGGAAAGCTCTGGTTGAGAATGAGACAGGAAAAAAGTTGAAGTGTCTCAGATCGGATAATGGAGGTGAGTATTGCAGCAAAGCATTTGAAGATTACTGTTCCTTAAATGGGATTCGAAAGCAAAAGACAGTTCCAGGAACTCCACAGGAAAATGGTGTGTCAGAGAGAATGAATAGGACCATCATGGAACGTGCGAGGAGCATGAGATTGCATGCTGGATTGCCCTTACATTTTTGGGCAGATGCTGTACATACTGCTGTCTATTTGATAAATAGAGGACCTTCAACCCCTTTGGATGGTGGTATTCCAGAGGAGGCATGGACTGATAAAAAGGTAAATTATTCTTTTCTAAAAACTTTTGGTTGCGAAGCTTTTGTCCATGTTGATAAAGAAAACAGAACCAAGCTTGATGCTAAATCTCAGAAATGTACCTTCATTGGATATGGGATAGATGAATATGGCTATCGGTTATGGGATTTTGAAAATAAGAAAATAATTAGAAGTAGAGATGTTATATTCAATGAGAAGGTTATGTATAAAGAACAGATGCAAGAAAAGAAGCATGAACAGGACAAACAAGAATATGTGGTGTTGGATGAGATTCCTGAAAATGAAATGCCATAGGTACCTGATGCTCAGCAACAACAGATTGTCCCACAAACTCCTGCAAGTGTTAGACGTTCTACGAGGACAAGTAGACCCCCTGAAAGATTTTCTCCTTCTTTGTATTCTATTTTATTAACAGATTCTGGTGAACCAGAAGAATATGAAGAAGCAATGCAGGTGGATGCCAAACAACAGTGGCAACTAGGCATGAAAGAGGAGATGGACTCCTTGATGAAAAATAAGACTTGGGACTTAGTCCCTTTACCTGCAGAAAAAAGAGCCTTGCCTAACAAATGGGTTTATCGGTTGAAGGAGGAGGAAGGAGGTCAGAAAAGATATAAGGCCAGACTTGTGGTAAAAGGTTTTGCACAGAAAAAGGGTATATATTATGATGAAATATTTTCTCCAGTTGTAAAAATGACTTCAATTAGAACTGTATTTAGTCTTGTGGCTGCAGATGATTTACATCTTGAACAATTAGATGTCAAAACAGCTTTTCTCCATGGAGATTTGGAGGAGGAAATTTATATGTTGCAACCACAGGGATATGAGGTCAAAGGTAAGGAGAACTTGGTGTGTAGGTTGAAGAAAAGTCTGTATGGCCTAAAGCAAGCACCCCGACAATGGTATTTAAAATTTGATAGTTTCATGGCTGAACACGGTTATCATAGATGTCATTCTGATCATTGTGTATATTTTAAGAGATTTGATAATGGCAGTTATATTATCCTGTTGCTTTATGTTGATGACATGCTTGTTGCTGGGTCTAACATGCAACATATAAATGATCTTAAACAAAAATTAGCCAGGTCATTTGCTATGAAGGATTTGGGTGCAGCTAAGCAAATTCTCGGTATGAGGATTACACGGGATAGGAAAAATAGAACCTTGAATTTGTCCCAAAGTGAGTATATAAAGAAGGTGTTGAAAAGATTTAACATGCAGGATGCAAAAGCAGTTAGTACACCTTTGGCTAGTCATTTCAAATTGACTAAGGAGATGTGTCCAAAGGCACAGGAAGAGGTTAATAAAATGTCTAACATCCCGTATTCATCAGCTGTTGGCAGTCTGATGTATGCAATGGTATGCACAAGGCCAGATATTGCACATGTAGTGGGAGTTGTGAGCAGGTTTATGAGTAATCCGGGTATGGAACATTGGAATGCTGTGAAATGGATTCTTCGGTATTTGAAAGGAACTACTACGAAGGCATTATGTTTCAAAGGATCTAATGCTGCTCTAAGTGGATTTGTTGACTCTGATCTGGTAGGTGATATTGATTCACGGAGGAGTACTACAGGGTATGTTTTTACTATAGGGGGAACTGCAGTCAGTTGGATTTCTAGGCTGCAAAAGGTTGTTGCACTTTCAACCACTGAAGCTGAGTATGTTGCTGCTACAGAAGCCAGCAAAGAGATGATTTGGTTGCAATGTTTTCTGAAGGAATTGGGTCAGACACAAGAGGATAGCCCATTGTATACTAATAGTCAGAGTGCCATTCATCTTGCGAAGAACTCTGCTTTTCATTCAAGGACAAAGCACATTCAGCTCAGGTACCACTTCATCCGGACTATTTTGGAGGAGGGTCAGTTATGGCTTGAGAAGATTCACACAAGTGAGAATCCTGCCGATATGTTCACAAAGGCAGTTCCACAGGAGAAGCTGATTTCTTCATCAGTTTCTGTTGGCCTTCTTGATTAATAATTGTGGAATTTATACCAGTCAAGTCCTAGTGTTTTATCCAGCGGATGTTGCATGTATAGTGGTGTCGTGTAGTATCAGTCTCCAAGTGGGAGATTGTTCGATGTGGAGCCTGATCAGTCTCCAAGTGGGAGATTGTTGAAATGTGGCGACTGATCAGCAAAGTACTGTACACTCAGCACGTATCCTCGCCAGAGAAAATTTTTTTTGCCATTTTTTGTTGATGAAAACCGACATTGTAATAAAACCCTAAAAAGGCCGACTTTGTTTGTTGCCCTAAAAACACATGTTATAAGTGGCTAGGATGCTTAAGGCATTGTAAGGTTGATGTACTATTTTTGCTGGATAATAAGAAAGATTGGACGGCTGTGTATGGTGGACGTAACCCATTCTGGGTGAACCACGTTAAATCTCTGTGTTATCTGTGTCCTATTTTATTTCTTTATCTTTTGTATTTAAATCTGCTTATAATTGTTAGTTCATATTTGCTTCGGATCTGCTTGAAACCCTAACAATCTCTGGTTTCTTCATTTTGTTGTTTCTGCCTTCTGCTGTCCTTTTTGTTTATTGGCTTTATTGCCAGTCTTTGTTTTAGTTGTTCTTTCTTGGTCTGGATTCTCTTTGATGATCCTGTTTAATCTCCTTTGTTAAAGGTTTTGGGTCCTTAAAACCTGTTTTGCCTATTAATCAGAACATTTTTTTTGTTGACTTATGAGATAAGATAAATTGGGATTATTCTTTTGTTCAACCCAATCCTCTTTGTATTCGTGGCTTTGATAATGTTCCTAGAGAGTCACTTGGTATAGTTATATTACCTATCAAAGTAGGACCCATGACTCTACCTACTCCTATTCATGTCATTCCCAACCATCTTAATTATAACCTTCTTCTAGGTAGACCGTGGATTCATGCTATGAAAGTAGTCCCCTCTACTCTTCATCACACAATAAAATTTATATATAACAATGAACCTCACACAATGAAGGTTGATCCTAATCCTTATGATTTTGTTCATGATGAAGTAGGATGAATTTCTCCCTTTAATACTATGATTCATTCAACAACACAATATCCTATTAATGATGCTTCCTTAGTAAGGAATTGGGGTACATTACATTTTACACCTTCCTTCAATGGGTATAAGATCCCTCAATCTAAGAATGAAGGCTTGAAAGAGGCTTATGTGTCATTTATCTAAGCTTCTTTTGAATCAATTCCCACTTCTCCTTCAAACACATGTCTTGATGATGATGGGGGCTCTTTATACTTTAAGAATGAACCCTATCCTCTAGACATTTCACCATCTATGCATGGGTGTATTGGACATTATTTATGATGTGTACAACAAAGTTTTGATGGTCATTAGAAATCTACATCTCACTTTTCCAATGAAGGTCTACGTTTCCAAAGTCCTCCTTTGTTAGCAACCCCTCCCCCATTGTCTAATACATCTATGTCTTCTTAAAACTTCTCATCACAACAAGAGAGTATTTTGTATGAGCTTCTTGAAGCCAACTTGATTAATCTCCCTTTAAAAATAAAAGAAATAATTATAAGAAAAATCAATATAATCCCTCTTTTTGCAAGTATCATCAAATCCATGGCTATTCCACTAATAAGTGTCATGATTTAGCATATAAAATTCAGCAGTTTATTGTAGCTGATATCATTCAAATACTTGATGACAATAAGTTGGACTCTCATCTAATTTATTGTACATGAAATTTAAGTTCCTATTATGTTGCTCCTCATTATGTGACATTGCTAGCTTATTTATTAAAGGATCATTGTCATTCATGGTGGTACAATTTTAGGTGCAATCATACTTAGAGGTAGAAATATAGAAGCATTTTTATTCTTGTCCCCACACTTGGGGGGCAATAATAGCTTTTCAATCATTCATTATTTCTAAGGATTCACTTTTTCTTTGTTGAGTTGCGTCTTTTCATAATTTGATATCATTTCTTGCATAGAATTATCTTCCATACGAGTACATGTGTGTTCCTTGTTTAGGACCTACTCTTCCTTGAAATGGTTTATCTTTTATGAATAATCTCTCTTTAGTGAATGTGTGGAATATTTCTCTAAGAATCCACTTTTTCCTAAACATTAGAAAAGTTGTGTATTATTAGTCACCTTCTCCTTTCCAAGATGTCCTTTATTAAGGATCTCGTCCAATCTTGGAGGTGGGTATCTTTATGCAAATATCTCTTCCTCCTTTTTCAATCACTCATCCCTCAAAAGGATCCCTTTGCATTCATTTCTAGATATCTCTTTTAAATTTTCTCTTCCTTAAAGAAACAAAGCCTATACAAACATCTTTCTTCCTAGCTTGGAATGCATGTATTGTTGCTTAACAAATATCTTCTTGGCGTTGAAAGTGGGTATCCATGTTTTTATTTACCTTAAGATATCAACATAGGACTATGCTGAAATCTTAAGGGGGGGCATATATGTGGCCTCCTAGTTGCATTTCAACTATCAATTATCAACATGGGATTGTTGCATCCTCATGCTTAATCCTCATTTTGGACATCATTTATCTTAGATGAGTTGTTACATCCTAATGTTGCATTCCCAAAACTAAAAATTATTTTTCAATTGCATGTCTTATATAGGTTGTTGCATGCTCAAAAATAAACCTAACCCTTATAATAGATGCTTAAGTTTTGAAACTACACAACAACATATGCAATAGGGTGAGTTGACTAGCATAACACAACTTGCTAGAGCTTTTAGCTCTCCCTTTTTCAACATGAGTGGAACTAGCATAACACATCTTAATAGACTATTATGACTCTCCTTCTTTACATGAATCACACAACATAACATATCTTGTTGTCTCATGAGTGTTCATGTTCCTATGCGTCACCTAGCATAACATAGCTTTGTAGCCTATTGATTCCACAGTCTCTATTGATCTTCTCATGAATCACTTAGCATAACACAACTTTCTAGCACGTGGTGGGCATGTTATCTCCTTTTTATTCTTCATGAGATCATAGCTTTGATATTTGTGGATCATGGTGTATCACTTGATGCATGCTCTTTTTCTTTTCATGTGACCACTCGTGTTCTTGTGATAGCATTCTGAGAATGATATTAGTGGTAGAGACATTTGATTATCAAGGTTCTTCAACTAGTTGACTGGGAGCCTCATTTTTTTAGTACTAAATCCTTAAGTTGTGTGTCTTTTGTCTTTGTTTGCATTTTTTTTTATTGTGTGTCCTTCCATGTGATTGTGTGAGTTAAGATCCTAAGATTGGGGGCTTGGTTCCTCAAAACTAGAGATGCCTTATCTCCTTGTGATCTTGCTCCTAGTTGCTCCTCTCTTTCATCTTTCTAATTTATTGTGAGTATTTCCATAGGCTCATATTCTCGTTAAAGCAGGGGCTAAATGTAGCGTTGTAAATTGTAACCGATACAATTCACACATGTTTTTGCTCCTACTTTAGCATGTCCCATTTTCATTCCACCTAGGCCTATTTTGGCCTCATTTTACTCCAAGATTGATGTCACCTATTGACACCACTGGGTGGGCCCCATCTTGGAGCTTCCATCTCCCGATCTTTGAGTTTTTGGTCCTAATTTTGGCAGACTAGGGTACCCCGTAGCACCCTAATCCCCCTTAAACAGGTCCCAATTTAGGACTCGATAAGCTCTCTCCCCACATAATGGAATTTGGTCCCTGTCGCTACACTTGACCGTTGGAGGTCGACCTAATTAATAATTTACCTAGGAAACCTTATATAAAGACGTCCTATCAATTCATTTTGACATCCATTACATATTTATAGTATTTGTGCATTTGTCAAGCATTCATCACCAAGCATTTTCATAAATTCAAGGCAACATTTTATCCTTCAAGCATTATGGAGCAAAGTTACATCAATCTTCATATAAGCATGTCTATTTGATTAGGTCTTTCATGTTCATGTGTTTTTAATGCCATTACATTCAACATTTGTGATTACA
The DNA here is from genome assembly GCF_030272615.1 of Cryptomeria japonica. NCBI lineage: Eukaryota > Viridiplantae > Streptophyta > Pinopsida > Cupressales > Cupressaceae > Cryptomeria > Cryptomeria japonica. Next base: position 467,341,248 of record NC_081405.1, on the reverse strand, counting down.
TTCAAAGAGCATTGCATCATCAATCCTTCCATCAACCATTGCAGATACAAGATATATCTCCTAACATTTTCTTTAGTGTTCACATTATTGAATTCAAGGTTAATTCCTAAACCGAGGTTTGACCTAAGGCAAACCCCTATCCACAACACTTTATTCTCTCTTTTTGTGTGCATGGAATTGGCTCAAGAACCATACCTAGAGATTCTAATAGAGTTGATGATGACGAATAGGTTTAACTTTCAAAGAAGAAAAAGTCAAGGGGCCAAGGTGAATCTATACCACTTGGTCCTAGAAAATCAGCCCAAACTTTTAGGAGCAAGTTCTAAATCTCTCATTTTTCCCGAATCTTAGTTTGTGGCTCTATTGGATATTTGTAGCATTCTGTCTTTATCAATTTACTTCAATTATCCCTTGTTTTATCCTAGTTTCATAATTCACATCCAATCTTCAACTAGAAAGAGGGGGTAAACTAAAAACCAATTAATCTAAATAGAATTTCAGCCCTTTTCCTATTTGGATTGTGGCTAGATATATTGTATTCATCCCTCTTTGAATGTAGTGGTCTCCCAAGTAAAATTAGTGGTTTTAATACCCTTAATTGGTGAAACCCTATTTTTACTCCATTACAAGTTGTATCCATGACAATATTTCAATTTGAAAGCATGGTAAGTATATGGTAATACATTGTTACATATGATTTATGCTTTGGTTATGGGATGTAGTTGCATTAGTTGTTGGCTACATTCTCAAGGAGTTTTTGAGTGATGCTAGAGTTTGGTTTCATACTTATGTTAAGAAAATTTATCTGTGTTGAAAAATATATTTTCTTTTGTTTGAATGTTGGTATTTTGGTCTACATTCTACTGCATTACATGTTTTGGTTGTGTAGGTCTAGAGTTAAGCTAAGTAGGATTTAAGGTACATACTTCCTAGATTCCATGTCATACTCATTTGTGTAACAAGACTTATAAGGGTATGTTCTTTGATTACAATTTAACATTGTAATGTGTCCTTGTTGACTCACTAGAATGATCTACATTTTTTCATAGTGATTGGTATGACTCTGCAAATTTGGGAACATGTCGAAGATGGTACAAGGATTGCGTGATATGAGTTTTAGGTGAATTTGTGTTCCACACTATGATATGTTATCATTTTAAGTATCATAGATTGACAGGGTCACCCTGTTTCTATTAGTTCAATGAGTTTATTTTTTGTGTGTATGCATCTAATGATTGATTTCTAGGAGATGATTGTCAAGAGTTTGTAGATTATTTGCATTTCTTTCATCTTGGTTCATAAGATGATTTTGGTTTCTCCTTGGCGGTGTAAAGACAAATACAATTTTGATAGTGATGTTGATTATTGGGTTGACAAATTGAGTTGCTTCATTTGTAGTTGTTCTTGACCTATTATAATTACTTTGAAGGATGTTAAAATATATTCTTGAGATTCAACTATATATTGGGTTGATCTACAACCTAATCTTATTCATGATACATGTGTTTGATGTCGACCTATTTTGGGTCACATGTTTCATTTGATAGGTCCTATTAGTGTCGACCTAATTAAATTTTGGAGGTGTTGCAAAGGATATATAAAAAGGGGTAAACCATTTGTGAAGTTGGGTTGATAAGAAATGATGTGTGGAATGATTCGTCAATGCATCAATTAAGAATGAAGTGTGCAAAATTTGTATGATAGAGTAATTGTGCTACAAAAGAGGACTGCAAAATTAGGATATGTTAGATGCTTCTTCTAAAGCAATTCATGTATTGTTTTTCATGTTGTAATTTTCATGTACCTTGCTATTAGACAGTAAGTCTCTTCAATAGGGGGCTATTTCAATGTATCTTGCTTTGCAAGTCCTTTTTGAGAGAAGAGAGCTTCCTTGGGCAATGAGCCCTAAAATTAACATTGTAATATATGTTTCATATAGTGTGAGTTGACTCTCACCATGGTTTTTGCCTCCTTAGGTTTTTCACATAAAATATTGGTGTTCTTTTGTGGTGTATGTCTTTGTTTTTGTTCTTTCCTTCTACAGATCTAAGTCAATGATTAAATGGTTAATTAATGTTTGAGTTTTAATTTATGCTAATACACCCTTGAGCAACATCCAGGTGCGTTGAACACCTGGATCTTGTCAAGATCAAGTAATGGTAAGACTTATGATTTCATAATGCATTTAAAATTAAATTAATATTTATAAGGGATATTAGTATTAATGTATATTTATGTGTTCCATTTAACATTTGATGGTTGAGGATGACATGACATAGGTCCAACATGGCACCATTTCATTTGGCCTAAGGAGTTACACAATATACATTTTTGCACATAGATGTTTACAATTTTTTTATTCTATATGCATATCATTTAAAATATCATTAATCAAACTCTATATTAATTTATATGTTTATCTTATTAAAATCTTGTAGGACACTCCAAGTGTGGTCAAGGTGCAACATTTTCCAGCCATTGGTGACACAACAACCAACCAAGGAAAAGGTAATTGAACACAAGTTTAATTGAATTAATAGTTTAAAGAACCTATATAACTTATTGTAGCACGATTTAGATGTTAAATTTTCAAATGTATTAAATGATTATACATGTGTACACAAATTGATAGTCTTACATGCTTATCGTTTTTATGTATAGGGACCTATTGGGTTTACATCATTATTGATTGCTAGTGAAACAATTGAATAAGAATCACAAGAGGTACAATGGACACCTAAAATTGTCCTGTCTAATTAAATAAATATCTTTATTTATTTAATTATTTTAAGCCTAATTCTTTTATTAATTGAATAAATCTTTATTTATTTAATTAATTCATTAATCCTGGGATGACCCTGCAGTGCAATGGTTGTTGCAACTCCGTGTTAATACGGAGGTCACAAGTTTGAAACTCTCGAACCTTGCTTGTCACAGTGGATGTCCTTGTGACATCTCTGGTGGCCGAGATGGTAGTGTTGATTGGGGGGTGTTAATACCCCTTTGAATACAGATGCAGGTATTGGCTGGTTGTCCACACATGCAGACAGGCAGCAGTGGGTGCGAAGAAAGTAGAGTGATAAGGAGAGAAAAATGGAGAGATAAGGGGAGAATGAAGTGATAAGGAGAATTGTTAGGAGTTGTTGATACCTCAGTATAATGTACTCGGGGATGGGGTCCCCCTTTATGGCCCCATTGGTTCAAGCTCTTGTCAAAAAGCAGTCACCAATCAAAAAAATTAAATTAATTCATTAATCCTCTTCTAAGCCTTTTTTCATTTAAATAAATACATTTATTTATTTAAATAATCCTTTTCCCAAATTAAATAAATACTTATTTATTTAATTGATCCCACTTCCTCTATTAATTAAATAAATCTTTATTTATTTAATTAATTCATTAGCCTTTTCTACTCATGACACATGCCATTCATCTCTTAATTCCTACACTACCTACCCTCTCATTATTTTATTATTTTCTCTACCTACCCTCTAATCCTAGTGGACCATTTATCTTTTACACCTCTCAATCTTATCCCTCCATTTCTTATAATGTCTTCTATATAAGAGGATACTCTCTTTCATTATCAACCCTATTCAACTAATAGCACTCCCCAACTACGCTTTCGAACTTTCATATGCGATCAAGCCTACTTGCAACTACATTTCCGTTCTTTGTCGAGCTCTTGTGCACACATAAAATCTGAGAGAAAATATATCAAGCAAGATCAATGGAGATCCAAAACCTATTGGACATGTGATGGTATAATCTTTGTGATTTAATTTGATTTGCATTGCATTAGGTAATCTTCATATGTTATGGTGGATCTTTGTTGTTGTTAGGCTAGGGTTTTGTGGTTGAATTTATTTAGTCTTTCAATATTGTTGTTTCCATTTTTACCATAAACATTTTGGCACGCCCCATGGGACATGGATTTTTGTTAGATCTATGTTTTTTGTAGATTTTTCTAACCCTATATTGCCATTTTGTAAAATAATTTGGAGAATAACCTTGTGCAACTAGGGTTTTGGACACAAGATCAAGATCTTGGAGAGATCTGATCCAATTTCACAAATGAATTGGATTTTTTGCACCAAATTTTGTTAGCAGGTTGAAAACAGTATCAAGAGATCGCAATCCAAAATTCAGAATTTTTGGAGCACATTTGCATTTTCTATGAATTTTTTATGAATTTTCATAAAAAAACAATTTTGAGAGTAAATGAGAGAGTTTTTTGGATTTTATTATATTTTTGGAAAGTTCTCAGATTTATACACAAGATCTGTTCTTTGTGATTTTAATATTGATGCAAAATATTTCCTAAAAAATTAGATCTTTAAAAATTAGGGTTTTTCATTATTTTGATCAGATATCACAAACCGCTTTGAATTGTGTCATCAAATTTTTTTGCAAGTCAAGAATAGTATTACAAATGCTCATTAAACAAATCAGATTTTTTGGATCATATTTGAATTTTCTATGATTTTTTATGAATTTTCATAAACAATTAATTTTGAGAGACAATTAGAAATTTTTTCAGATTTTGTTAAATTTTTAGAACACTCTCAGAATTATACACAGGATCTGTTCTTTGTGATTTTAATTTCAATGCAAAATAGTTCCTAAAAAATTGGATTGTTAAAAATTAGGGTTTTGCATTATTTTTCTCATATCTCACAAATTGCTTGGAAATTTTTCAGGAATTTTTTTATACAAGTTTAGAATACTAGTAAGAGTTTCCAATAAAAAATTCAGATTTTTTGGATCAATTTAGCATTTTTTATGATTTTTCATAAAAAAATTATTTTTTGGAGCCAATTAGAAACTTTTTTGGATTTTCTTACATTTATGAAAATGTCTTGAAATTTTACATGTGGTATGTTTTTTATGATGGAAAATAACTGGTGGAAAATCAGATCTTTGAATTTGTCAAAAAACGCATTGTTGAAGGCCCCTATTTCACAAAGTCTTTTGGATCTAAAATTTACCTAACTTGTGTGCTTGCAGGAGGGGTATTATTGCAAAACTACTAACAAATCTTTGTTGTAGAATTTGGCAAGGGTTTTTGATCTTTATTGTGTGTCTTGTTTTCATAGATTACCAAACACTTCAATTGGTGCACTAAAATTGAACCAATGTCTTTTGTGTCTTGAGCAATAGGCTCTTTTTGTTTAATCTCTAGAGGGCCTGTCTCCCTATGTGGTCATTAGGACTACTAGTGAGGAGAGAATGACCCAAGTGGTAGCGAGGAAAACCCACCTCTTTCGAACCACTTTAAATAACTGTATCCATGGTGAAAGCCATGGGTAACGTGTGTTGATTAGTTCTTACCGACACTATGTCTCCCCATAAACCCGTTTGATCAAATTTATTTGATCAGTTGTAGGGTGTAACCCCTATCGGATGGGAGCCTTCTGTATTTATAGAGCTGAAAGTGCCGCATGTATGGCCACATGAGTGGATGCCCTTACTAGCACCTTTTTGTTTTAGAATGCCAAAACCCTTCTAGTTGTTGGGGTAGGAGGTCAGACCTTTGGAGCGGCCCACACACATACGGTTCTTAGTAGAGATACAAATTTTGCCATGGGGAGTTTTCATGGGGACTGATGCTTGGCTGCCCCAGAGAAGTGAGTGTCGAGGGTGGATCCAGTGGGGTCAAGCATCTAAGTATCTGCTCTGAATAGCGTAGCCTCGGGGGAAACCCCATGCGGGATCAACAACTATTGTCCTGGCCAACCATAGGATTTGTGCTTGTCTTCTTATAAACATTCGAACATTCAAGATCAAACATCATAACATTGTGTCTTTTGTGTCTTCAAGTGTATGCAAAACATTTTTACATCAAACAAAACACTTTCTTTTTAGTCATTTTGAGTCTAAACACTTGCAAACATTGTGTCCTCTTGTTATAAAAAACAGTTAAAAAAATCAGATTTGGTCAAAACAAACAACTTCACAAATTGGAAAAATTGCACTTAGATTTTAGAACCGCGTCTGTGAAGTATACAGGCACGTCTATGTTCAGTATTAACAAAATTTATAGTCCAACAAACAAGAGCAATTAGTTTCAGAGTTCTTGAGCTTCCTAAGTTATTTCTCTAGATTTTCATCTAGCATTCAACCTACCTTTGGGTCTCACAAAGTTCATCATTGCTTTACACCTTGCATTACATTCACATTTGTCTAAACTTGAGTCAAAAGGTCACTTGCTTGTCCTCATCTTGCTTTGTCAACACAATACATACAACAACATTTTGCTAAGTGGTCCCTCATCAATGTCTATCACCTTTGGGTATCATTTGGTCTTACTTAGAGTCAAGGTCAACTTACCTCATCAAGAGAAACTATCATCTCTTTGGAAGCCACACCTACTCTACTACATACATACTTCGTCTTACACTTTGGACATTGCAAGTACACCTCAAATTCATTTACATTCCATCCAACTCTTGGTCTTCCATACTCTCTCCATTTTCATGTAGTCTCACACATCTTGGTCAAGACCTAGTTCATGGTTGAAACCCGTTCCCAAAAATCTAGGAGAGAAGCTAAAGAGGCTCAAGAGTCCGCAAGCATGAGTGCCTATGAGTATGACAATGATATCTTTTTTAGTTCTGATCATACCACATTACCTAACATGGACACCCATAGAAACACTCAAAATATTGAGAACATGGATAACATAAACAATAATGATACACACAATGACAATATGGACAACTTTTCCGTACATTCAGTAGAAGTGGAAGACTCCATCATGGATCCCCATTTTAATAGATTGGTTGAGGAAATCATGAGAGGAGATAGATAATATTTTTTACAAGTGATGGCACAAAGTGGAACTAAAATACCTCATGATTTTGACATGTCTCAAATAATGGAAAATCAACCTTTGCAAGAACCTCAACTCAACATGGATCAAAGGAGGCCTAATAGTGGAGGCAATAGAGGACCACATCTTGTGCCTGAATCACCATAATCCCACATACACATGGTCAAGCATATGATACTCACCTTTGCAAACCATTCTGGAAGTCTTATGCAGAAAATATACTCAATCACATACCAATGCTAAGGACCAACCACAAAAGCAATTGGTTATCCAAAGGCATGCTCAAAATTTGGACACAAGGAAACCCCACGTCAAATTTGGGGGCAACACACTAGAATAAACTCATGACATGCCTGTAGAGTATGGTATACATGGACAAAATAGACATTCCATTCCTCATCATGACTCTATACCAAGTGGTCCATATACGCATCATCACTATAGACCTCCTCCATATGAGCATGTGTATGATCAATACCATCCATACATGTGGTATGCTCCTCCTCCACTCAGTGGCTCAGGTATGGGATATGGTCCAAGAAGTCGATCTCCACCTAAGAACAATTTGCAACAACAAATAAAGGATTTACAAAAGAAAATGGAGGACATTAATACACCAAAGCCAACTTACACAATGAGAGACATATGTCCCTATCCATTTGACAAAAGCATTCCAATGCCTCCTTTTCCTACACATTTTGTGACACCTAAGTTTGATAAGTATAGAGGAAAAGGAGACCCTAAGGCACATATAAGATAGTTTTTCACGGCTTGCATTAAGGTAGCAGCAAAAGAGACATATTTGATGAGACTATTCCCACAAAGCTTAGGTGATCAAGCTATAGAATGGTTCTCCCAACTTTAGTCTTGGGGTGATTTAGCAGAGGCTTTTATCCAAAATTTCTCAACAAAATAGAGATAGATATATCGGTCACCACTTTGTGCAACACCAAGAAAAAGGATGGGGAGTCATTTTCATCATTCTTACAAAGATGGAGGAATTTATCTAGCAGATGCTCTTGTGAAATTCCACAAAAACAAATGGTAGAGATGTTCACACAGAATGTCCACAGAGAAATTGGTTATGATTTAAGAAAAGCTTCCTCGTCCAATTTCAAAGATGTCATTGAGAAAGGATTAGCGATAGAGAAGGTCTTAATTGAGCAAGGAGTTATTAAGATATTCAAAGAAAACAAAGAGGACTTTAAAGAAAAAGACAAGCCACTATTTTGGAACAAGAACAAGAACACAATAAATGATGGCATTGTCGATGCTAACACAGTGAGACCCAAAATCATTCTTTGTAGATCAGGTTGTATAAATAACCAAGTGAATACTCAAACAACTTCAAAACCATGAAGGAAATACACCCCATTGGGAGACCCACTTGAGTCAGCTTTCAAGAAGCTAGTGGCAAACAAGATAATAACAATTCAAGACAATCCTATGAGCCAAAAGTCAAACCAAATTGGTGGAATGATGATGAGTACTGTGAATATCACAAGAGCAAGGGACATAAAATAGGAAATTGTCATCGGCTAAAGAACATCATACAAGATCTTATTGATAGAGGTGACATTGAGATCGAAGGACATTCATCCAATCAAGAACATGAGATTTTTAAGGAACCATTCCCAAAACATGACAAGGGAAAAGCTAAAGCCATAGATGAGCAAACCAACTATACCAGAGCATCCTATAACTATGATTCAACTGTTAATCACATTTCGATGGACAATTATGTCTCTACCATTCTCATTAAGGGCAAAATGCCTTAAAATTCTACCCAAAGACCCAAAGTTGTCCTAAAAGGCATTGGACCTTCTTCTGAATCTACCTTCGAATGTAATCACAACTCATCGAGGTGAGGTCACTTTGCAAGGTGATCCAACTAAAACTACCGCTTCCTCAGCAACCAAACCCGAGTACGACCTAGTAGAACAATTAGGGAGAATGCCCACGCTTATCTCCATCCTTGAGCTTTTATGCATATCCCTCGCACATAAATTCATCCTTGATAAAACTTTGAGAGAAAATTTTGTCCCCACTGATCTGAACGTGGACCAGTTTCAAGCCATGGTGGGATATCTTTCCGTTCCACATTCTCTTACATTCACCAAAGCTGATGACGCCTCCATAAGCCAACTGCATAATGCACCTTTACACATTGAAGCCTTCTTACACAAACATCAAATAAAACGAGTCCTAATAGATGGAGGAGTTGATCTAAACATTTGTACATTGAACACTCTTAAGCAATTGGGATATTCTGAAAGGGCTGTGAATTCTACACATGCAATCACCATTAAGGCATATGATGACGAAGAGCGCTCATCCAAGGGCACAATCACCTTACCTCTCAGAGTTAAACCAGTAATGAAGGATGTGGTTTGTCAATTCCTTGACCTAGATCTCACATACAACATACTCTTGGGATGCCCATGGATTCATAAAATGAGAGTTGTTCCCTCAACATATCATCGATGTATCAAGTTCCCACACAATGGAGTTGAAGTGACCATCAAAGCTGATACAAACCCATTCATATATTACAACAATCTACGACCTAGATCAAAAATAAAAATCCCAGTCAATCGAGAAGCTATTCCTTCCTTAGCATATGTGGATCCAAAATCATTGAAAGCTTCTACATCAAAGCAAACAAAGATCAAAGAAAAGTTCAAGGTTAAAGACATGGGATGTGGTGAGTATATCTTTCATGTTGATCAACTCCCATGATCTCCTAACACATTTAGTCGACAAGAACAACCTACAAACAATTTGCAATGCCAAGGAATTGGGTACGAAGCACCTAGTGTTGTGGCTACTAAGTCTGAATGCAAATCTCCTCTAGTGGTGCAAGAACCTCTTGATATCAATAGTCCTAAGAGTGGTTCCAACGAAGAATCTATTGAGCGCATCGCCAACCCTCTTGAGAACTCACATAGCCTTACCATTTCATCCACTCATTCCAATCTACTTCTCTCCCAGACTTGGATCAACAAGAATTACAAAATCCCTTACTCTTTGGGGATAAAAAATTAAGCTTTGAAAAGAAAAATCTAAAAGTTGAAAATAAAGAGAAGTCCTTTAGTCCAAATCAAAATCAAAATCTGTTGTACTCTAAAAAAAAAAAGGTCAAGGATAAAATTTCTATGAAATAAAAAGAGCAAGAGATGATCTCCCCTAATATCAAAATAACTCTGGGCAAACATTCTAAAATTTCAAGTAAAAAATAATACTTGTTGATCCTAAGTCTCCATCATGCCATCCTACTTTCACTTCTTTTCGCAATCATAAACCTTCATAACTCATCCACTTATTCTACACATCCATTCCATTTTGGTGATACATCACATCAATGGACTTTTAATGGAGCTTCCTTGAAGGAGTTTGTTATCAGGGATGCCCAAACTTCTTTAGGTTACATGCATACAGGCTTGTGTAGTCCACACACTAGTAATTCTATCTTAGTTCCTTTATCAAGGAAGACAGTCACTTGAGCTACACATCATTCAGTCAAGGAACAATGCAACTACAATCATAAGGTAAAACCTCTCACATTTGAAGTGGGTGACTTATTTCTCAAGGAAAATCCCAAAAATCAGCAAGACAAAGAGAAGAAGGGCAAGTTCAAACTGAATTGGCTTGGTCCTTATATCATTAAAATAGTTTATGGATCAGGTGCATATCAACTCTCAATACCAGATGGAGAACCTTTGGAAGATCCAATCAACAACATGCACCTCCATAGGTTTTACACATAACTCTTCAACATTGTAGAGCCCCACCCCAATCAAGCTCTGGTTAACTTAGTTGACCATGGTTGACCATATTATTAAATGCTATAATTCAATAGGATGGGCTATGATAGATAGGTAGATTAGTGGGAAAATTAATTGAATCAGGTTATGGTATTATTTTACCTTGCGGTGCATATTTTGATGTATTATGGATTTAGATCCTATATGATCCACTGATTGGATAATCTTGATATAACGTAAGTCAGCTATTTCTAAATTTGCAGTACTTCATTATGATATTAGAAAACATGGACGCATGCCATATTAATGATTGAGTTTCATGTGGATTATGATGATGCCTTTGAGTAAATTGTCTTATGTGGATTTTATTGGATAAATTATAAATTGGTTGTTATGATTGAAATTGCATGCATAGTGTCTGAATTACATTCTTTTCATATGTTGATATTATATGTAATTTTTGGGGCTACTAATGTGCAAAATGAGATGTGCAGAAAAATTATTCCACGTGACCATTGAAACTATTTGGAGAATCAAGCCTAGGCCTATGTGCGTTTGTGAAGCCACGGGTTGTCTATTTGGAGAGACAACACCTTGTTTGTAAATGTGTCTTAATTGGTAAATGTTATGCTTGGATGTGTGTTTAATGTGGAAATTGTTTAATTTATAAATTCCAAAAAAAAAGGGGACATTTGCCATGTGTATTTTAGTGATGTGTAATTCTTTTTGTGGTGTCACTTGACACATGTGTTGTAAGATGAGTTGGCAATGACATGTATCTTTTGAGGAAATTTATTCTACCAATGCATATTTTTCAATTATCTTAGAATGGTCCCAAGAAAGCCTTGGATAGGGAGCCATTAGAAAGGTCAACTCAGTGTTGACCCATAGGTAAACTTTGGGTGACTTTCTAGGGGTTAAACTAACTCCTAGAGTCAAGTTAGGGGCATTTTTAGTGGGCCATATGATGTACCTTTGGATGAAGGCCAAATTTAGCCATGTGTCCACTCTCTAGGACCTGTTTAGCCTCCCCAAAAATTGAGTTTCCCAAGTTGGCCGAATTTCAACTTTAGAGGAGCCTTCCTAGGTTAGATAACCCTCCTCATAAGTGACATTGATCTTCCCCATTCCTTTTACCCTTTTGAGGTGTCTTGGCTAGAGAGTATGTAAGGTATTGGGAAGACCAACCAATGAGCATCCTTCACCCTTCCCAAGTGGGTTGGAAAGAGTGAGGAGTGTCTTCATAGGGAATAGTTTGGGAGGGAGAAGTTTGATCACCCACTCTCCATTTTGGAGACTTAGATTTTTGAGTAGTTTTGGTAAGTTTTTGGAAGGGTTTTTGACTAAGTCTTGAAGGGAAAATATAGTGGATTTGGGCAGCTCTTCTACAAGATTCATCATCCTTTTGGCAGGTTTAAGGTTGGTTGTTTTTATAGCTCCTGTATGTTGTATTTTTGAAAAGATTGCTTGTTATAGTTGTTTTCATTTTTGATATCTTAATGTGATAGGAAGATTGTTAAGTTCTTCCCTATGTGATTCTTTTCTTTTGTTATTGTGATTCTTTTTGAGTTTTGTTTTGGGAGTTTTCAAGGCCAAACTCACCCTTGGGAGGGTAGAGTGGCCTTGGGGTGAAGGGTTGTTTGACAGCCTATGAGTGTAGAGGCTCTCTTTGGAATAGAGTGATTTACAAGGGGTTATGGGACCCTTGCTGCATAGTATTTTGTTTATGCAATGGGGGTCATAAGGGGAGTTTGTTGGCTTGTATGCCTTGGGGGACATAAGGAATTGTAGGGACAAGTTTCAAACTTGTGGATGTGTTTATTTTGAAGCCTTGCAATGGAATTATGTTCTCCTACTTGCAGAATTCTCCTCTAGGTATATGGTCCACCTTCACCCCACTTGAAGAGTCACATAAGTGACATTGTTTATCTTTGGGTTGGGAGTGTTAATGTTGTTGTGAGTTTTCTTACTTGTATGTGTTTTGAATGTGTGTATCCCATCAAGCCTTGGTTCTCCTAGTTCGGGGGTGGCTTCTTGTAAGCCTAGGTTGAGAGGTGAGCCTCCACGGTCACAAACTATAAGTTTTATTGTAGGCTTGCTTGGGAAAAGATTGGAAATGAAGTTATGGTTAAATCCACTATTGTTATTTGTATTGAGTTGCAAAAAGAAATGAAAATGTATTTGGCATGAGAGGCTAGATTTTGTTATCTACCTAGTTGTATAAAGGGAACCATGATGTATGAAAGGTAAAGGTAGTTATTTGACTAAGTTTTTATCATGAAATAAAGATGTATCTTACTTGAGTATATTCTTGCAAAGAAAAGAGTAAAAATAGAGTTATTTTCCTATAGATATTTGGGTTATTCTTTATTGATATTTACTTGTTGAAATAGATTAGAAGAGAAATTCATTTATGTCTTATTAAGCTAATAAAAAAGAAATAAAATGGGTAAAATGTAAGTAGTGTAGTTATGTGAAAGGAAAAGAAATAAATTAAATGTTAGTAGTGCAGTCATTAATGAAAGGAATGAAATATTTGCTTGAGTCTATAGTTCAGATATAAAAGAAAGATTAATAGACAATTTAGAGTTGGTTTTTAATATTGCAATACATCTTGTTGTTTATTGATTAAATGGATTTTAGGAAAAGTAAGTTGCAACTGTAAATAAAATCATTTCTGCTATTTTCTTTACTATTCTAAAAATGCATGTATAGTGGAAATTATATAAATCTAGATGTTATTTTAAATCAAAAGCAACTATAAGTTAATGGAAGAAAGTAAAATTTAAGGAAGAAATTAAAATTTAATCTATTTTGTTTCTATGATAATATCATTCTCAAAGTTATGGAAATGCAGATTAACCATGTAAATATATATGTATATATATTCAAAAATATAATATACATATATACATATATAGTTATTTAAGTAAATACATAATGTTTTAAATGAAATACCAAGCTGCTGTATTCTTCTAAGAAAAATAAATCATTAAGTTTGTGCATATTTTTGGAATACTTATTTAATTTGGTTAAATAAATTAGTCTTTAAAATAGATTAAACATATGAGCATAAGAATATGAAGTTAGAAATATATATATATATATAAACCTATACGAAAAAAAATACATAGGTATATTTAAAAAAAAAAGGGGTTTCCAAAAATTTACATATGCATTACTGCTAAAGAAAAACATGTGTATTGTATATTATATTGTAGAACCTGCTGCCATATATATATATATATATATATATATATATATATATATATATATATAAAATTTTACATATCACTTGTTTTAAAATAAAAATAAAATAATAAATAAATAATTAAAAAAAATAAAAATAAAAAAAATAAAAAAAATATATAAATATATATTTTTAGCAAAATGGTTGAGATGGGGTCAACCCTTGTTGGTGAGCTGTAGGGGCCATGGCCGTCCATAGCCGCAGGCTTACCCCTGCGATTGTGGAAAGGCCACCCCATAGTCACGGGGCCAAGGTCTCGTGGTATGTGGGGAGGCATCCCCACAGCCGTAGGGGCAACTCTGTGTCTGTGGGCATGGCTACCTCAACGGACCACCCCTCCCCCCCCCACAACCCTTGCACGCCACCCGTTCCTTTAGGCGTCGCCTCTCCTCACCGCCCAGTCATCGACCACCCTCCCTCCGCCTCCATTAAAACACTTCGCCCTCTACAAAAATTGCAATCGCCATCCTCGACCCTTTGCAATCCTTCGGCCGCCTCCTCCGCCATGGCCACCACACCTGCACACACACACATTTCAAACAAAAGAAAAATAGGTTAGGAGTAAAGAAGCCCTAACCCAATTTTGAGTTAGGGTTAGTTGTTGATAAGAATAAGAATAGAGTTAGATATAAGGATAAACAAATCCTAGTTAGGGTTTTAAAAAAAGAAAGAAATATAATAATAAAATAAATATAAGAGGGAAGCTCTCTTTTAAATTTGAAATGGGATGTTTTCATTTGTTTAAGTTTTATTTATTTGGGTTGGTCTTTGAATTGAGAATTAATTTTTATATAGCAATATTATTCTCATATTTGGATAAATTTATTAAAGAGGTTTATTAATGAGAATTTTATATAGTTTAATGATTAAATTTAAACCAAGAGGTAATTTAAATATTGAATATTTAATATTTAATGTTTGTAGGAGTAATATATAACAACTTGATTACAGTTATATAAATACATTTTAAAGATTTCAATTAAATGGAAGAGTTTAATATAGGTTATTAAATGTTTATTTGTAAGAGGATATTGTAGTGGAATAATATATATTCCTAAAATAAGTTAATGGTCTTGACATTAGGTAAATAATTATTGATATAAGAAGTTGTATTAATGTCAACTTAGTAGTATTTGGGCCATTTAAATATTATAAAATGTAACTAAAATCGAAGGGGCTTTTGAGTGAATTTATTTAATATCTCAAAGGATATTGTCCTTATAAAAATTAATTTATTCTGTTATGATGATAGGAGTATCACAATTGATACGTAAGTAAAAATCTAATCCTATCGCTTAGGAGTTAAGTTGAAACCTAAGACTTCTAGTTAAATTTTAATTCTTCGCTCACCTTAGAATCCTAATTTAATATCAATTAAGATTTCATTTGGAACAACTTGTTATGTTGTCACATCTAATTAAGCATAGGTCACAAGTAATTAAGTGTTCAAAAAAAAAAAAAATTGTTGTGTTTTTTGCCCTTAATTCTCCGCTCACCTTAGAATCCTAATTTAATATCAATTAAGATTTCATTTGGAACAACTTGTTATGTTGTCACATCTAATTAAGCATAGGTTACAAGTAAATAAGCGTTAAAAAAAAAAAAAATTGTTGTGTTTTTTGCCGAAAAGTTTGGGCATGACAAGCATATCCTAATTCTAAAAAAAAAACGTTACTTGGTGAAAACTTGGCAAACAGGCACCTTGTGACACAATTTTGTTTTTTGAAAAATCGAAAAAAAGTTAAAAATAATTTCGTCCAATGGTGAAAACCACTTCGGTGATGCCCTGGGCAAGTGCCATGGTGAAAACCAGGTCACCGACACTGCGTGTAGAGACATTGCTCCTCCCTCCTTCAGGATTCCATTTCATCTTTTCACTTTGCACACACTCATAACCTATCCATCCATAATAAACTTACCCATTCTCATCATGGTTTGTTATTGATCTACCTAAGATTGATTAGCCATTCATAATAATTCCCCCTTTTCACCCCTTTCCATCCATATTAAATCAACTCCTATCTGTGGCTAAGGCAAATCTTAACTTTATTGATGGGTGTGGAACTAAGAGCATCACATGTTCGAGGAGTACAGTCTCTTCCAACTTTCTTCAGTCTATCCGCGCACAATGTGCAATAAAGAAACACTTGCATCGTCGATCCGCAATAAAGTTTCATTTTCTCCACAATAAAGTATCCGTTTCATGTATTAAGTCAGTTTCAGATGAGACACAATAGAAATGGGCTTCAACAAATCAAATCTTTCAACAAACTCAGACAACATTATGGTTCAGTGCTATCTATCCTTTTGTGAAAGTAAACATTGTGACCACAATCAAATAGACTTATACAAGTGACAAGAGACACTAAACTTAAGGACTACAGTGGATGTTGGTGTTGAGTCTTGGTTTTCTTTTGATTTTATCTTTTGGTGACATGTCTTTTAGCTTTTCTGGGATGTCTCTGACTAGAGATTTTATCTCCAAGATGTCTTTGACTAGAAAGGTGAGGATGGGGTATCGTCACCTATTTTTCTTTGCTGTCTCTAGATTGTCTCTTAGTAATGCTATGACTTGTCCAAGGATATGAGGACACTGTGAGTCTAGTATGAACTCGGGTATTCCTTGTTTGCAACTATCTGATCTCCATGCAAATAGGTACAATGACTTTCTGGGTCAAACATATGCCTTGATTGTCATAACCTATTTGCCATAATAAAGCTTAATAATGATAATAACACAAGAAGCTCTTTCACTTCCATATATTCTATCTTCCATCCCCCTTTCTTGATTGACCTCCATCATCCTTCTTGAGTCTGTGTAGCCTACTATCACATGACTAAGTATAATGATACGCCAAAAATATTTTCATTTCATGTAGTTTGCACCTGCATTACCACACATTAGCATCTCATACATATAGATATCACAATTGCATCACATCCTCCACACAACACATGTTAGCACATTTTACATTCTCATCATGAATATTTATTTGCATTATCATATTCATCTGCATTTCATACATTCACATATGCATAACATTTAAAAACATAAAAGAACAAAAAAATATTGCATTTCATCACGTACATATTTGCATCCATATCATAAGCATCATAGAAGCAACATCACATAGGTACACATGCATATAGCTGTCGCAAAGATGAATCATCTCATATATATCTCAAAATCATAAGTGTCATGATATAATAATGTCAAAATCATATGGCTACAATCACCCGAAGGTGTCATCATACAAAATGGTACAACACTGATACATAGGGAGCCCTCTAAGGCTATGATGAACTCCCTCCCTCGGAGCCAGCTGGCCTCAATGAAGTCTGAGCCCTGGAAGGACTTGCCTTAGGATAATCTTTCCTGCCCCCTCTATCTAGTAGTGGTGGAAGACCTATGACCCCACCACTAGATGCTTGTCTCATGTCTCTCCCTCCAGTGGTTGTCATCGTCTGGGATGATCTTCGAAAGCTCCTAGCTCGCTGATCTGGTGGCACCACTCCATAGTACAGGTCTCTCTAGTAGGCTATCTCCTCCCCTCCCCATAGAACATAGGCATATTCGGCCCCTATGTCCTTTATTGTCTGCCTCCCTACCCTCAACGCTATCTCAGCTTCTGTATAGTACTAAATAGCTTGGTCCCTCTCCCGCTCAGTATCCCTCAGCTATCTCTTGAGCCTAGCTGTATCCCTCTCCAGATCCTGGATCTCATCTATCTATCCCTAAAAGATCTGATCTTCGAAAGCTCCTAGCTCGCTAATCTGGTGGCACCACTCCATAGTATAGGTCTCTCTAGTAGGCTATCTCCTCCCCTCCCCATAGAACATAGGCGTATTCGGCCCCTATGTCCTTTATTGTCTGCCTCCCTACCCTCAGCGATATCTCAGCCTCTGTATAGTACTAAATAGCTTGGTCCCTCTCCCGCTCAGTATCCCTCAGCTATCTCTTGAGCCTAGCTGTATCCCTCTCCAGATCCTGGATCTCATCTGTCTATCCCTAAAAGATCTCCCTCAAGGGTAGTAGCTTATCCTCCTCCTCTCTCCCCTCACCTTGTCCCTGTGGCTACTCCTGTTCTTGTACCTATCTAGGAACCTGTGTTGCTGGAACCTGTAACAACAACCCACCTCTACCCCTCACTACATGAATCTATCTCTCCTCTCCACCCTCTCTCCTTTGAGCCACTCTCCTCTATACCACTACACCCTGCCTCCGTTGTTGGCCTCTACCTCCACCATCTCCATCTATCGGCTCCCTCGGATCCGTTATCCATGGAAATGGATGCTCTACCTAATATGCAGTGTACTCTGCATCCATCCTTGCATCCTCCACATCTGCCCATATATCCCAAGGCATGGGAACCATCTCTTACAGTTGTGTCACTGCCTGATCATACAACTATAATGGCTCTCAATGCATCTAATCCCTCACTATCCATGCATACATCCCTAACCCCCATGGTATCCATTGTATCCTATCGAACTACCTGTATACTCTATCAATCAACTTCCTCTCAATCACATATGGCATCTGACCGATCAGATACTTGCTCTTCAACACATATGGAAGCTCCACTGTGCCATCCTCCCTCTCCTCACAATCTAAGTAAGGCCTCCATACCACACTGTCTATCTTGTTGATCACTCGGCATCAATACTCTAGCCTCCCAATCTGTGGCTGAGACTTAATCATATCATAGAGGTGAACAAAATTGCACCCATGTCCTCTGCCTCTAAAGTGTATCGGTCGTGAAACCAACAGATTCTAATATGCCCACACCTGCAACAATGTCACTCCACATCCCAATCCTGCTGATCTGTGATACACAAATTGATGTAGCTCATAGTACAAGTGTGCCAGCAGACACAACCCCCATGCAGACCTGGTGTGCTCAGTCACCAATATCTCTAGAGTCCTCCTCCATCCCACAGCCAACCCTCATGTCGCCGTGTCTAGACAAAGGAACCCACTGATTACTCCTTCCAACACCATCGGTAGAGATAATCCTATCTGTGTTATGGTGTCCCAAGCCACATGTAATGCCTTCATCTCCAGTCCTGGATCCTGAAACACTCATCTCAGTTCATCCCTATCTCCCTCTTGATTGTAAGGAACCAACTCCCCAACCATCAATATCCATAGTATCTTGTATACATCCTCCAAGGTGACTGTCATCTCACCCATCAGTAAATGAAAATTGCATGTCTCTGAGTGCCATCTCTCAGCTAATGCAGTCAACAATCCCATGTTTGCCCAAAACTCAGGCATATATGAAATATATTATAGTCCCATGACCTCAACTATTTCTCTATCCTCGAGTGTCAACTCTGCTCACAAACTCTGAGTCGAAGGGAATCTCTCCCGCGACTCTAGTATCAGTAGGTCCTCCTGCAGTCAAGCAAATCAACTGTGTCAATCCTAGTGGCATTCCCTATTCATCACAAAGTGTTTCTTTTTGTCCTAGTGTTTATATCTATCATATGACACTCTATCCAAGTGGTACTCCCTGTTCCTCACAAAGTGTTGCTTTTTGAGCTAGTGCTTATATCTATCATATGGCACTCTATCCTAGTGGTACTCCCTGTTCATCACAAAGTGCTTCTTTTTATCCTAGTAGTACTCCTTGCTCATCACAAAGTGCTGCTTTGATCCTATCTTTTAGGGCACCTGCTTGAGTGTATCCTCTTGAGTAGCTTATCCAATTGACAATGTATGTTCTATCACAGAATTGTCAATTTCAGCCTAATCCAATTGGCAACA
Organism: Cryptomeria japonica; assembly: GCF_030272615.1. Classification (NCBI taxonomy): domain Eukaryota; kingdom Viridiplantae; phylum Streptophyta; class Pinopsida; order Cupressales; family Cupressaceae; genus Cryptomeria; species Cryptomeria japonica. The sequence continues at coordinate 467,321,632 of NC_081405.1, read as the reverse complement.
TATGTTCTATCACTAGCTCTCCTGCATCTGCTGGCCTCTAATATCAATGAACGTGATTGAATCTATGCACCAATGCCATCGCCGCTGACGGTTGATTGCTCTTTGCTCTCTCTGCACTCTAATCCCTTGGATGTGTGGATGATAATGAGGATGTTTTCCCTCATAGTCTATCTTATAGACTACCCTAGCTCTTGTCTCTCGAGATAGTCTTCTTTATCTCATGACTCTGTCACTCTATCTTATCTGATCAGTCTTTTCTAGAATATCTTTCTTATCGAGAGATTGTCTGCGATCTTTCCAGATATTTTCATCCAATCTCTTGAGGGGGCATATCATTCCCATCTTGGGGAAACTTTATATCAGTTCATATTATCTTCTTTGAAACAACATAACAAGCTGCATTGTCTCAAAGAGGGGCAAAATGTAGACACCTAAAACTGTCCTGTCTAATTAAATAAATATTTTTATTTATTTAATTATTTTAAGCCTAATTATTCTATTAATTGAATAAATCTTTATTTATTTAACTAATTCATTAATCATCTTCTAAGCCTTTTCTCATTTAGATAAATACATTTATTTATTTAAATAATCCTTTTCCTAAATTAAATAAATAATTATTTATTTAATCGATCCCACTTCCTCTATTAATTAAATAAATCTTTGTTTATTTAATTAATTCATTAGTCTTTTCTACTCATGACACATGTCATTCATCTCTTAATTCCTACACTACCTACCCTCTCATTATTTTATTATTTCCTCTACCTACCCTCTAATCCTAGCCGACCATTTATCTTTTACACCTCTCAATCTTATCCCTCCATTTCTTATAGTGTCTTCTATATAAGAAGATACTCTCTTTCATTATCAACCCTATTCAACTACTAGCACTCCCCAACTATGCTTTTGAACTTTCATATGCGATCAAGCCTACTTGCAACCACATTTTCATTCTTTGTTGAGCTCTTGTGCACACATAAAATCTGAGAACAAATATATCAAGCAAGATCAATGGAGATAGGAAGAATGGAGATCCAAACCCTATTGGACATGTGATGGTATAATCTTTGTGATTTTATTTGATTTGCATTGCCTTAGGTAATCTTCATATGTTATGGTAGATCTTTGTTGTTGTTAGGATAGGGTTTTGTGGTTGAATTCATTTAGTCTTTCAATATTGTTGTTTCCATTTTTACCATAAACAGGTACCACAAGAGGTATGTGTTTATTTTATATTGTAGATACATATTTTTAGATAGAAGTATCTATATGTGTTTAGTTTATGTTTCTTTCATCAATAATTATATATTAATTTGTATCAATTTTATTTTATTTTTTATAGTCATACACAATTTGATAATGGCATGGAGCTTCTACTACATACATACGCCAGGACTCCTAATCATTCTAGAGAAGTACCATATGTAGAATGTCTTTTAGAGAAAATGTGTAGAGTTGAGGTAATCAAGAATTCAATTTTAGAGATATTATAATTCAATATATATTGACTTTTATGTTAATTTGACAATTCTAAATTATATTATATAATTAATCTAACTTGTTTAAATTATTATTGTGTAGCCATCTTTAGAGCCATATAATACTTAGAAGAGGTTCAATTTTGATGATCTACCACAAGTTTAAGATTTTCTAGAGACATATTGTAGTCACTTGTGGATATTTAGGGATTCATACATAGCTATTTGACATGTATAGTGATAATTCTGATACTTAAAGATAAGTACATATGCCAAGCTAATAAGATGAGAGGGGGGGGTGAATCATACAAACTTAATCTTTCATAAAAACATCAGATTCAACCTCGGTAACATATACTTCAGTAATATAACCAAAACTGCTAAACATGCAAACTCAAAAGCATATAAACATCATAACACTCATAACACCAGATTTAACGTGGAAACCTAAATAGGGAAAAACCACTGTGGGATTTCGGACCCACTAAGAAATATACTCTTCTAGAGTATGCTCAGTTAAAAGCAAATCCCATTAAAGATTACAAACACATTGCTAGATGTGACCCGGTTAAGGGATTTCCCTCAGATCTGTTAGTATCTTCACCTTGTTAGAAGTGACCTTGTTAAAAGATTTCAAACACTCAATCAGAATGTCACCTTGCTAGAGGGTTTTACAAATAAGACTGTTAAGTCCACTCGGTTAAGAGATTTTTTGTCACTTCACTAAATAATAGTAATAAAAATCTATCTGCAACTTCACATCTAAAATGCTAAAGCAGATTCTTATTTGCTCAATACAATATAGACATAGAACTAATCTTGTCCATTTGCTGGGCTCTATACTCTGTTATTCAAAACAGGTCTTCAAGCTTCTGTGCTCGGTAATCACTATGTAGCATCCCTATGCATACACTTGCCTGCATACATTGTTTATCAACAGTTCCCTATTTATAAACAATTAGCCAACCACTTAATCTCCTTGATCACATTTCCCATGATCAATCATAGCCATCGGATCTTCAAACTTTGTCCAGGTTCAATGTATCCTTCGATCTGAAAACGTTTTACCCCACCTTGGAGCTTGCATATATTTCTTGGAACTTGTGCTAGGGTATTAAGGTTCAATCTAAGCTGTAGATCTTCCTGCCAATTTTTCTTTGCCATAGATTCTTTAATAAACTTCATTCATGACATATCAATCATTTAATCATAGCCAGCTCATCAGCTTCCTTCATTAAATAATGCATGTAATCATTTAATGCATTATGTTATTACTCGGTTGCAACTCGGTAAATACTAAACTTTACTCGATAGACATTCTGCCTTCATTAACCGATAGCGATAACCTTAGGGTTTACCGACTAGGTTCCTTAGGGTTTACCGACTAGGTTCTTTGCTCGGTAACATAGTATAGTATTAACCTTTCAATCAATAACATATATAGGATATTAAAACAATCTAATCATCAAGATCTCATCAGTGTCTAACTTGGTAATAGTTGCCTATTGAATAACTTATTTCTCCCCTTATTCATCATATTCTTTCCGTGTCTTTTACCGACATCTTTATACTCATCAAATCACACTTCTCAAGATATGGCAACATCATACTGAATTAGAAAATCAATTTCTTGACATCAATGACAAAATAATAATAAGACAGTAAACATCCTTAATCAGTTATATCCATAATCATCAACAACCTTCTCAATATCCTTATTGAAATGCCAACAATCTCTCTTTGTTTGTTATAATGCCAAATGCCAACAATCTCTCCCGTTGGCATTGATGGCAAAACCAATTGATTTGACCTAATTGATTCAGATTGCTGTGAGATTCTGAAATGCTGAAATGCTCTTTCTCTGTCATTAGAATTCTCCCCCATACATTAGTCTTCTCCTCTTTTCTTTTGTCTTCTCCCCCTTTGACAACAATGCCAAAAAGTAAAGAACTAAAACATAATTTCTTCCTGTATAAAGTGATTTCCTGTTGTTATGTATCAACTTAGTCTCGGTCACTGCATTTATGTCTTCAATTCCTGTTCTCTATATTGTTTCTTGCACACCTTTAGAAAACATCCTAAAGTGTGTAAATCAACATCAACTCCTAAAAAGATATTCTGTAGAGTCATCGAATTGATGCTTTCACCGAACTCGATTAGTGAGTAGAAGATAGGGGTAGGAGCCCTAACTTACTTCTGAGATACTAAAAAGTGTCCCTTGGCAGTGGCTTGGTGAAGATATCTTCTATTTGTTCCTTTGTGCTAACATACTCCAACACCACTTTCTTTTCTTGAGCTTCTTCTCTAAGATAATGATATTTGATAGAGATGTGCTTTGTCTTAGAGTGCATAATAGGATTCTTTGAAATGTTAATGGCACTAGTATTGTCATAGAATATAGTTACTGGCTCGGTAACTTTCTCATTTAATAGTTGTTTGATCCATGCTATGTTGGTACAATTCAATGCTGTAGCAACGTATTCAGCTTCTGCTATTGACTGTGAAACACATCCTTGTTTCTTGCTAAGCCAACTCACTAGTCTTTCTCCTAAAAAGAAAGCTCCTCCACTCATGCTTTTTCTGTCATCAATGTTGCCTGCCCAATCAACATCAGTATAAACTTTTAAATCAAAATCATTTCTTTTCTAATATAGTAAGCCATAATCCTCAGTACCTTTCAAGTATCTAAAAATTATCTTGATTGATGTCATGTGTGTTTCCTTAGGATCTGCAGGGAATCTTGCAACTATACCTACTGCATGTGCTATGTCTGGCCTATTGTGAACAACATATTGTAACTTACCAATCATGGATCGGTAAAGTGTCTCATCAACAGATGCAGATTCATCATTCTTTGATAATTTACAGTTGGTAGTCATAGGAGTACTTACTAGTTTTGAATCCTCCATTCCAAATTTCTTCAAGATTTCCTTTATGTACTTGGATTGAGTAATGAAAACCTCATTTTTCATTTGTAGTATCTATAAACCTATAATATACTTTATCTCACTGATTAATGACGTCTCAAATTCTTTTCTCATTTCATTTCCAAAGTTCTTACATAGAGAGTCATTCCCACAAAATATAATATCATCAACAAATATGGCTGAGATCAGTATTCCATTTTCATCATTCTTCATGTAAATATTGTTGTTTTCACTTGTTCTTATAAAACCAATCTTGATTAAATAAAAGTGCAATCTTTCATACCATGCTCTAGGTGCTTGTTTCAGACCATATAAAGCTTTGTTCAATTTACATACCTGATCTTTAATATTGTCTTCAGCAAATCCTTCAGGTTTTTCAATAAAAACTTCTTCTTCTAATATTCCATTCAGAAATACAGATTTGACATCCATTTGATATACCTTGAAATTCTTGTAAGCAGCACATGCCAACAATTTTCTTACTCCTTCAAGTCTTGCTATAGGTGCAAAAGTCTCACCATAATCAATTCCTTCTTCTTGGGCATAACCTTTGCAAACTAGTCTTGCTTTATTCCAAATGACCTCTCCTTTTTCATTCAGCTTATTTTTGAAAATCCACTTTGTACCGATTGCATTTTTGTCCTTCGGTCTTGGGACCAATGTCCATGTGTCATTCTTCTTGATTTGATCAATCTCTTCTGTCATAGCATTTATCCAATCTTCACTATTAAATGCCTCTTTCACTATTCTCAGTTCAAATTCAGATATCAGACATGTGTTCTATCTCAGTTTGTTCCTTGTCATCACTGGATCATCCTTATCTCCTATAATCTGATTTGGTGAATGATGTCTTCTAACATATTTGGCTAATATAGGCTCGGTAGGCTCTGTATGATCTTCTTCATCACTCGGTAATTGGATATTCTCTTCATTTCCTTCTATAGTTTTCTCGGTAGGACTTGTCGGTTGAACATAGACAAATTTATCATAATCTTCTGGTTCTTTGGAGTTTCCTTCATCATTTCTTTCTGTAAATTCATCAATTTTCATATTTTCACTTTCTACTATTTTGTTAGATGATTTGATCAGACATTTAAATGCTTTACTTCTAGAAGAATAACCAAGAAATGTTCCTTCTTCACTTTTCTGATCAAACTTGCCATTTCTATCAAACTTGTGTACATAGCATCTACTTCCAAAGATTTTAAAATAACTTACATTAGGTTTCTTGTCATACGAGATTTCATATGGTGTCTTCAAAGTACCTTTCTTTAGTTGTACTCGGTTCAGGGTGTAAACTACAGTGCTTATTGCTTCTCTCCAAAATGTTTGTGGCACTTTCTTTTCAATCATCAGGGTTCTGGCATAATCCACAATAGATCTGTTTCTTCTCTCAGCTATTCCATTTTGCTGTGGAGTTCTCGGTGCAGAGACTTGCCTTTGTATACCATGATTATTGTAGAATAAGTTGAACTCATCAGATGTGAACTCTCCTCCTCTATCTGATCTAAGATATTTCAGTTGTCTTCCTGTTTCATTTTCAACTCTTTCCTTGTACCATTTAAACATTTGAAAAACTTCTGATTTTTCTTTTAAAAAAATTACTGACATCATCCTTGAGTAATCATCCACAAATAATATGAAATATTTATCACCATAATAACTTTGAACTTTCATAGGACCACAAAGATCAATGTGCACAAGATCTAAAATTCCCTTAGAAGTGTAAGACTTACTTGTAAAGCTTGATCTTGTCATTTTACCCATCTGGCATCCTTGGCACATAGCATTCTCAGGTTTTTCAAGACTCGGTAGACCTCTTACTTGGTGCTTCTTTCTTATTTTGACCAGATTATCAAAATTTACATGACAAAACCTTTTATGCCATAACCAGGTATCATCTATCTTTGCATACAAACATTTATTCCGAGTTGAGTCAAGGTGAAATGTGTTACCTTTTGTTTATGTCCCAGTAGCAGCTAACTTTCCATTCTTGTCATGAACTTTGACAATTCCTTTCTGAAATTCTATTCGGTGTCCTGTATTGTTTAGCTGTGCTACACTCAACAAATTGTATTTCAAACCTTCAACCCAATAAACATCATTGCATCTTGCATTATCAAGAAGTTTTATAGATCCTTTACCTCTTACCGGATGTGGTGCATCATTACCAAATCTTACATAGCCTCCATCATAGTCTTCTAACATAACAAACTTGTGTTTATCACCTGTCATGTGATGTGAGCATCCACTATCTATGATCTAAGAATCATTAGTATTTATGTGAGATATAAGGGCTTTTTCTTCATACCTTTCTTCATCTGATCCATCTTTGATAGCCACATAAACTACTTCCTCTGTATCAGTTTCATCTGATTTATCATCATTGGATTCCTCATCGGCTATTAAGCATGACTTTCTATCTCTTCTTCTGAAGTCTCGGTGTCCTCTATAATGATTATCTTTCTATCTATCATCTTGGTAATCTCTCTTTTTAGTAGAGTCTTTTTCAGGACAGTTAGAAGCCATATGTCCTATCTTATCACAATTGAAACATTTCAAAGGTAGTTTTCCTTTATACTTACCTTTGCCTCTCGGTAACCTTCTGGCTAATAGTGCTTCAAACTCTTCTTGTTTTCTGATTTCCTCATACAGTTTGTGTACTTCCTCCTTGTTCTTGCAAAATCTTTCACTTGCTCCACTATGATCTCCTTTAGTGTACTTACTCATTCTATCATTGTAATCATTAGATTCATCAAGATGAAAAGAACTAAATGCAGATTCAACTTTATTTACCGATGACCCACTATTATCAAAGTTACTTAACTCAAATGCATGTAGCTTACCAATAGTAGCATCTAAAGAAACTGGCATATTAGGTACAGACCTTAATTCATTGATTGCAGAGACTCGGATTGCATAAGCCGGTAGAAGGGTTCTTAACAACTTACTTGTTATATCCTTTTCTTAAATAGTTTCGCCTGCTCCTTTGATTTGATTGACAATCTCCTTTAGTCTTGTACTATACTAGGTTATGTTCTCACCTTCATTCATCCTCATAGATTCAAGTTGTCCTCTTAGACTATCCACTTTTTCTCTTTGAACATGTTCATCTCCACCATACATTGATATGAGCTTATCCCACATAGCCTTTGCATCATTGCAGCCTTCTAGATCATTAAACTCTGAATCGATCAATGCAGATGTTATTTCAATCATTGCTTGAATATGTTCTTTCTTTTCTTTTATCTCTTCCATTGTCAATGGATAGGTTCTTGGTGTGATGAAATCATTCTCCAGATAATATACAACATATTCTCCAACTCTTGATAGGTGCAACTTCATCCTTTTCTGCCATGTAGAGAAACTTGACTTGTTCAGCTTCAGTGCATCCCTCTTATACATCTTTGGATCTTTTCCTCAGGTACCTTTAAACTTTTTCTTCCGGAGTCCAAAGCTCTGATACCAATTGATAATTCTGATACTTAAAGATTAGTACAGATGCCAAGCTAATAAGATGAGAGAGGGGGGGGGGTGAATCATACAAACTTAATCTTTCATAAAAACATCAGATTCAACCTCAGTAACATATACTTTAGTAATATAACCAAAACTGCTAAACATGCAAACTCAAAAGCATACAAACATCATAACACTCATAACACCAAATTTAACATGGAAACCCAAATAGGGAAAAACCACTGTGGGATTTCGGACCCACTAAGAAATATACTCTTCTAGAGTATGCTCGGTTAAAAGCAAATCCTGTTAAAGATTACAAACACATTGCTAGATGTGACCCGGTTAAGGGATTTACCTCAGATATGTTAGGATCTTCACCTTGTTAGAAGTGACCTTGTTAAAGGATTTCAAACACTCAATCAAAATGTCACCTTGCTAGAGGGTTTTACAAATAAGACTGTTAAGTCCAATCGGTTAAGAGATTTTTTGTCACTTCACTAAATAATAGTAATAAAAATCTATCTACAACTTCACATCTAAAATGCTAAAGCAGATTCTTATTTGCTCAATACAATATAGACATAGAACTAATCTTGTCCATCTGCTGGGCTCTATACTCTGTTATTCAAAACAGGTCTTCAAGCTTCTGTGATCGGTAATCACTATGTAGCATCCCTATGCATACACTTGCCTACATACATTGTTTATCAACAGTTCCCTATTTATAAACAATTAGTCAACCACTTAATCTCCTTGATCACATTTCCCATGATCAATCATAGCCATCAGATCTTCAAACTTTGTCTAGGTTCAATGTATCCTTCGATCTAAAAATGTTTTACCCCACCTTGGAACTTGCATATATTTCTTGGAACTTGTGCTAGGGTATTGCGGTTCAATCTAAGCTGTAGATCTTCCTGCCAATTTTCCTTTGCCATAGATTCTTTAACAAACTTCATTCATGACATACCAATCATTTAATCATAGCCAACTCATCAGCTTCCTTCATTAAATAATACATGTAATCATTTAATGCATTATGTTATTACTCGGTTGCAACTTGGTAAATACTAAACTTTACTTGGTAGACATTCTGCCTTTATTAACCGATATCAATAACCTTAGGCTTTGCCGACTAGGTTCCTTAGGGTTTACCGACTAGGTTCTTTGCTCGGTAACATAGTATAGTATTAACCTTTCAATCAATAACATATGTAGGATATTAAAACAATCTAATCATCAAGATCCCATCATTGTCTAACTTGGTAATAGTTTCCCATTGAATAACTTATTTCTCCCCTTATTTATCATATTCTTTCTATGTCTTTTACCGACATCTTTATACTCGTCAAATCATACTTCTCAAGATATGGCAACATCATACTGAATTAGAAAATCAATTTCTTGACATCAATGACAAAATAATAATATTAAGACAGTAAACATCCTTAATTAGTTATATCCATAATCATCAACAACCTTCTCAATATCCTTATTGAAATGCCAACAATCTCTCCTTGTTTGTTATAATGCCAAATGCCAACATATAGTTTATATAGATCTGAAGATGGCATATGCCACATTTTCTTAAAAATTGTTTTAGTTGACATTCATGCCATTTTTATATATGGACATACACAATTATTCTACAATTTAATATATAAAAATTAATATTCGATCTAATTAGTTCCTCATGTGCATGTCTTCCTACTTTTAAACTTTAATTTTGAATGTATAATTAGTTAGAATGGTTAAGTTATGAACAATAGCATGTCATATAATCTTAACGATATTGCACTTTAATAAAACTCATGAATGGAAACTGGTAATCCATCTATATTGTAAGTATTAAATTGGGTTGCCTTGGGAAACTTCACCAAATTTTATGACATTTTTTCTAATGTTGTCAATCACAAGATGGATCCTTAGTAATGAGAAATAATGAGTAATCAAAATTAAGTTCAATTTCATGTTCTATCTCCTTTTCTCTTTATAAATTTTCATTACAATATCAAACAAATTACTTACTAAGCCTATGACTAAACAAAAATTCATTCTTTACAAAAGTGAATGTGAGGTCCACATTCAAAACTACATTATGAAGAACATTGACACTACATTGGGAAATCACCGCATGTCATAGGCCTTCAAGAATCCTAGATTGACTATTCAAGGGCCCAAACACCTAATTGGAACTCATGAATTCAATGTGGAGTTAGCATAACATTAAGAGAACCTATGAATACAATGTCAAAGGTAGTGGCATATATCGATAGAGTGCATGCTTGCTACTTTCATAAAAATATCCAATCAAAACCCATGATGCACATGATCAATGTGATGCAACAAAAAATTAACACCTAAATGCTACCACAACATTCTCACTAAATGAAAACTAAATCATTACAAATCAAAATAGAAAGAAAGGGTCACATGTTGAAACTAGCGATGCATGGAGAGTGGATAATGTAAGAAGACATTATCAATTGGAAACTCTTTATTAGCACTTGTACTATTTTTTCAATCATATGTATAATCTTCAATGAAGTAATTAAATTATGTCAACTCAACAGGGGAAGTAAAACCACAAGGATGCATTGCAGATATAAGTTACTTCAAAGTAATGATGTGAAGAGTGGGTGTGATGCAATAGAAATCTAACTTATAGACATCTGTCATCTATCCTAGGTTTAATACATTTTTCCTATATATATTATCAACTTGTTTGTGGTAAAAAGTGTCAAATAGTTGCAAAAGGTGTGAAAAAGTTGCAAACATGGAAAATCATTGCAAAAAAATTGCAAAAGTTACATAAAGTGTTTAATGAAAAGCTGTAATATTGGAGAAATCTCATTCTTTTTGTCATGGGCATGAAATGTCAGTGCCAACATGTTCAACTAGGAATGCTCTTGTTTCACTCCCCATCTCACCCAAACATTTCAGGTCATACCCTACTATAACATCGTAAATTGTACACCTTTAATTAGGGTGTCCAACTTCACACTCTCCTAGTAGTCATTTTAGTATTTTTCATTCCTCTATGAATTATAGGAACTTTATTGTATTAAATTAATATTACATGAGTCCTATTTCACTTTGATGTTATTATGCCTTGCATATTCACCCCCTCCATTTCTTTCCTTGAAATGTAGTTCCCCTCCTCTTTGTTTTGTTTCCTAGTTGTTTTCTTTTCCTTTTCATTTTCCTTGTGTTTCCCCTCCGAAATTGTAGGTTTTTATGGTCTTAGAGTGTCTGTTCTCCTTTTGTTGGCACTCCGTAACTCTGAGTTCCCAGGATCCTAGAGTTCACTTTGTTCCTTTGTTTGTTTGACTTCAGAGTTTTGGAACTCCAGAACCCCATGGTCTTTGTTGTTTCCCTCTTGGGGACTTTGGGGTTTCGACTGAAACCTTGAGGTCCACTTTTTGTTTCCCCTATCCAGCTTCGATATTTTGGAGTCCCAAACCTTGAAGTTCTCCTTTTATTTTCCGTGTTTTGGGTTTTCTCTTCGAGAGACCTCAAAACTCTGGGATTCTAAAATCCCAAGGCCTCTCCTTCACCCTTTCTTTGGAGCTCGGAGCCCCAAAATCTTGGAACTTTGAGCTCCCTTTATTTTTTTTGCATTTCTCCTTTGGAGTTTCGAAACCCAGAGTTCCGAGGTCACCTTTTTAGTGACCCCAAGATCTTGGAACCTCGGTGGTGCAGGAGCACCTAGCTTCATTCTCAGCTTCATTTTCATCTCAGGTTTGATTTTTGTTAATTTTAAGTTGGAAAGTTGTTTAGGATGTTTTTGAAGTTGTTCTAGGTTGTTTTGATGAGTTTTGAACTCATTGTGTGGTTTTGGTTTCTTGTTTTCATCTTTTTGCTCAAAGTTGCTAGTTTGGTGTTGCTTGGCAAAATGATGGAAAAATCAGTTTTTTTGTGGTTTTTGTTTTGAAAAGGTTTTAGACATGTTTTATGCTTGGGTTTTAGGTATGAGAAGTATTTTTAGGTGATGGTTAGTTTTGGAGGTCAATCTTGCATTTTCTAGGCACCAAAAGTTATCTTTTAGGCATCAAAATGTCAAAATTGAGTGCCCTTGGACATGTACCTATCTGTACAAGAGGTTAACCAACTTGGAGAAGTATTTAATCTCTTGTTTTAACTATTTTAAGGGTTTATCATTCAAAGTTAAGAAGCATTTTGCAAACTTACACTAGTTTTTTTTGGTTTTTCTCTAGTTTTTGGCTCTGATACCACTATGATAGGGAGGATAGTGCTGGGTGGTTGTTAAGCGGCTAGTATGTTTGCTAGGCAAAATTTCCTTACTATTTTCAAGGTGTAAACACCAAGGTCAGAGTGCAATAGTTCAAAGGTAGTCTAACAACTCACCTTGCTCCACCTCCCTATGTCAAACTCTTCTTGGCTACTCAAAAGCTCCAACTCCCTAGTTTGATGGCATCCTTCCAAGGGCTCCAAAACCATCTTATGAATCCAAACTCACAAAATAGGTTGAATTCATGTTAGGTTGACCCGTTTCAACTTTTTTTGTTGGATTTCATGCTTTGCTACCTTCATTTGCATACCCGATTTATCAAAAACTTGTTTTTAGGCCTAAAACGGGCTACTAGGCAATTAGCCCTCCATTAGGGGTTTTGTGCTCACCTTGGTAAAGGGTTTTGATGGTGAAAAACCAAGATTCAAGCTATAAACCTCCAATATGGACAAGAGACCTTAGTGCCATCATAGTACTGACTAATTAAGCCACAAATAAGAAGATTTACACTTCAAAGTTTGAAGAACAAATTTTTACCAAAAAGTTGCTTATGAGGAAAATGAAGGTCCCAAGGGGAATCTAAGCTTATAGAGCAAAGTGGGGATTCTCAGAGAAAACCTAATTATAGGGGAAGGGGATCAATAAACCCAAGAAGGGGTAGGTCTAGTGGCCCAGGTAGAGGGTCTTATTTCTCCACAATGAAATGCTACAACTATCAGAAATTGGGTCATCCTGCTTATAGGTGTCTTGAAAATCCTAGTTCTTCCCATGGAGGTGAAAAAAAGGTGAACTATGTTCAGGAGGAAGGGAGTAGTACAAGAACTCCAGCAATGCACCTAGCACCCAAAGATGGTGAAAGTCTAATGATGAGGAGAGTATTGATGCAAGAACCTCATAAGTGTGAAGTGTCTCAGAGAAGAGCATTGTTCAGAATAAAGTGCAGAATCTTGGGCAAGGTATGTAAGGTGGTTATTGATTTAGGCTCCATAGATAATATTATCTCAGAGGAGGCAGTTAGCAAATTGAACCTACCTAGAATGAAGCACAATGAACCCTACAAGGTAACCTAGTTAAACAAGGGGCAACATGTCCTAGTGAATGAACAAGCATGGGTAGACTTCAATATAGGTGAATACAAGGATAGGATACTATGTGAAATCCTTTCCATGGATGCTTGCCATCTACTATTGGGTAGACCTTGGCAATTTGACAGAAGGGCACACCATGATGGTGAAAAAAACACATATTCCTTTCAAAATAATGGCATTGTCTACAAAATTCAGTCCCTTAGTGAAGAGACAGAGAACAACAAACCACAGGCACCTAAAGTGCTACTAGTCAATGAAAAAGAGTTCATCCAAACCATGAAAGAGGGAGATGGGATTGGTTATGCACTTGTAGTGAAACCTAAAGAGGATAAGAAAGAAAAACAAGTTGAGATCCCACAAGAAGTGCAACAACTTCTTGATAACTTTAAGGGCATCATCAGTGATGGACAACCAACAACATTACCTCCTCCTAGAGCCATTATTTATCAAATTGACTTTATACTAGGAGCTTCTTTGCCAAACAAAGTAGCATACAAGATGACTCCTGAGCAGAACAAAGAGATAGCTAGACAGATTCAAGAGTTATTGGATCAAGGATTAATAAGAAAGAGTATAAGTCCTTGTGCAGTACCCATTGTGTTAGCACCTAAGAAAGGGGGCACATGGAGACTGTGCACAGACTCCAGAGCTATCAACAAGATCACAATAAGATACAAATTCCCTATTCCTAGGATAGAAGATTTGATAGATTGTTTAGGGGGTGCGAGGTATTTCTCCAAAATAGACTTAAAAAGTGGTTACCATCAGATAAGAATAAAAGAGGGTGATGAGTGGAAAACTACTTTCAAAACAAATGAGGGTCTTTATGAATGGTTGGTTATGCCTTTTGGACTCTCTAATGCTCCCAGTACCTTTATGAGGTTAATGAATGAAGTATTGTAGGATTTTATTAGTAATTTTGTGGTAGTCTACTTAGATGATATACTCACTTTCAGTAGGACTAAAGAGGAGCATTTGAAACACTAAGCTATTGTTTTGCAAAGATTATTTGATGAACAGTTAACCATAAATCTTGAAAAATGTGATTTTATGTAGCAAGAGCTAGTCTACCTTGGTTTTGTTGTGTCTAGTGGAGATCTTAAGATGGATCAATCTAAAGTTGCAGCCATAACAAGTTGGCCAACCCCACAATCAGTCAGTGAAGTTAGGAGTTTTCATGGTCTAGCCCAATTTTACAGGAAGTTTATCAGAGGTTTCAGTGAGATTTGTGCACCCATGTTAGATACAATAAAAGGTGGTCATAAAGTCAAGTTTCAATGGACCAAAGCAGCCAATAAAGGGTTTGAGTTACTCAAAACTAGAGTTGCTACACAACCAGTGTTAATCCTTCCTAGTTTCGATAAACTCTTTACCATAAAATGTGATGCTAGTCATCTTGCAGTAGGTGCAGTCTTGAGTCAAGATAATAGACTAGTTGCTTTCTTTAGTGAAAAACTGAATGATGCAAAGAAAAAGTATTCATCTTATGTTTTAGAATTATATGCATTGGTGCAGGCACTCAGGAAGTGGAGGCATTATTTGCTTCCTAAGGAATTTGTTGTGTATACAGACAACCAAGTAGTCACTTTCTTGAATTCTCAGGATAAACTCAACCATAGACATGTGAAATGGGTAGAGTACCTACAAGCATATACATTTAATCTTAAGCACAAGAAAGGCCAATGTAACAAAGTAGCTGATGATTTAAGTAGGAGATTGTTGACTATTCAGGAGATCCAAGTAAAGAGTATTGGGATTGATTGCTTTCAAGGTTTATATCCTAATGATGATGATTTTGCTGCTGCTTATAAAGTTTGTCTTGCTTTTGAGAATCATTTTCATAGTGAGTATGCTGACTATACATTGCAGAATGGTTTGTTATTCAGGGGAGGACAACTATGTGTTCCTAAAGGTTCCATGAGAGAAAATCTCATTCAAGAGAAACACAATGGGTGTTTGAGTGGCCATTTTGGTCTCAATAAGACCTTAGAGTTGGTTCAACGCTTTTATTATTGGCCTAAGATGCAGAGAGATGTCTAGAGGTATGTTGAACAGTGCATGGTATGTCAGAAGGCCAAAGGTCATAGCACTAATGCTGGTTTATATCAGCCACTTCCCATTCCTTCTAGGCCATGGGAGTGCATCAGTATGGATTTTGTTGTAGGTTTACCAAGGACAAAAACAGGGCATGACAGTATCTTTGTGGTTGTTGACAGATTTAGTAAACGGCTCACTTAATACCTTGCAAAACTACTCATGATGCTAGTCATATTGCTTTTCTTTTCTTTAAAGAAGTTGTCAGAATACATGGTTTGCCATCTAGCATTGTATCAGATAGAGATGTTAAGTTTTTGGGTCATTTTTGGAAGACTTTGTGGAAGAAATTGGGTACTAACTTATCTTTTGGCTCAACTTACCATCCACAGACAGATGGCCAAACTGAGGTGGTGAATAGAACATTGGGTAATCTACTTAGATGTCTCACCAAGGAGTATGGACAAAGCTGGGATCAGCTCATCCCACAGGCAGAGTTTGCCTACAATGACAGTGTAAACAGATCCACTAGTAAGAGTCCATTTCAGGTTGTTTATGGTATGCATCCAAGAGGTGTTTTTGAGTTACATGATGTGACTAACTTGTAACATGTCAGTGGGACAACATAAGATATGGCACAATCTCTAAAAGAGATACATGAACAGGTTAAGCAGTCTTTGCAGGACACCACAACAAGAGTCAAGGCAAGGGTGGATGCTTCAAAGAGGGATGTCCAATTCTCAGTTGGAGATTTTGTGATGGTACACTCAACAAGTCTAGATTGCACAAGGGAGTTCCTACCAAGTTACAAATGAGAAGAATTGGACCTTGCAGGATTTTGGCTAAGTATGGTCCAAATGCTTATAAAATTGATTTACCTGCTGATGTTTCTTTGTCTCCTATCTTTAATGTTGTAGATTTGGTACCTTTCAAGGGGTAGCTTCTAGAAGAGACTCAGAGATCTTCAGACATTTCAAATTCCCTTTCTGATCTATCTATCCCCTCTTCTTCTTCTCCCATTCCTGAACAGGTACTTGATTCCAGAATCATCAAAAAGACTAGAAAGCATGCCTACCTTGAGCATTTGATTAAGTGGAAAGATCAACCAGCTTCTGAAGCCACTTGGATACCTAAAAGTGACTTCACCAAGGCTAGTATTCCTCTCTCTATTCTGCCCAAAGGAGTCACATGACTTCTTTGTCACCGGGGGAGTATGGTGCAGGAGCACCTAGCTTCATTCTTAGCTTCATTTTCATCTCAGGTTTGATTTTTGTTAATTTTAAGTTGGAAAGTTGTTTAGGATGTTTTTGAAGTTGTTCTAGGTTGTTTTGATGAGTTTTGAAGTCATTGTGTGGTTTTGATTAATTTAAATATTAATAAATTACTTTAATCTAATTATCAATTAAATAACAAATACACACTTACATCACCTTAAGCAACCCGACAAAAGGGTCAACATCGACACAAGACTCAGACCATAACTTACGCCACAACACAATTGACAAGGTGAACATCTAAGCCTAGAGTATGAGAGGGAAACACATACCATCTCCGACAACTTGCCATTGGGATAGGACATGCTCAAACCTATGAGACTAGGTGGAGTTGATGTCTGGTACCTACAATCCTACATCCACCACTAAACACAATACAACCTATACACAACACATATACATCATAAATGATTAGGCAAGGGATAGAGAATCACAATGTCATATCATGCTCGCAATGATTGATATGACATCATCTCTAAACACGAATACACTAGAAGACAAACACATATACCATGATATCAAATCAATCATCATGATCATAGAATAGGGTTAGCATAGCCAAGATACCATCAAAATCCCATAAGAAATATAATCCATCAAGAGTAGTGAGCACATATAAACCATCAAATATAGGTTCCTCATCAATATAATTATAAAATGTATCAATCATCCACATGAATCATCAAATAGCATATGTCCACATAAAGTACCTAGCATCATCAATATCGTTTGAGATAAAGATAGAGTCATAAGTAGTTATCAAAACATCCACCATAAGCATCAAAAAACATAAATAAAATCATAAGTATCGATCAAAATACCACCAATAAGTCTAACTAGGTCTATCTTGACACCAAAAGAAAAGATGAATGAGGGAGCCCAACACTACATATCTTTATTATTTAATTATTTTATTTTTCTTCTACCATGCACTATGATTAAATAATTCTAATTATTTAATTAGCTAAGTCTTCTATAACTAAATAAATTTTTAAAATTTTTCACTTTTGTAGAATAACTCTCCTAAAAATAAATAAAATCTTTATTTATTTATTTCTCATTCACAATAAAATCAATTTTTTAATTTATTTAATCTCTCACTTTTCAAAAATCAAGTTGCTCTAAAAATGAATAAAATATTTATTTAATTTATTGATCTTAATGCACATTTTAAATTATTTTTATTATTTAAATAGCCAATTAAGTCCTCCTCTAACTACCACCGACTTTGAGTTCCACTCATAATCATTTTTTCTAACAGATTCATCAATCCACTTAAAAAATTAATCAATTCTCTTAATAGACCAACCAAGTTAGTCAATTGTGCAATCATCTCCAATCATGAGGTCAGTTAAATCTTCACGAATTCCTCTAAAAAAACTCAATTGTTGATCATCCAACTTTCTCATCAGATCTGAATTGTTGATTGATCTAAAAAATATATAGATTCAATCTTCATCCTCATTCAAATGAAACCATAGTCTTTGAGCTTTTCTACGATCATACTGGCGAATGAAGTGCTACAATTATGAGAGCCAAATCCACACAATGCAAAAGTGAGAAGAACAATGGAGGCTTCATACAAGGATGCTATTTTGGTTTTCATTTATATTTAATTCTATTGAATTCATTTATTACATTTTCTAGCATTCCTCTATTGATGCAATTAGAATCTTTTGTAATTAATTTTGAGTTTGTGGTTGCCCTTATAATCTCTTACATGATTGCCAATTTTTTGGTCATACATAATTAAAATTATATTTTCTTATAATGGCCAACAGTAGTGGCCCCACTCAATGTTTAGATCGCTAACATGGACTCATATATCATAAAAAATCTACTAACTATGATGCACTAAAGGATTTGGATGGGAAGGATCATGTAGAAGTAGAACTCTTACATGGCCAATAATAACAGCTATAAGAGTATAAGAACACGACCCAATGTAGGTTTCATTAGCTGAGAGTAGTTGTTAATCTACATTTGGCACATATCAATGACATAATGCAGGTGTATGCGGGAAAATGTGGAGACAAAAATGAATAAATCGAATCCAAAAGACCCACATACCAATGAGAATCTTGGTGCAAGTATATGATCTAATTCAATTAGTTCAACTTCCCAAGGGGTGTCCCATTGTTCTCTATCTCACATGATCCCTAAAGTCAATGTTTTTCTCTCAGATCATTGAGAAAATAATTTAGGAATGACAACTCCAAGAATAAGTGATATTTGATTTATATGCATGAATGCATTCTAAGATATATATGATGTTAAAACTATGATGATTAAGATAGTATGAAGATGATGATATGATAAAAGATTAGAAAATTATCCTAGCATGATATAATATCCTAACATGAATATCTTATGATATTAAAATATTCCTAAATGCTATGATGATGTTCTAACAAAGAGAGGCTAAAATGTTTAGTAAATTAGACTATAATGTAGATGCATCAAACTTGGATATATAAAAAATGAAGAATGAGAGCTCTATTTATAGGGAAAATAGGGCAACATATGGTTAAGATTGAATAATCTTAACAAGGGCTAGGATTGAAATTTAATCAATCCATGTTTACAATTCTCACCAATGAAGTGTTGACAGTTGTCAACAAGGGGTTGCTTGAGAGGAGATGCAAGAAACATTAAATGCCTGAGAAGACATGAAGGTTACCCTAGGAAGTAAGGGTTAAGGTTAGGTTAGGGTTATCCAATGGATAAAGCTTTTACCCAAGGGGTAAACTCTTGTGCAAGGTTTAATAGGATAACTAGGGTCAAAGCCATGAATGCTTGATGAGATCCTTGGGTTAGCTGAGGGTTAAGTTAGAGAGAAAGTCTCTAATCATGCAAGAAGGTTGAGTTAACCATAAATGGTTATGTAAGAGCCTTCAATGGTTTGGAAGACTTTTAGAGGTTAACCATTTGAAGACACAAAGCCTTTAATGGTTATTGAAGACTTTGGAGGCCTTGAGTAGTGACTTCTCTTTGCTTAGGAATGTGACAATAATTAGAAGATGAATTAGGCTAATTTGGAAGTGATTAGAAGAATATAGAAAGGGTTTTAGGAGGCAAGTGGGAGTTGTAGGAAAATGCAAGTGGACGAGGAAAAAGGATTTTAATTAAAATAAAATTACTTTATTTCAACCAAAATAGATGCAACTTGCATAAATACAAGTGGGGGGGTTTAATAAATAAATTAGATTTATTTATTTGCAAGGATCAATTTAATTAAATGCAAATTTAATTAAAAGGGGAGAAAGAGGAATTAATTAAATAAAGTGATTTATTTAATTAAAATCTAGAAAAAGGTTTAGGTGAATTTAATTAAATAGATTGAGTAATTCAATTAATCAAATAGATGAAAATGAAGAAATTAATTAAATAGAATTTTATTAATAGGGGGAATGGGGTTAAAATAAATATTAAATATTTATTTAAGAAAGTGGTCAGATTTATACGTCTACATTGTGCCCCTCTTTGAAGTGACGTGTGTGCACATGTTGATTCAAAGAAAATTTGCCGGATATGCTGCCAAAATTTTATCGATATGATGTTGTGTATCAAAATGTCGATATGATGCCCTAGATATGATGAATTGATTCGATATGAAAGGTTTATATGAGACTAATATTGATATGAGACTGATATGAAATTGATGTCGTTATGCCCCCTCGGGAGATAAATTGAGAAAATTATGATTTCCGGGGCAGTGTTTCGATGTAGTACAATTTTTGAAAGTTGGATGTTTTGAATTGTTAGATTTTCGATATTTATCTGTCGATAAATTTTAAAATGAATATTAAGGAAATGAGGAAGACTAATGTGGGCATAGCGCATATATGCCCCACACGTCCACTGAGGTCATGTTGGTATGAATCCTGATTGTTGATATGGTTCAAGTGTTGATACGCTCCAAAGGTCGATATGGGTCTTGATTTGATATGAGTCCTGATTCGATATGGGTCTTGATTCGATATGAGTTTTGATTCGATATGGGTCCTGATTGTTGATATGAGTCCCGATTGTTGATATGGGTCTTGATTGTTGATATGGGTCCTGATTGTTGATATGGGTCCTGATTCGATATGGGTCTTGGATTGATTGATTTCGATATGGAATATGACATCCAGGGACGTTGGACATTTATTTGTTCTGACTGACGATTGGTTCTGACTTGTATCATTTATTTTCCTTTGGATCAACATGTGGTCACACATGTGCATGATGATATGATATGGATGCAATGATTTTGATTTTGATGAGCTATATGACACTAATAAATTTGGTCTAAAATTACGATGGAGGTTTCCAATGGAGAAGGTATATTGTGAACAAATTTAATTTTTTTAAAAAAAATTGCCTGCATTTATCAAAAATCTGACGATAATTCAATATATGGTTTCGACAGTTAAGGAATTGGCAATGACAGTTGTGCTTTTTTACAAAAAGTGCCTGCGTTCGTCGAAATTCCGACGACCGTGGGCATTACTTAAAAAAAAAAAGAAGACCAAGACATTTCAAATCATTTTCACGACCTCTTCCCATTCTCACGTTGCCGCCCCAACAACATATTCTCACCCAGAGTAAGTGTGAACCATGAACCGTTTTGACTGATTAATGCTAACTCCAAGCATTCTTGGCTCATGAAATAGGGTTTGTGAAAATGGGAGCAATGTCGGCTCATGGAATAGGGCAGGTGTAAAGCTCTGTCAACATCCTCTAGCCTGTGCAAAAATGGGAGCAATGTCAGCTCATGGAATAGGGCATTCTCCCGGGCATGAATAATATATCGTATGAATCGACATCCTTTTTGGGGAATTTTTTTTTTCAAAAAATAGTTCATATGTTTTGTTTTATGCTCCCACATTTTGCAGACATATTTACCAGGGCATTCACAACTATAACATCTGAAAATCTCCCTTAATGTTTCGATTGATGCCCAGACCCTATTCCAAGGTTCCAATCTCAAATGTGTATGAAGAGGGTGCTGGCAATGGTTGTGGATTTCAGTTCTACACCTACCATGTGCATTTGCCTTAAGGTTTCAAAAATATTTTCAACAAATCTACATTTTGCATATCGTGCATTCCCTGAGACACTATTTTTGTGAGGAATTTTAGCAGTTTGAATTCCTTGTTCATGTCTTCACAGTATTGAAAGTTTCTAAAGCATTTTAAAAGGTCTATTTTGTGCAATCCCAATGATCATTGTGTTTGACTAAAGACCAATAGGCTTCATTCCCCTTCTTTAATTCATTCATTAGTATCGGTCTTCCATCTATTTTGCACCTACAGATAGTGATGTTTTTGATTCTCCGTTGGCCTGGGCGTAGGTGTAAAGCTATGTCAACATCCCCAGCCTGTGCGAAAATGGGAGCTTTGAAATGGCATGCCGACTGTTTGATAGACTGCCTCACAGAAATTGGAAGTTTTTGAACAAGGTATGAACATCTATCATAGGATAAATAATAGAGGAATTTTATCACATGATGTAGCTGCAATTGCCAGGGTACATGTTTTAAAGATGTTTTATATCATAGAATCAATATTCCAATGGCTATTTATTTTTTAAAATTTGGATATCGTATTCCCAACTGATGTCTATTTTCATGAAACTATTCCTTTAGGCAAGCAAAAAAAGCCTAAAAAAACTACACAAGGCTTAAACCATTATTCATAGCCCCTAGAAAATCTCTTTATTACCCAAAAAACCTATTCATACATGAAAACATTATTCACACCTAAAACATTGTCCATGCCTAAGACATTAATCACAACATCAAATAATATTCATAGTGTAAATAAAAACTATTCATGTTTAAACTATTGTTCATAGATTCATTTAACCTGAAAAATTACTCTAGAAGCTCTTGAGTCCAAATTTGTTGTTCTCTATATGAATTATGGGGTTTGAAATCTATTTAGTATGATTGTGTAATATCCCTTGTCCAATGATGATTGAAAAACAAGGAATATTCGCTGTCAAATCTACAAGAGTCCTAAAAAATTGGGCGTATGATGATGCAACCTCAAATTCCTCTTATTTCATATCTAAATCAAACAAATGACTTATTGACAATCATAAATACATGTTATAGGAAGCTAATGTAAAATTACATGGACTGTCACAATAATGTATCAAAATCATACTTCACTAGATTATAGACATTTCGTCAAACATGTCATGCAACCTCTGAAAACATATTAAAGCTACAAGCCCATTCAAATCTTATTATAAACCAATTCCAATGCAATCATAGGATCTTTGCATAGGATGACTACCAAGAGATATGCTACTGATTTTTTGAAGACATTAGACAATCACTAACTGAAGCATATATCTCAAAATTACAATGAAAGAAGAGGTCTGAAGAACTTGATTAAGCTATTCCCAAGCCTGGCGATGTAAACACCAACATTACTCATCCAATATAAAGCCATGTTAGATTTATGATCTTCAATACTTTCTCTTAGACAAGAGATAAAATTAAAAAACCACATGATTACTACAATAAATTTATTTTCTTATTAAAAATATAAATAATTACATTAGATATATATTCCACATAAAGAAAAGAAATTATGAAAACAATTTGTGTCTTAAATAATGAGATCAACAACTAAAAATGGGAAAATAATATCCTAATTATGACTCCCTAATTAGTATAAGATACTATTTCCAATATTATACTAAGGATAAATACTCAAAAAGTATAATAATTACATTAATACATATATCACTCTCATGCCTTCCTTAATTTGATATAAGGTCCCTCTATCCAAATATGAAGTCTCAAGGGAGTTGTATGTGTCAATTATTCAATCTTTTACTAAATCTATTCCAACCTCTTCTTCCAACACATGTCTTGATGATGGTTGATGATCTTTAAGCTTTGAAAATATGAATGAACACACTCCTCTAGACATGATTTAAATACCACATTTAATTATACACATGGATGCAATGGACATGATTTAGGATGTGTGCAATGAAGTGTGGAGGTTCATGAGAAATATACATTACATTTTTTTGAAGAAGATTTAGGTTTCTATCCTCCTCCTTTGTTGACATCCCCTCCCCCATTGTCTAATATATCTATGACTTTTCCAACAACTTTTAATCACAACAAGAGATAATTTTGTATGAGTTTCTTAAAGCCAACTTTATTACTCTTCCCTTTAAAATTTGAAGAAAAAACCATAAACAAAATTAGGACAATCCTTTTTTCAAGCATCATCAACTATTCCACTAATGAATGTCATGATTTGGAGATTAAAATTCAACAACTTATTGTAGTTCTAGTAAAATTTAAATAATAGGTGACAATGAGTTATACACTCATCATATCCCTTCTAAATAGCATTTATAACCTATTATGTTTTTATCTTGCTATATGACATCGATAGCTTAATTACCTATTAGGGGCTCATTGTCATTCATGGTACTATGATTTCATGTGCAATCATACTTGGGAGGAAACATAATAGCCCAGTTCTTCTTGTCTCTACATTGTGGAGCAAGAATAATAGTTGTCAATTGTTCCTCTTTTTTAAGGATCCACTTTACCTTTGTTGATTTTATCTTTTATAACTTGATATCCTTTCTTGCATAGAATTGTCCTCAATCCAAATTCTTTCCTTTCTTGGATGTGTGTGTTCCTTGATTAGGACCTCTTTCATTGTTTTGTAGGCAAATAAACAAAGACATCGATCTCTCCTCTCTACTTATACACAAAATGGCTAATTGAAACCACTTCATATACACAAAATGTCTCCTTGCACTGATCGAGCCTAAAAAATGTGACACCCTTGTTCAACAAGGGTTGATACTCTACAACATGATGCCTATCATTCATGAGCTTAAGGTGGTTGGTTTCATGCTCAATAAAAATATGATCAAAACTTTTTGTAGTTTCACCACCATCATAATATTATTTTGCTATTGTTAACATCATACATCCTCATGCTACGCTGGCAATTCATTGGGCTCTTCAATTTATTCACTCTTTATATGTTAGTGACTACCTTTAACGTATGAACCTTCAAATAAATCATCATAATGACCTTTATTCACTATTTATATGTTAGTGACTACCTTTAACTTATGAACCTTCAAATGATCCTTCAAATAAATCATCATAATGACCTCAAATAAATCATCATAATTACTACCTTTAATTTTTTATTGTTCCACCCTACAATTTTGTATTTGAGGTATGTAAAATAGTTTCTCTATAGAGTTTTTTTTATCTCTCTGCATTCTTTTGGTTGCCTTCATTTAAATTATGTAATATTTCCATGATTTCAAAAAATAAAGATTTTAGGAACAATGTTTGATATGCATATATTTCTTATATACCAGCACAACAATTGAATGTTGGGAGTGTTATGGATATTTTAATACATGCATTTAAAATATAAAAAACCTTTTTATAAAATCTTAGAATTGATTCCAACACCAAGAAGTAGGGCTATTTTAGAGATTTTGGAAGTAACTACACATGAAATTTTGGGTGCCTTTGAAAAGAAAGTGGTATGATGAAATCTTTGGGCATAAAATAGATGAAATGCACTCCATAGTATTGCTGCACAATATTTTGGTCGATGATATTTTTAAAATAGTAAAGGAAGGTGTATGGAACAACCAAATTCTTATCATTATAAACAATGAATATTTTAAGATCCTTTTATGATGTGTAAGTTGAGAATATTTTATGAAAGGTCCCTAAATGAATACACTTTAAACTAATTTTAGCAATGACTATCGAATGTAGTCAAAATGAATGCTTTTTGGATTAGGATGGTACACATAATCTACTATTAAAAGGTTCTCAAAAATTCTTGGGACTAGGAGGTGTGAACTGGCCTACTCTTCTGCTTTTCATGCCATCAAAATTTGAGTTTGATTGTCATCATTTATTTTGTCAAATTCTTCACATGTAACTCCTGAATCAATTTCCTACACACAAAATGATGAAAATAGGTTTGTTGATGGGGGCTTTCCTAGGTCAAATAGGTTTGAATATACCTTGAAGTGTGCAATATGGAAGGTTTGTATTTTTAATCTCATGCCCATTTCTTAATTTAAAAGATGATATCTTTATCAAATATCTCCTCTATTTTTGTAGGTAGACATCTTTAGGAAAAGATCTCTTCCTCCCTCTTTAAAATGATCCCTTTACACTTGTTGAAAAATATCTCTTTTACAACTATCTCTTACTTTCTTATAGCAATGAGGCATGTACAAGGATCTTTCTTCCTAGCTTGATATGCATGTATGTTTATTAAGGGTATCTTCTTGGTGTTGAAGGTGCTTATCCTTGATCGTTATCTACCTTAAGATATCAACCTAGAGGTATGTTGACATCTTAAGGGGAGGCATATGAGCTCTCCTTTTTTCTCATGTTAATTCATTTATGTTATATCCTCAAACTAGAAGTGTTGTGTTACATAGCACCCCCTAGGGCATGGTTATTATTTTTTTGAGATTTGTTACTTGGAATAGCATGGGTTAATGCTAGTGTGATCATTGTTGTTGTTTACACCTTTGAAAGTGTTGGTTATTATTGTTGTTTGTGTTTTGTGTCACTATAACAACCATTTTGTAGTAGAGTTTTTGGATTGCCTTGCATCCAAATGGCTTTGTTTGTTAATCTTCTCTATCACGGATCACCTAGCATAACACAACTTTCTAGCCAATGAAATCCATGATGTAGCATGAATCACCCAACATTACACAACTTGTTAGCTAGTATTATCACATTTTTTCTCTTTTCTCTTATCATGTGACTAATAGTAAGCATCTCCTTAGTAGACCTAGAAGTCATATCTCTTCTCATGTGACAAAGTGTTCAAGTAGAATTGTTGGGACTAGGAGGTGCGGATCAACTAGATCCTCCACCTGTCGGATTTAAACAAAATGAATGCTTTTTGGATTAGGATGGTACACAAAATCTACTATCAAAAGGCTGTAAAAAATTCTTGGGACTAGGAGGTGTGAATTGGCCTACTCTTTTGGTTTTCATGCCATCAAAATTTGAGTTTGATTGTCATCATTTACTTTGCCAAATTCTTCACACGTAACTCCTGAATCAATTTCCTACACATAAAATGACAAAAATAGGTTTGTTGATGGGGGCTTTCCTAGGTCAAACCTCGGGTTGTGAATTAACCTTGAAGTATAAGGTTTTCCTTTTGAGGGAAAGAATAGATCTAATCTAAAAATGCTTAAAATTGAACATGATACCTTGATGAATCTTTCTTGAATCCTTGCACAAGGTTTTAGGATGTCATGTAGACTGTTGATCATGAATATTGTGCTTTAACTTGAATTCTCCTTCAATGCTTGATGAATGCTTGATTGCTTGTTCACTTGGAATTGAATTGATTTTATAATTAAGAGATCACTTGAATTGTAGGTAGACCCCTTCAAATGACAGGGTAGGCTTCCTTTTATACCTAATCATACATAAAGTGTTTGAATTTTTTCCCACACATGAGGCAAGAAATGAGGGGTCATATTTTGGGTCCCAATCACGAGTACCAGGGCACCTAAGGTGTCCCAATCTTGTCAATTTAGGATGTGACATGCTAAAGTGGGTATCAATGTCTCAAGATCAGATGGACCTTAAGTGATTGTCTCCCTTGCATATGATTTGTTTGGGTGATAAACTTCACCATTCTACTCACAAGAATTTTATTAAGTCTCAAATATAGGGATCATAACTTATTAATGATGCAATGAAAGTCCTTCATGAAGGACTTCTAGAAGTATTTTTGGATGAGTCTTTGTTAAGTGCAAAGAAAATATAATTGATGCTTAATGGATTTAAGGAACATCCTTTCAAATTGGAAGCCAAAGTTTTGAAGAATGTAGAGAAGAAGGTGGAAGAGAAAAGACTAGAAGTTTTGGTGATTAGAGGTGCAACAACACATATCCAAATACAAGAAAGCATATATATTTTTTAGAAAAGTGTAAAGGATGTAGTGGCAGCATACATGTTTTAAAGGCAATGGCCTAAATATACTAAGGATATTAAGGGTCACATAGATATTATAGAATCACAAATTGTACAACTATCCAATACTATAGACATGAAGAATGATGCAGAAAGAAACAAAAGGCTTCAAATAGAAAACTTGTACATGCAACTAAATCCATTGACTAATCAGAAGAACAAAATTAAGAAACGGTTTGATCATCTGAGAGATGTTGTAGACTTGCAACTCACTAGCTACTTAGTTTTTGTAGGTAAGAATTTTTTTGTTTTGGTTATGGTTGTGGTGTTTGTAGGGAGACATTTACAAATTTATATCTATTTTCACTATTTAATGGTTTATGGGTTTGTAATGGTAATTTAATGTTCTTTCATATTTTTGTATAGATTCTTTATAATAGCCTATTATAGTGATTCATTCTATTATGGATAATGTTGTGGGTCAGACGTCTTTGCCGTCAATGCATGAAAGCATTGCATGAGTTCTACTTTTAAAAATTACATGAAACATTTTTAATTTATTTGACTCAGTGTTATTTGAAAAAAAGTTTATCAATGATGTTTCCTTTCTCCAAGAATTGGATCAAGGATATTTCCATCAGATAATATAAAACATCCAATGACTAAATATTTTCTTTACAAGTGCTTATTTTATTTAATTATCATCTAAGTGTGAATTAAAATTTATATCTGTGCGGAAGCAGAAGATACAAGCTGAAGACTCGTGTGTAAATAAATTTCGTAAAAGAAAGCAAGCATACATTATCTTGAATGACATGGAAACAAGCTCATCAGCTGCCTAGAAGAGAGAAATTGGAGAAAAGAAGAGGGAAGTGTTAAAGGGTGATAAATACATAGAGAGTATGCAATACAAACAAACAATGTCTGGAGTGTGTGATGTGACGTCTCTAATTTATGTCCGAAGGGACTAACTAGTTTTGGAATTCTTGGGAAACCTATTAGGCCACGCTTAGAGGAAATCAATGTGTTCATGCAAGGGCCACCTTTTTTCTATTATGAGAATGATGCTTTTGTACCAAAGGATATTTGGAAGACAATATCCAAAAATTTCTATAGTGTGGAACCAGAGTTGGTGGATTCGAAGTACTTTTCAGCTTCTAGAAGACCAAGAGGTTATGTACACAATCTTGCAATAGAAGGGTAATTTCAAGCATTACCTCTCCCCCCCATGACTATTCAGGAAGCACTTCCTTAGATAAAGGACTATTCGTCTCCATGGGATCAAAGAAAAAAATTAAATTAAATAGATTGTAGATGACGTGGTGGTGTCCTTCATGAAGAACTCTGCACTATAATTGAAAATTCATAAGGGAAACTGCAAGATAGTGAACAAAAATACATTCTTGAAAAGTGCAAAGAATGGAACTTGGTTTGGGTGGGGCCAGCTCAGGTGGATCCTCTAGAGGTTGACGAGATAGAAATTATATTAGCATTTGAAAAAGATCACACTCGTGGAACTTTGTGTGCGACTGATCGATTGCGCTGTTTGGGTAATATTGCATTCCAAATAGATACAGTTGCATACCATTTATATGTCTTGAAAGCATTTTATCTTGATGGAATTAAATTAAAGTACTTTCTCTTCTATTTGGTATTGGTGGAGTAGAGGTTGCATTGCATTGAACTAGGATACATATTCCTGCAGATACAACACAAGTTAAATGTATCCCAAGTCGATGCAAAGAAACCTCTACTCCAGAGATCACCAAAAAATAGAGAAAGAACTTTAATTTAATGCCATCAAGATAAAAGGCTTTAATCAAGACAGATAAATGATATGCAATTGTATCTATTTGGAATGCATTACCCAAACAATGCAATCGATCAGTCGTACACGAAGTTCCACGATTCTGATCTTTTTCAAATCCTAATATGATTTCTATCTTGTCAACCTCTAGAGGAGCCACCTGACCTAGCCCCATCCAAACCAAGATCCATTCTTCCCACTTTTCAAGAATGTATTTCTGTTCACTATCTTGCAGTTTCCCTCGTGAATTTTCAATTATAGTGCAAAGTTCTTCATGAAGGACACCACCACATCGTCTAGAGTTTATGCTTTAATTTTTTTCTTTGATCCCATGGAGACCAATAGTCCTTTGTCTAAGGAAGTGTTTCCTGAATAGTCATGGGGGGGATAGGTAATGCTTGAAATCGCCCTTCTATTGGGAGATTGTGTACATAACCTCTTGGTCTTCTAGAAGCTGAAAAGTACTTCGAGTCCACCAACTCTGGTTCCACACTATAGAAATTTTTGGATATTTTCTTTCAAATATCCCTCGGTACAAAAGCATCATTCTCATAATAGAAAAAAGGTGGTCCTTGCATGAACACATTGATTTCCTCCAAGTCTGGCCCAATAGGTTTCCCAAGAACTCCAAAACTAGTTAGTCCCCCCAGACATAAATTAGAGACGTCACATCACACACTCCAAACATTGTTTTTTTGTATTGCATACTCTCTATTTATTTATCACCCTTTAACACTTTCCTTTGCTTTTCTCCAAT
Organism: Cryptomeria japonica; assembly: GCF_030272615.1. Classification (NCBI taxonomy): domain Eukaryota; kingdom Viridiplantae; phylum Streptophyta; class Pinopsida; order Cupressales; family Cupressaceae; genus Cryptomeria; species Cryptomeria japonica. The sequence continues at coordinate 467,291,587 of NC_081405.1, read as the reverse complement.
TGCTTTCTTCTAGGAAGCCTATGAACTTGTTTCCATGTCATTCAAGATAATGCCTGCTTGCTTTCTTTTACGAAATTTACTTGCACACAAGTCTTTAGCTTGTATCTTCTGCTTCCACACAGATATAAATTATAATTCATGCTTAGATAATAATTAAATTAAATTAAATTTGTAAAGAAAAGATTTAGTCATTGGATGTTACATATTATCTGGCAGAAAGATTGTAGACAATTCTTGGAGAAAGGAAAGATCATTGATAACCTTTTTTTGCAAATAACACTGAATCAAATAAATAAAAAATGTTTTATGCAATTTTTAAAAGTAGAACTCGTTCAATGCTTTCATGCACCGACGACAAAGCCATCTGACCCACAGCATCTGATACCATTAGAATTCTGATGACAACTAAAGAAACATCCGACAAGGATGTTGTATATCCAATGTCACTTCCTTGTTGGAAAGTCGTCAAGGAGCAAACATAGGATCCGTTAGAATTTCGACCGTAATCTGTCAAATTTTTTGGCTGAGGGAGCAAATATAGCCGCTGTCGGAAGAGTTCATAACGTCGTCGGAATTCTGATGCAAATGGCATCGTTGGGAAGGTTGACAACAAGTTTTCGATGGTTAAATTGGTCGAAAGTTCAACGTGGTGTCGTCGGACTACCAACAATTATCTGTCGGAAATTAGGCCCAAATGTACTAGTGTGATATGCTTTTAATCTATATGACTTTTGTAGATGCTGATGCAGATGATGTGATGTGTGTGTTTTTTAATTTTTATTATTTATATGCTTATATAATGTTTGTAATGATACTATATGTTTAGAAGGTTATATGTAGATGATGGTTGGATTTGATGAATACAGATTTTTCTAATATGAGAATAAGAATATCAGTAGGGGAGTTAACAAAGACAAAAAAACAGATTTTGATAGCCTTTGACGAGGATGTAGAGGGGGAAAAATTTGACAATGTGAAGGGTAAGGAAGGGGATGAGATTCCAGATGTGGGTGGTGATAAGTATTTGAATACTCAAAGATTGCAGAATTATGGCCAAGAGGATAAAAGGGGAAATCCTAGTGACTGTCATGGGGATAATGATAGTATTAAGGGATTTTGTGATACTATCAACAAAATTGTGAAAGATATTGGTAACCTGAAAAATGATATGAATGCTACCAAAAAGGCCACGATAGGCAACAAACCTCCTTCTAAAATTGTTAAAGAACTGGCGGTGGCTATCAACAATGCTGAAGCTATTGAAAACATGGTTGGTAAAATCCTTGAAACTGAGAAGAAGGTTATGGAAATGGAAGAGAATAGAGAGGTGAATGGGCTAGAAATTACCATGAAAAATCTGGGCAACAGAGTCGACAAGATAGAACAAACCGTGAAGAGGATAGCTTAACAGAATTTCCAAATTCTTAAAGCCTTTGTGGATAATATGAACATTTTGATTAACAGATTTGATAAATTTAAAGACAAAGAGGGCGACAAGGACCAGACGGAGAAAAGAGGTCATGAGAAGAGAACTAGAGCCAACACCGAGATTCAGGGTGACATCAAGGGACGTGAACTGGATGATTTGAAGTCCTCTGCGGACAACATGATGTAGATGGTGGTTCATGCATAAGACATTATGAAGAATATCTAGCTATCTCGGTCTCTGTCTTTGTCTTTGTGCTGTCCTTTTGCTATCTTTTTGCTGTCTTTTGCTGTTTTGTTGTCTTAGTGCGGCCCTATGTGGTTTGAGATCCATTTTTGGTTTGGATGGGATATACTTTTTTGTTGGGGTGATTAGACATGGATCTTTTTTTCTTTAATGCTTCTTCTTTCTCCTGTTATGTAAAAGGTTTGGGTTCCTTTCAAAAACCTATTTTTATTTAATCAAAATATGTTTGTTGGTTTTGTGTGATGTGGATAATGCGATCTAGAATTCTACATGTTGTTGATATGATATGCTGATGTATGGGGATAATGATATGATTGATCATATGGATTAGATTGATAAGATTGATCAGAATTGATAAGATTTAGGTCAAGTCTAGTTTCAGGAATGACACCTCCTGTGTAAGACAAAGATGATCAAAGCGTTTGGTTTCGGGAATGATATATCCTATATAAGACATGATCAAAATGTCTGGTTTCAGGAAAGATACATCCTGTATAAGACATGATATACTGGATCAGATGCAATGGATTGATAGAATTAATAAGATTGAGATTAAGTCTGGTTTTAGGGATGATACCTCCTATATAAGATAAAGATGATCAAAGCATCTGGTTTTAGGAACAATATATCCCGTATAAGACAAGATCAAAATGTCAAGTTTCAGGAAGGATACATCCTGTATTAGACATGATAGATGATAGTTGGATGAATGATGAAGATATGAGATTGAAGAAAGATTCCATGCTGATGTGATAGATATGCATGTGATGGATGCAATGATGAATGTGACTAGATGATGACGACGAGATGTATGATAATGCTAATGATGTGAGATGTATCTTAAAAATGAGGTGTATGATAATGATAATGATGTGAGAGACTAATGCAAGTTAAAATGATATGCAACTAAATGATCACTTTAATTCTATCATTGTCATTCTCGTTCAGTCACTTGTTTGTGCTCTTTTTTTCATCATTGAGCTTTTGATATGTTGAAAGTTTAATACAAGCATCATGGTATAATTGAACCATAATGACCCGAGTAAAACTTACATGATTTTTTTGATATTGCAAGGCAACACAAGCGTCAAGGTATAATTGAACCAAGATGACCTGAGTGTTGCTTGTGTAAAACAAACAAGAGTTACCATTTGCATGTGAAAAGTGGAAAATATCTTCAATGATATGTTTCCAATCATGTCTCAAGACAAATTTGCACCATACGAATGATCGCCTCATAGATAGAAAACCAAAGAAAATGTTAGATTCCTTCATTGCTTCTCTAGCTCAGTGCATCCTTGAGTAGCTCAGGAGATCGAATGATTCAGAAATCAAGATACAAATAGTCAAAACTTCATGCTAAATATAATCAAATCATAATTTAGAAAAATCATCCATCGTGTGTGTGTTGAAGTTGCAGTTGGATAATTATCATGTTTTCTAGCCCGATGAGCAGTTTAACATTGGTTCCCTAGTATGTTGCAATCCTCATTTCTTGTCTGAATGCTAAAGTGAGAGGAATGTTGCCCCCCAGTTATGGATATTTGTTGATATGGATATATACGTTGATCACCAAGCCATGGCGGGATATGATACACATAACTGTTTTAGATAATCAAGGATAGTGACTACGCTAAGTATGTTCGAGATAATGTTGCTTGTATAAGTGTTTGGCGATGACTATTAGCTGAGACTATATGGATCAAATATATGAGTAATGATAGATAGAGGAGTTGTTCTCTCAAAAATAGAGCTTGTTGCCAGGTTTTCACCACTTATTTTATTGCACTTTTTTATTTTATTTTATTTTATTTTGCTTTTTTGCTTGATCCGTGCATTGGATGACTCAAGTGTAGAACTTCTTTAGATGGATGCTATTGGTTGGTTCATTGAGCACACCCCCTTCTGAAGTTGACAACTGATATGCTCTTGATCCATAGGTTGATATGATGACAAAGGGTCCCAACCAATTTGGTTCAAACTTCCCCTTCTTTTTACGATCTTGCTGATTTTTGGGATTTTCTTTCAAGACAAGATCACCGACTTTGAAAGCCCTTGGGATGATTTTGTGATTATAGCTTTTGCACATTTGTTGCTGATATGCCTTGAGATGGTCATAGGCATGTTGTCATTTTTCATCAAGAAGTTCTAGTTCCTGCAACCTGTTTACTCGATATTCCTCATCTAGTATGGGGCCCTTCAAAGATACTCAAAGAGATGGGATTTTGACCTCAAGAGGTAGAATTACTTATGAACCATGCACCAATGAATATGGCATAGCCCCTGTAGGTCCAAAGTGCCAGATTGAGTTATACATGCCAATCCTTGCTAGCATCATTTACTATTTTCTTGAGAATTTTCAGGATTGTTTTATTTGATGCTTCCGCTTGGCCATTCCCCTGGGGGTAGTATGGTGTGGAGAAGTGATGTTGGATTTTGAATTGTTCACATAGCTCTCACACATCTTGATTCTTGAAAGGATGTTCGTTGTCTGTGATGATGGAACTGGGAATGCCTTATTTGCAAATGAGATAGTTGAGGATGAATGATGAGATCCATTTTCCAGTTACAGTGGTCATCGAGACTGCTTCAATCCACTTGGTGAAATACTCTGTGGTGGTGATAATGAACTTATGCTCATTTTAAGAGGAAGGATGAATTTTTCCTACCAAATCAAGTCCCTATTGATAGAAAGGTCAAGATGTTGTGAACGACTGCAACTCCTATGCTAGTGCATGGATAAGGTTGTCGTGAATTTGACATTTAGGATATTTCTTAGCAAATTGGTAGGACTCTCTTTCCATTGTCGACTAATAACATCCCATTCTCAGAAGTTTCTTGGCAAGAGTAGGACCACTTGAATGCGTACCACAGATACCCTCATGAATCTCATGTAAGGCCGAGTCAGATTCGTTACGATCGAGGCATCGAAGAAGAGTACCATCTAAATCTCAGTGGTAAAGTGTGTCAGCGGTTAAGGTATAGTGAGTGACTTGGTGGATGAAGGTGCATTTTTGGTTGTGAGATAGGTCAGAAGGGAGAGTGTTGTTTTTGATATAATCATAGACCGTCCCGTATAGAGGGGAATCAGAACCGGTTAGGGCATAGATGACTTGGGATGCAAAATTGTCATAGGCTGGGGAAAATAATTGCTTTACCAACTTGTAACAACTCTGTTTATCTGGAATTTTCAGCAGTGAAGCGATAGTGGCCATTGCATCGACATCTTTGTTGTCCAATCTTGGGATTTGCTCAAAGGTGATGTGCACAAAGTATTTTTTTAAATCATCCACCATTCTCTTGTAAGGCATTAGCTTATCATCCTTTGTCTGATAGTCATTGTTGATCTGGTTGATAACTAATTGAGAATCCCCATAGACTCTCAATTCTTTGATTCTCCATTCCAAAACCATTTTGATTCATGTTACCAGGGCTTCATATTCAACAATGTTGTTGGTGCATGGAAACATTAGTCTATAAGATCTTGGAATTGTGTGCCCCTCTGGAGTGACGAACAAGATTTCGACACCCAATCCATGTTGTGTATAGGATCCATCAAAGTATAGGGTCCATTGCTTGGGTGTGACAGTGAGTACATCCATGTTCAGAAATTCCACCTACAATGGTTGCTGGTCTGGTAGTGGTGCTTCTGTGAGTTAATCTGCAATTACCCATCCTTTGATAGCCCAACATTTTGTATACTGGATATCAAACTCACTTAGAATCATGACCCATTTAGCTAATCATCCTATGAGAGATGCCTTGCTGAGTAGATACTTGAGAGGATCGATTTTTGCTACCAGTTTGATTGTGTGGGCCAAGATATAGTGGTAGAACTTTTGAGAAGCAAACACCACTACCAAGCAACCTTTCTCAATGAATGTATAATTGAGTTTATATCCGTTCAAAGTCCTTCTAATGTAATAGATAGCCCATTCTTTGCTTGTTGGATCTTCTTGTGCTAGCAGTGCCCCCAATGATACTTATGTTGTTGATATATAGAGAATGAGTGTCTTGCCTGCTATTGGAGGTACCAAAACTAATGAATTCATCAGATATTGTTTGAGCTAGTGAAATGATTCCATACACTTGTCTTCCCATCTGAAAGGTATATTCTTATGAAGAAGATGATTGAATGGGAGACATTTGTCTTCTAGCTGAGTTATGAATCATCTGAGGGATTGTAGTCGTCCCTGCAGATATCTGAGCTGGCTAATGTTTTTAGGAGGTGGCATCTCCATTATAGCCCAAACCTTTGCCAGATCTACTTCGATGCCCTTTTCTAATACAATGTAGCCTAACAGTTTGCCGGATGTGACCCCGAAGACACACTTCTTAGGGTTTAGTCTGACCTTGAATTGATCCAATCATTGAAAGATTTATCTAATATGCCCAGGTGTTCTGCTCGAGTGAATGATTTAGCTAGAAATAATCCACATAATCCTCCATGAAAGTATGCATCATGTCATGGAATATTGTTGTCATGGCTCTTTGATAAGTTGTCCCAACATTTTCCAAGCCAAAAGGCATGACGTTCCAATAATACGTTCCCCATGGACAAGTGAACTTAGTTTTATCTTGATCCTCTGGAGCTATCCTGATTTGATTATAGCCAAAGAAGTCATCCATTAATGATAACATTGCGTGGCATACTGTTAGATCCACAGTAATGTCAATGCTTGGCAAAGGAAAGTCATCCTTTGGACATGCTTTGTTGACATCCCTAAAGTTTGTGCATATCCTGATGCTTTTGTCAGTTTTTGAAACTGGTACAATGTTTGAGATCCATTTAGCATAGTCTATAGGCTAGATGAATCTGACATCTAATAACTTGTTTAGTTCTTCTTTGACCAATAATGCCACATGTGGATTCATCTTTCTTAGTTTCTGCTTGACAAGTTTATCTCCAGGAGTGATGGGTAGGTGATGCATGATTAGATTCAGATCTATCCTTGGCATGTCAGCATAAGACCAATCAAAATTGATTTGCTTTTCCTTGAAGAATTTGATAAAATCTGGTTGTTCTTCTTTAGTGAGTGATTATGCAAGATGTATGATTTTGACTATTTCTTCAGTGCCGATATTTATTGATTGAGTTGGCTCAATCAATATTGGTGACCTTTCTTGATAATGTTTAGGAAGAGTGCCAAGTCTCTCATCTTTAGGTGCCTCAAAAAGGTTTCACCTTCAGATCCGTCCTTTATTTTGACTTTTTTATGGTCTAATACTCCCATTGACTGGTTTTCACCATTCGATCCTTCATTTATTTTATTTTTGTGACTAAGAGACTTGGCACTCCCCTGATTGCAAATATCATTACTTTGTTCATTGGTGGAGCACGTTTCTGGGTTGACTAAGCATAGGTATTGGACAATTGATTTATCATTTGGGAATATTGGTATATCATGATGTTCAGGTTCTTCCCAATCTATGAGATCAAGATATATGAGCCGTAAGGAGTCATTTGGTGGGTTCAGATTAGGATATATGAGCAGTAAGGAGTCATTTGGTGGGTTAAGATCATGATATATGAGCGGTAAGGAGTCATTTGGTGGGTTAAGATCAGTTGTTGTAAGTGTCATGATAGAGTCATCGTTATAGTCATTTGGGATACTGGTGAGGTCTATGATATTTTTGATAACTCAATGATGAATGAATAGTACCAAACCGGTACTAAGAGGGGGGAGAATCAGTATAGACAAAATACAGACCTAAACCGATTCAACAACAATTACTCTAAATGACTGGCAAACAATGACACCGGTTTGAAACAGAGTGCAACCGGTAAAACCTAGAACAACTAAAACAATCATAAACTGGTTAGTCACTTAGCTTTCCACTCAACTCAAAACTACACTACCATTTCACCCTTATGTATGAACAGGTAATCTATCATCATATCTTCACAACAACTAGTTCAACATGTTTTATTGACAGGCATAAAACATAGAACCATCATATGCTTAACATGCAATAACAAAGCATCACACATGACACACATATTTTTCACGTGGAAAACCAACTAGGAAAAACCACAGTGGGGATGAATACCCACAAGCTTGTTGTTGAACTCTTTGGAAGTCCGCTCTGTTAGGAGCCTTGTCCTGTTAAAGACAGATACAATAGGTTCTGTTAGGAACCGATCTTGTTAGGGATCACCCAATTAAGGGATGGCTACAATACCCAGTTAAGGGTTAAACCTTGTTACAGGTTACCTTGTTAGAGGATTTTCAGAACTCAATAGCTAAAGGATTTCCAGAACTCTTTAGCTTTCCAGATCTCAATAACTTTGAGTTACCCTGTTAAGGGATTTATAGCAAGCTGGTTAAGGCTACCCTGTTAGGGGATTTTCCAACTGTTGAGGTGGTTAGAGATCAATAGGTATTACAATGATCTGGTAACAACACTCAATGCCAATGCAAATCCGCTTAAGATCCTCTTCACCTTCTGCACTTACACTCTGCAGGTATCACTTCTCTCCTCTGGTCTAGCAAGAATCACGTATCCCTTCTCTTGGATACTCACACACAAATTTTGCCAACAACTTCTGAAAGAATCACAACATCGACCTTATAGGACAATAGACAGGTCGGTGGCATAAACCCTAAACCCTAGACCTGTTAGGTTAAGGAATTCAAACGATTCAATCTTGACTGTTGATCATACTATATTAAATGCAACAGATCTTGAATAAATATCAAGACATTCTCCATCATTCATTATCCACCTATTTCATGGTGGTTGATAATCCATCACGCGTTTTCACCGTTTACAAACTTCACACATTCCTGAGGTAGATAGGGATAGTCTTCTTCATGCAAGATCCTTCATGCACACAAGGCTGATGTGGCAACATGATCTATTCTTTGTTCTACTGCTAACTCATCACACAAAGATCACCGATTGAGTCGCATAGGCTTGAGGTACTCCAACTGGAAATCCTGAAGTGGAAACTACCTACCAACCGGTAGTCATACAATGCTTCCATGTGCCAGTTCCCATGACTACATGTCGGTTCACATTGACATGCCGGTTCACCTTGAACAAATATACCACTTTACTTTGGCATATATACCGGTTCTCACATATGCCGGTTCTCTCTTCATATCACATATTGACATCAATGACAACATACAATATCATTATGTCCTCATACCGGTTCACATAATGCCAACAATCTCCCCCTTTGGCATTGATGGCAATATACAAAGATATCTCTCTACTAACTCATCTTTCCCCCTATTTCTGCAGATATCTTCTCCGCTACACTTCTTCTCCCCCTTTGACAACAATGCCAAAGTGGAGGCACAAACATCCCTGTTCCATTATGCTGCTCCCCTTGAGGAGTAGCATCCTTCAACACATCAATCAACAAATTTTTTTTGACTATGCAATACTTGACTAATGTGGAATAGATACTTTTAATTTACCTCCTGAAGGGGCAGTACCCCCAATTCACCTCTTAAATACACAAATGTAGTCTTTGGGAGAGGCTTGGTGAATATGTCTACTAACTGCTCCTTACTGGAAACATGTTCCAGTGCAATCTCTTTATTATGAACCTTTTCTCTCAAGAAATGATACTTAAGCTCAAAATGCTTGGTTCTAGAATGTAAAACTGGATTCTTTGAAATATTGATAGCACTTGTGTTATCATAGAATATACTTACCGGTTCAGATACAGGAACTTTGAAGCCATCTAAAACATGCTTCATCCAGATTGTCTAAGTGCAGTTCATGAAAGCTGCAACATACTTTGCTTCCGCTGTAGACTGAGAGATACAACTCTGCTTCTTACTCATCCATGAGACTAGTCTACCACCGAGAAAGAATGCACCACTGGTTGTGCTTTTCTGGTCATCCGCATTACCTGCCCAATCAGCATCTGTGAATACTTTCAGGTTGAAATCATTGCTGTATGGGTACCACAATCCATAGTCAACTGTTCCCTTCAGATACCTAAGAATCTGCTTGACTGCAACCAAGTGGGTTTCTCTTGGACTTTTCTAGAATCTTGCAGTAATGCCAACTGCATGTGCAATATCCGATCTGCTATGCACTACATAATGGAGCTTACCAATCATTGATCACTATTCCTTCTCATCAACCAATGCGGAATCATCCTCTTTTGATAATTTGCAACCGGTCACCATTGGTGTACCAACCAGTTTGCTATCTTCCATGCCAAAGGTCTTCAACACTTCTTTGACATATTTGGATTGAGTGATAAAGATTCCATCTTTCATCTGCTGGATCTGCAGTCCAATGAAGAACTTAATCTCCCCTATGAGTGACATCTCAAACTCTTCCTTCATCTCATCAACAAACTCATGACTCATCTTGTCATCTCCACCACAGATAATGTCATCAACAAAAACTTCACATATCAGGATTTGATCTCCTTCAGATTTCAAGTAGATATTGCTATCTTCACTTGTTCTCTCAAATCCAATCTTCACAAGATGGGAATGTAGACGTTCATACCATGCTCTAGGTGCCTGTTTTAGACCATATAAGGCTTTATGTAGCCTGCACACCATATCATTGTCTTCAGATAGGGAAATCCCATCTGGTTGCTCTATATACACCTCCTTTTCAAGTACACCATTTAGGAATGCAAATTTTACATCCATTTGATATACCTTGAATCCTTTAAAAGCTTCATATGCAAGAAGCATACGAACTCCTTCCAATCTGGCTACAGGAGCAAAGGTTTCTCCATAGTCTTCTCCTTCTTCTTGAGCATATCCTTTGCACACCAATCTGGCTTTGTTCCTAATCACCGTGCCATCCTCATTCAGCTTGTTTCTGAACACCCATTTGGTGCCAATGACATTTTTATGTTCCGGTCTAGGTACCAAGGACCATGTACCATTTTTCTCTATCTGGTCAAGTTCCTCTTCCATTGCCTTGATCCAGTCTTCATCCTTATGTGCCTCTTTGAATGTTTTAGGCTCGAATTCAGAGATCATACATGAGTTTTCTCTGACTTTTCTTCTTGTAAGGATTCCTACATCCTTATCTCCTATGATCTGCTTAGGATCATGATTCAGCTTGACATACCGAGGAATGGTCTTGATAGATTCCTCTTACTTTTCTTCTTCATCCTCATCTCCATCAGTATCAACATCTACATCTATCAGTGTAGGAACACTATTGCTGGGACTCGGTTGACTGACAACCGGTTCCCAGAAGGTTGCAACCGGTTCACTTACCACTTGCACACTACGGATTTCCTCAGTTTTCTCAGAGGTTTCATCAACTCTTACATTGATGCTTTCCACAATTCTCTGAGTCTTGTTGTTGAAACACTTGAGAGCTTTGCTCTTGGTGAAATATCCTAGGAATATTCCCTCATCACATATTGCATCAAATTTGCTCTGGTGTTCACTCCTCTTGATGTAACATTTTCTACCAAACACTCTAAAGTAGCTAACCACAGGTGTCTTACCAGTCTAGTACTCATAAGGAGTTTTATCCTTACCTTTCTTGATGAGTACCTAGTTCATTGTGTAGACTGCAGTGCTCACCGCTTCTCTCCAAAAGGTGTGAGCAACCTTTCCTTGAATCAACATGGTTCTAGCTGCTTCAACCATAGTTTGGTTATTCCTCTCTGCTAGGCCATTCTGTTGTGGAGTCCGGGGGGCAAATAATTGCCTCTTGATGCCATGTTCTTCACAATACTTGTTGAATTCACCGGAAGTGAATTACCCTCCTTGATCAGTTCTCAGGCACTTGATCCTTTTACCACTTTCCTTCTCCACTAATGCTCTGAAAGCTTTAAACTTTACAAAGGCTTCAGACTTGTCTTTCAAGAATGTGATCCACATCATTCTTGAGCAGTCATTAGTGAGAATCATGAAGTACCTATCACCCTGCACACTCCTAGTTTTCATAGGACCACACAAATCAATATGCAAAAGGTCAAGCAAGTTGTTAGCAGTGAAAGATTTACCTTTAAAGGTTGAGGAAGACATTTTCCCCAATTGACATTCTTTGCACAAGGTATTATTCAGTTTGCTTAGCACCGGCAACCCTCTAACTGCCTTGATCTTACCGGCCTTTACAATGTTATCAAAGTTTACATGGCAGAGTCTCCTATGCCATATCCAGCTATCATCAAATTTAGCCATAAGACATGTACTTATATTTGCATTCAGATGAAATAGGTTACCTTTGGTCTGCATGCCGGTGGCCACCAATTTACCATCTTTTCCTTTGATTATGCAAACTCCATTCTTGAATTCTAGAGTGAGGCCACTGTCATTTAGCTAGGCAACACTTAGAAGGTTGTGTCTGAGACCATCAACCCAATACACATTGTCAACACTACTCTTTCCATTCAAAGAGATGGACCCTCTACCTTTGACCATGCATGGTGCATCATTGCCAAAGCGAACCACACCACCATCATACTCCTCCAAGGATAGAAACTTGCTCTGGTCACCAGTCATATGGTGAGAACAACCACTGTCAATGATCCACTCATTGGAATTATCAAACCGGGAGACAAGAGCCTTCTTGTCTTACACATCTTCTTTGATAGCAACAAACACAATATCTTCATTTTATTCATCCTCTGATTCTTCATCTGTGACACCTTCATCAACTGCCACAAAACAGTTTCTCTGGTTTCCTCCTTTGAATTTCCTGAACCTTTCCGGTTTGTCCTTGTTATTGCCATTAGGACAGTTTATAGAAATATGTCCTATCTGGTTACAAGAAAAGCATTTCAAAGGTATCTTACTTTTGTATTTACCGGTTCCTTTAGGAAGCTTCCTGGCAAGGAGAGCTTCAAATACCATCAGAATCTCCTCATCATCCATTTCTCTGCTCTATCTAGGTTCACCACTAGTGCTAGCTTCTTTTCCTATTCTGGATGGTATAACAGAGGCTTTAAAAGCTGATTCAGTCTTTTGAACACTGCCATCAAAACTATTTAGCTCATAGGCTGTCAACTTGGCTATGATGGAGTCCAAGGATACCTTAGTCTTATCTATTGATCTCAGCTCCTAAATAGTAGCAACCCTTATTGCATAGACCGGCAATAGAGATCTGATGACTTTGCTTACCACAGTGGAGTGTTCTATTTTACCACCCGCACTCTTGATATCTCCAACAACAGTTTTGATTCTAATACCATACTGTTGAATGGTTTCACCTTCAACCATTCACATGTCTTCAAACTTTCCTTTAAGGATTTCTTCCTTAGCTTGTTTTACATGATCATCACCTCCATAGATATTTTCAAGAGCATCCCATACCTCTTTGGGATTTACCTTATCTTGGACATCAATGAACTCAATATCAGATAAACTATTGATTAGGGCTTCCATGACTTGCCCATTGTCTTGTATCTCTCTCTTTTGATCATCGGTGAGAGTACCGGTAGGGACAACATAGGGATTCTAAACATAGCTCCAGTGTTGAGCACCCATGCTTCTGATGAATATCTTCATTTTGTCTTTCCATATACTGAAATTTTCCTTGTTAAACTTTGGACCTTCCCTCTTCATCATTACAATAGGATCTTTCCCTTAAGCGGTTAAGCTTACAACACAGAGGACTTGGAGGATGCTTTGATACCAATTGATAACTCAATGATGAACGAATAGTACCAAACTGATACTGAGAGGGGGAGGTGAATTAGGACAGACAAAATACAAACCTAAATCAGTTCAACAACAATTACTCTAAATGACTGGCAAACAGTGACACCAGTTTGAAACAGAGTGCAACCGGTAAAACCCAGAACAACTAAAACAATCATAAACCGGTTACTCACTTAGCTTTCCACTCAACTCAAAACTACACTACCATTTCACCCTTATGTATGAATAGGTAATCTATCATCATATCTTCACAACAGCTAGTTCAACATGTTTTATTGACACGCATAAAACATAGAACCATCATATGCTTAACAAGCAATAACAAAGCATCACAAGATAAAAGTATCACACATGACACACATATTTTTCACTTGGAAACCCAACTGGGAAAAACCACGGTGGGGATGAATACCCACAAGCTTGTTATTGAACTCTTTGGAAGTCCGCTCTGTTAGGAGCCTTCCTGTTAAAGACAGATACAATAGGTTCTGTTAGGAACTGATCTTGTTAGGGATCACCTGGTTAAGGGATGGCTACAATACCTGGTTATGGGTTAAACCTTGTTACAGGTTACCTTGTTAGAGGATTTCCAGAACTCAATAGCTAAAGGATTTCCAAAGCTCTCTAGCTTTCCAGATCTCAATAACTTTGAGTTACCCTGCTAAGGGATTTACAGCAAGCCGGTTAAGGCTACCTTGTTAGGGGATTTTCCAACTGTTGAGGTGGTTAGAGATCAACAGGTATTAAAATGATCTGGTAACAACACTCAATGCCAATGCAGATCCGCTTAAGCTCCTCTTCACCTTCTGCACTTACACTTTGCAGGTATCACTTCTCTCCTCTAGTTTGGCAAGAATCACGTATCCCTTCTCTTGGATGCTCACACACAAATTTTGCAAACAACTTCTGAAAGAATCACAATATCGACCTTATAGGACAACAAACAGGTCAGTGGCATAAACCCTAAACCCTAGACCTATTAGGTTAAGGAATTCAAATGGTTCAATCTTGACCATTGATCATACTATATTAAATGCAATAGATCTTGAATAAATCTCAAGACATTCTCCATCATTCCCGAGGTAGATAGGGATAGTCTTCTTCATGCAAGATCCTTCACGTGCACAAGGCTGATGTGGCAACACGATCTATTCTTTGTTATACTACTAACTCATCACACAAAGATCACTGATTGAGTCACACAGGCTTGAGGTACTCCAACCGGAAATCCTGAAGTGGAAACTACCTACCAACCGGTAGTCATACAATGCTTCCATGTGCTGGTTCCCATGACTACATGTCGGTTCACCTTGACATGCTGGTTCACCTTGAACAAATATACCACTTTACTTTGGCATATATATTGGTTCTGACATATGCCGATTCTCTCTTCATATCACATATTGACATCAATGACAACATACAATATCATTATGTCCTCATACTGGTTCACATAATGCCAACAATTTTTGAGGTCTTTGATGACATTTTCTTCAATATTGCCTTGTTCATATTGTTGCTACTTGTTCTCATTAGCCTCGTAGATATGTTATGGTCCGAATTCAAGTGGTCAAGGTTCTGAGCTTTGTCCTTCCTAAGAAATGGGTGTGTATACTTGGATGGTATCCACATCAATGTCTTCAGTCACATCAGAACAACTATCCCACTCATATTCATTGGTATCGATTTCAAAATCACTGTCTCAGGTTACCTCGCTGTATCTGATACGTATGTTGTATGGTGAGAAAAGATCACTAATGATTGACACCAGTTTAGTAGCTTGTTTTGATTTGTGATCGGTTCTTTCTTGTACTCTTTGAATTTGTTCATACACTATTTGCCTTTTGTGAGTAGCAATTTCTTTAGGTGGTGGCTCCACCTCTTTTTGATTAGGTTCTTGTACATGATGTACTTTCTTATAAGAATCTTCCTCCCTTTGAATGGTGAGTTCTTCTTGGCGTTTTTCATTTTCTTGATGCTTTCCCTCCTTCCTTGTCATTTCTGCTGCTTGGTGTAGTGCTTCTTTCCATGAGTCTTCATTATATTTTTTCTTTGCTCTCCACTGAGGTTTTTGCTAGTGATTTTGTTTCTGCCTAGGCAAATTATGTTGTTAATACCCAAGCCCTGTTTTATCTTTTGCAAATTGTGAAGGAAGTTGCAGGGGTTCTATAATGCCTTCTTGGCACTTGCCAATAGATCATTTTCCTTTGTATGTCATTCTTTGCATGATCCGTAACCCATTTCCATACTATTTTGTTGGTACAACCACTTCTATGGTAGAAAATTTGACTTCTTCTTTGTCTTTGTATAGCCAGCTAAGGATATCTTTATCTTCTGATTCATCAACCAGTGTGCCCAGTTGGATAAATTTACCATCAAACTTGGTGATGGGTTGGGTTGCCTGATGTCTTGATGTGGAAGGTTGTCCATAAGATTTTGGTGATGTTGGCAATTTAGATAGACATAAGGGTTCAAAAGGGTACTCCCCCATGCCTTGGTCCTTAATTTTCATCTTCTGCTTAAAGTCTATGGATAGAGACTTGAGTTATTCTTGATAATGATTGGATGCTGAGGAATCTTGGGCCTTGCTATTGTGTGGAACCAGACTATCTTGAGCTTCCCCCATAGAATTGTAATACTAAAAAGGGTTATTATCTACAGATATTGAAATTTCTTGTCCATTGTAGGGAAAATGGATATATTGATGGTACGTGGAAGGCACCACTTGCATTTCATGGATCCATGGATGACCCAATAGTATATTATATGTCAAGTCTATGTCCAGGACTTAGCACATGGTGTCTCTTTGTACAAGATCAACCTGAATGGGTAGTATTACAATTCCTTCAGATGATCTCTCTTCATCATCATAGGCTTTGATGGTGATTTTCTTTTTTGGATCAATATACTGCTTAGAGAAGCCCAATGCACGGATAAGATTTAGAGTACAGATATTGAGACCAACTCCTCCATCGATTAACACTCTTTTTACTTGATGTTTATAGACTAAGACTTTGATATGGAGTGGGGTGTTATGTAGATGATTCAAGGAGACATCATCATGTTCAGAAAAGGATATGTTGTGCGGTACTGTCATATGGGCCACCATGGCTTGGAATTGATCAATATCTAGATTATTTTGAATGGTTGTTTTGATAAGTGCTTGCTCCAAGATATCCTTGTATTTTGGTGAAAGTTTGAGAAACTCAAGTATAAATATCCGAGTGGGAGTTCTCCGTAGTTGATCAAACAAGTTATATTGAGTCTTGGGGATAGTTGTCGATGTTGATGTGTTCCCTTTCAAGACATATTTCTGTGCTCTAGTTGTCACGCTTATTGATGCAATTTACTACTTGTCTTTGATTTTTATGACATTTAATTGATTGTCATATGTTGATATGTGGTTGATGGTATTTTGATATATGTGATTAATACGAGCTCCCTTGGTATTGTTTGATGTTGATACTCCTCCTTTGTCATAAGTTGGAAGAGGATTTTTGAAAGCTTCATGGTCACCATTTGTTTTATGACCATCAACTATTAAATCACCCTTGTATATCATGTCCTGAACTATGTTCTTCAGCCTCATGCATTCATTTGTGTTATGTCCTTTGTTTCGATGAAAATCACAATAATGTGAGTCATTCCACTAGGGTGGTTTGACTTGGGTTTCAAAGTTGCTTGTGGCAAGCAATGATATGATTTTATTCACCAATAGCTCTCAAAACATTGATTCTAAAGTTTGTCCTAATGGCATGTATATGCGTCGATATGGGAAAGTATTAGTGTTGCCTCTTTGGTTTGTGTTGTTTCCTTGGTTGGTGTTGTTGTTGCCTTGATGATTTTTGTTGGTGTTTGACGTTGAAGCTCCTTGGTTGATATTTTTCTAATTAGTGTTAGTGCCTTGATTGGCACTTTTTTTTATCATTATTGGATGGTGGGTTTTCTGATAAAGTCAACATTGGTTGTTTGGACTTCACATTGTTGGCATCAATTACCCCATCATTAACAATGTTTTTGTTCCTTGTCCAAAATACGGATTTGTCTAAAGTTTTGTTATTGTTGTGATTGTTAAAGGTGTTAGTGTTTGACTAATTAACACATTCCTTAAAGAACTTCAATGTCCCTTTCTTGGTGGAAGCTTCCTCTACTTGGATACCATTTTCTATCAATTTTTCAAAAGATGGTGTGCATTGGAGTTTGAGTTGATAACTCATCTCACTATTCAGATTGTCGATGAAGATTTCCATCTTTTCTTTTTTAGGAACATCTTGGGGATATCTCAAAACCATGCACCTCCACCATTGTAGAAACACCACTAATGTTGCATTTCTCTTTTGTTTTGTGTTACACACATCCAACATGGTGATTGTGTGTTGAATATTATAGGAGTTTTGTGTTATGAATTTGTTTACCAACTCATCAAATGATCTGATGAGAGGTGTAAGTTTAGACAACCACTCAATTGTTTGTCTTCCCAAACTTCTTGGGAATAATCTCATTAAGTATGTGTCATCATGAGAAAAATCTAAGCTCATGCTACAAAATTATTGAACGTGATCACAAGGATCACTCTTGTTGGCATTGACAAAACCGGTCTATCCAGAGAACTGGTATATGAGCTAAGATTTGTCATTGATGGCTAACACTGACTGGTGAAGTGGTATTGGTGGAGTGGTGTATCTCAGTAGCAAAAGTGTTGACTTGTAAACACATGGAAACAACATAAGAGAAAAATGACCAAAGTTTCAATCAGCTCAAGGGAAGATAGACTAAGCTAACCAGTTTGTCACTCAAGAAGATCGGTGTTGAGGTTAGATCTTCAGGTTGGTCATTCTGATGATGATGAAGCCACAAAAGGTGACTTAGGCAAGAAGGATTGAGGTTGTATGCAAACCGAAACCTCATTGGCAAACAAGATTAGAGAATTGATGTAAGCACAACAAACTGACAATCAAAGGCTGAACCAGTAATGTAGAGTGCAATGGTATATCGGTACATCGGTGAGGCAGAAGGAAGATAGGTGATCATCATAAATCTCAAAGTGGTGATCGGTTATTCAGTTGCGGTGGCAAAAGGTGAGTTGGTGAGCTTGTGTCTATGCTAAACTGAAGGTTGGTGAAGTCAACTTTAGTTATCATGCAGTCAAGCCATGATTACTTGCAGATTTTCTAGTTCACATTTAAATGAGTGAACTCAACCCAGAAGTCACTATTTTTGGGGGATGCGGTGGCAGAATTAGTTGAACAGTTGGCAAAATTGTTGCAGGGCGCACAAAGAAAGAATGGGAGATTTTGAATTTGAAATCCTCCAAAATCTGTGATTGCTTTGATTGAGGAAAACACCTGAAGGTGACGACAAAAAATGTATAATTTATTTTTGAGTTCATTCAAAAATTCTAGATCGTGAAATTTGCAAAGAGTAGATCTTGTAGAAGGTGATCCAAAGTGAATAGTAGAGTGAGAGGAAGTGCTAAAAAGATTTAGCAGAGAAGAGAGTGTATGAGGTAGACTGGCAGAGTGCAGAGTTCAAGGACATAGGACTGATAGAGTGTAGAGCCGAGGGTCAGAGGACCAACAAAGTGCAGAGCTGAAGGTATAAGCAAAAAATCGATGTTGTGTAGAGTAGACACAACCGGTGTGGATAGAGTATGATTCTCATTGTGATCTGATCAAGCTATTAGTAGCTAATTCAATAGATCATCCTTATGTTGCTTTCTAACCATTGCAACTTAAATCCCTTAACCGAGAGGACTTTAATAGGTCCCTTTATAAAACCCCTTAACTGGGTGACATCTTAATTGATGTTCTTAAGTCCTTTAACCAGGCTACCTTTAACAGGGTAAAGGAACTAACATGCCTTATACAAAATCCGTTAACCAGGTGGCACCTAACAGGGATGGCTCCTCACCGGGCCTACTTCAGAAGAGTACAAATTTTGTGAGTTCCTACTCACACCGTGGTTTTCTCCCATTTGAGTTTCCATGAGATATATCTTGGTGTCATTGTATATCTTTTCATGCATGCATATTCTCCTGCAGTAATTATGTGTATTGATGAATATTAAGTTAGTGCAGATTTGAGTTAAAAGTTTTAATTGTGAAAAACTGATAAAGTGTTGATTCACCCCTCCCCTCTCAGCACCGGTTGGGACTAACAATTGGTATCAAAGAAGAGGTCATTATATTTAGAAGAAGCTTAACAACTTAAGGAAAGGCCCAAGATGATGCGAAAGGAGGGTCCAAAGTTCTCTAAGGAGAATTACACCTTATGGTGTGGCAGAATGAAGCTTTATCTAAGATCCCTAGGAGAACATTACTGGAATCATGTAATCACAGAGTACAATGAATATTCAGGGATTCTCATCCAGATCAAATCAAGGAAAGGCAAGACAATACTGCTAGTATGGATCTGATTGTTAGCACTCTTTTTGATAATGAGTATGCAGAGCTTCAAGATTTGAAAACAACTTTTTAGATGTAGAATAAGCTGAAGACAGTCTATGGAGGAGATCCTCATGTTCAAAAGGCTAAAGTAGACAACTTGAGAGGAAAATATAATGAGATGAGAATGCAGCAAGGAGAAAATATAGAGCAGTATAGAAAAAGAATAAAGGATGTAGTAAACTCCATTAAAAGTGCTGGAGGAAAGCTTGAAGAGGATGATGTGGTCAATAAATCCTGAGGACCTTGCTACCAGAATATGCCATAAGGGTTTCTGCAATCTAGGAACTCAGATCCTTGGGAACAATTAATGTATCGATTGATTCACTGATCGGTAAGTTGACTACTTTTGAACTGAGCAACTATGAAAACAATGTACCAAAGATTGACACTTCTTTCAAAGCTCCCATGATGCATGCACCAACAAGGAGAAGAAAAGAAACTGGAAGTATTTCTACTACAACAACCAATCACTCTCATGAAAGTGACAATCTGTTATTTGAAGAACAGGAACAAGATGAGATTGAAGCTCTATTGGCAAGAAGATTGCCAAGAGGAAAAGGAAAGTATAAAGGTAAATTACCTTTAAAGTGCTTCTCTTGTAATAAGATAGGTCATATTGTATCCAGATGTCCTGATAATGATAGAGATAGGAAGGATAATTTCAGAAGCTGCAAGGACAAGAGCAAGGAGTGCTATCTTGCAGAAGAAGGAGTTACTAATGAAGAATCAAAAGGATCTGATGGAGATGGAATTGCATTTGTGGTAGTTAAGGAAGATAACATAGAGGAAGGTGATATGGCACTGATTTCTAGTTCAAACCAGTGTGGAGATTGGGTAATTGATAGTGGGTGCACTCACCACATGACCGGTGATAGAAACAAATTACTCATCATGGAGGATTGCAATCGAGGAACTGTGAGATTCAGAAATGATGATCCTTGTGTAGTAAAAGGTAAGGGATCTATAGCCCTAAATGATAAAACAAATTGTGAAGATGTTTATTGGGTAGAAGGGCTAAAATATAGTCTGTTAAGTGTTGCACAACTTATTAATAAGGGTTACCAGTTAGAATTCAATGAAGGAATATGCGAAATGAATGACAAATTAGGAAGTCTGATTGCTACCGGTAAATATTCTAGAGGCAATATTTTTCACCTAGACACCACCATAGGTAGTTGTCTAATGGAAAAGGTAGAAGACAGTTGGTTGTGGCACAAAAGAATGTGTCATGTCAACTTTGATAGCATAGCAAAAGTCAGTAAGACAAAGTCTGTCAGAGGTATGCCTAATATAGTGAAATCTGAAAATGCTGTGTAAAGAGTGTCAACTAGGAAAGTTGATCGGGTCTAGTTTCAACAGAAAATATTTTTCATTTGAAAATATGCTGGAATTAGTTCATACAAACTTGTGTGGTCCTCTGAGAACCAAGAGTTTCTATGGAGATCGACATTTCATGTTGTTTGTGGATGACTTCTCAAGAATGATGTGGGCTGTATTCTTGAAAGAAAAATATGAAGCCTTTCACATGTTTAAAGTCTTCAAGGCTCGAGTAGAGAGAGGAACCGGTAAGAATATGAAATGTCTGAGATTAGATAGAGGAAGAGAGTTCACCTCTCAAGAGTTCATGAATTACTGTGAAGACCAGGGGATTATGAGATAGATGTCTACACCCAGAACACCTCAGTAGAATGGGGTTGTTGAAAGAAGGAACAAAATTCTTATTGATTGTGTGAGGACTCTGATGATACAAAAGGATATTCCACATATCTTTTGGAGAGAAGCACTGAGCATTGTTGTGTACACCTTGAACCAGATATAGGTAAAGACAGGGACAAATAAAACTCCCTATGAATTATGGTGTGGATACTCACCCAATGTCTGTTATTTCAAAGTATTTGGAAGTAGATGCTACATCAAGAGGGATGAGTACTTTGGAAAATTTGATCCCAAAAGTGATGAAGGAACCTTCTTAGGTTACTCCACAAAGAGAAACACATATCGGTGTTTGAACAAAAGGACCGATAAGATTGTGGAGAGTGCAAATGTTAGAGTAGATGAGTACTCTAAGAAAAATGAACATGATAGAAAGAGTGAACTAGAGGACTATAAGGGATCGAGTACACTGTATCGGTGGAACCCGATGAAGAGGATCCTATTGAAGTGGAAAATGAAGAAGCTTGTGAAGTAGAAACTTCAAAACCGGTAGAAGAAGCTCCAAGAAATGAACCGGTATTAGAAAAGTATGTCAGAAACAATCACTCTGCTAAAAAATATCATTGGTGACAAAGATGCAGGAGTAATGAATAGAAGAAGAGCAAGAGAGAATGCCTAAATGCTCTCCATAATTGAGCCCAAAACAACAAAGGAGGCTCTAAAAGATGATGATTGGATCAAAGCCATGGAGGAGGAATTGGAGCAGATTGAGAAAAATGAAACTTGGACTCTAGTGCCTAGACCGGAAAACAAAAATGTAATAGGTACCAAATGGGTGTTTAGAAACAAAATGAATGAAATCAGTCAAGTGGTAAGAAACAAAGAAAGATTAGTCTACAAAGGCTATGCTCAGGAAGAAGGTTTGGACTATGGAGAAACCTTTGCACTGGTGGCCAGGCTGGAAGGGGTCAGAATTTTGCTGGCCTATTCTGCTTACAAATATTTCAAAGTTTACCAAATGGATGTCAAATTGGCATTCTTAAATGATATTTTAGAGGAAGAAGTATACATAGAGCAACCAGAAGGGTTTGCATTTGAAGATGGAAGAAATATGGTATGTAGGTTGTAGAAGGATCTATATGGGCTAAAACAAGCACCAAGAGCTTGGTATGAGAGGCTACACTCATATCTACTAAGCATAGGGTTCAAAAGAACCAGTGATAATAGTAACCTATATCTGAAGACTGGAGATGAATGAAAACATCTAATTGCTAAGATCTTTGTAGATGACATCATCTTTGGAGGAGATGATGAGATGAGTAGAGGTTTGAAAAATAAATGAAGCAAGAATTTGAGATGTCCATGATTGGCGAGATAAAATTCTTTATTGGTCTGCAAGTCTCACAGCTAAAGAATGGCATTTTCATTATTCAGACCAAGTACATAAGGGAAACTTTGAAAACTTTTGGAATGGAAGATTACAAACCTATTGGAACTCCAATGGTTATAGGTTGCAAGCTCTCTAAATATGATGAGGCTCATGAAGTGAATGAGACACTTTACCGGTCCATGATCGGTAAGTTGCAGTATGCAGTACATAGTAGACTATACATAGAACAATATGTTGGCTTGGTTGCCATATTTTCTACAAATCCTAAAGAGACTCACATGGTGGAAGTCAAAAGAATATTTAGATACCTCAAGGAGACTGATAAGTATGGTCTCTGGTATCCACATAAGGGATACTTCAACTTAAGTGCCTTCATTGATTCAGATTGGGCAGGGAACATTGATGACAAAAAGAGCACTAGCGGAGGTGCATTCTTTCTTGCAGACAGGATTGTATCTTGGACACGCAAGAAACAAAATAGCATATCTCAATCCACAACTGAGGCTGAGTATGTAGCTACTGCAATCAATTGCACATAGATAGTTTGGACCAAGCAATTGTTGGAAGGTATCCAAGAAAAGGTGACTAGACTGGTAGTGATTCACTGTGACAAACCAGTGCCATCGACATATCCGAGAATCTAGTGATGCATTCCAAGACAAAGCATATAGCTATCAAATATCACTATCTAAGGGAACAAGTTCAAGAAAAGGAAGTGATGTTGGAGTATATACCAATAAAAGAGTAGGTGGCTGATATCTTCACCAAGCCACTATAGAAGGATACCTTTGAATATCTCAGAGGTATGTTGGGGGTGATGCCCCTACTTGGAGTAAAGTAAGTAAAAAGGGCTCTATATCAATCTGGTATGATTTCTTAAAAAAATAATAATCTAAAACTAGATTGATAAGTGTGGACTACTCTGGTTAGGGGGAGCAGTCTTGTAAGTGTACTGAAATGCAACTTTGGCATTGTTGTCAAAGGGGGAGATATGATTATAGTGTTTGAGCATTGGTAAGTAGTGATTGAGCTGAAGTTGCTGAAACAAAGTATTACCAGTGTTAGCAGGAGATATTCATTACTTAGAGCAGAAGTAATGACCGGTACAAAAATAAAGAAAGAAATGAAGAAAGTACATGCAACTGATAAGACATATTATGAAGTGTTCCCATCAATGCCAAAGGGGGAGATTGTTGGCATTGAGAAAACTGGTCAATCTAGAGAACCGATATATGAGCTAAGATTTGTCATTGATGTCTAACATTGATCTGTGAAGTGGTATTGGTGGAGTGGTGTATCTCAGTAGCAAAAGTGTTGACTTGTAAACAAATAGAAACAACATAAGAGACAAATGACCAAAGTTTCAATCAGCTCAAGGGAAGACAAACTAAGCTAACCAGTTTGTCACTCAAGAAGATCAGTGTTGAGGTTAGATCTTCAGGCTAGTCATTCTGATGATGATGAAGCCACGAAAGGTAACTTAGGCAAGAAGGCTTGAGGTTGTATGCAAACTGGAACCTCATTGGCAAACATGATTAGAGACTTGATGTAAGCACAACAAATCAACAATCAAAGGTTGAACTGGTAATGTAGAGCGTAGTGGTATACTGATACACTGGTGAGGCAAAAAGAAGATAGGTGATCACCATAAATCTCAGAGTGGTGATCGGTTATTCAGTTGAGGTGGAAAAAGGTGAGTTGGTGAGCTTGTGTCTACATCAAATTAAAGGTTGGTGAAGTCAACTTCAGTTATCATGCAGTCAAGCCATGATTACTTGCGGATTTTCTGGTTCAATTTAAATGATTAAGCTTGACCCACAAGTGACTATTTTTGGGGGATGTGGTGGTAGAATTAGTTGAACACTTGGCAGAATTGTTGCAGGGCGCGCAAGAAAGAGTGGGGGATTTTGAATTTGAAACCCTCTGAAATCTGTGATTGCTTTGATTGAGGAAAACACCTGAAGGTGACAAAAGAAAATGTATAAAGTATTTTTGAGTTTATTAAAAAATTCTAGATTCTAAAATTTGCAAAGAGAAGATCCTATAGAAGGTGATCCAAAGTGAATAATAGAGTGAGAGGAAGTGCTAAAACAATTTAGAAGAGAAGAGAGTGTATGAGGTAGACCGACAGAGTGCAGAGTTGAGGGACAGAGGATTGATAGAGTGTAGAGCCGAGGGTCAAAGGACCAACAAAGTGCAGAGCCGAAGGTATAAGCAGAAAACCAGTGTTGTGTAGAGTAGAAACAACTGATGTGGATAGAGTATGATTCTCATTGTGATCTGATCAAGCTATTGGTAGCTAATTCAACAGATCATCCTTCTGTTACTTTCTAACCATTGCAACTTAAATCCCTTAACTGGGTGGACTTTAACAGGTCCCTTTGTAAAACCCCTTAACCGGGTGACATCTTAATTGATGTTCTTAAGTCCTTTAACCAGGCTACCTTTAACAGGGTAAAGGCAATAACATACCTTAAATAAAATCCCTTAAACGGGTGGCACCTAATAGTGTCCTTGTATTCTCCCAACAAGAATGGCTCCTCACCGGGTGTACTTCAGAAGAGTACAAATTTTGTGAGTTCCTACTCACACCATGGTTTTCACCCATTTGGGTTTCCATGAGATATATATTGATGTCATTGTATATCTTTTCATGCATGCATATTCTCCTGTAGTAATTATGTGTATTGATGAATATTAAGTTAGTGTAGATTTGAGTTAAAAGTTTTAATTGTGAAAAACTGATAAATTGTTGATTCACCCCTGCCCTCTCAGCACCGGTTGGGACTAAACAATCTTACTATTGTATTTGTTGTACTTTGGTATATCCGAATTTGGGGGAAAAGATGCCATGTTTAATCTCCTATCAAAAGGATAAGGACATATTTCGTCCAAGGAGTATCGTACCTTGGTTCCGTGTTGCATGTCCTGCATTTGTCTTTGTAGTGTTTGGAGTTGTTGTGTAAGAGCGGCCATGGGTGCATTTTTTTTTTGATGGGGAGCTTCCCCTTATTCTTTAATATTGTCCCGAATGCGGGCATGGTCTTGTTCATGAGTGTTGTCTTGGTTGCGTATGTTTTCTTGATCATTTGTTTCTTCTTCTCTTCGTTGTTCTTGATAAGCATAGTTTCATGATCTTGTTCTTGAAATTCTCTCATCTGCATTCCTTAAGTTTTCTTTGTCAAAATCCTCAAAAATATTGACTCCTTTGCTAGTTAGCATGAGTGGATATTTTTCCTTATCTGCTTCTATAAGTCTTTCTACGAGTTTTTGGAAAGACACGTTCTCTTGACATTCTTGGAGAAGTTCTTCGGTGATCTCTGTTTCTCCCATATTTGCATACTCATCAAAAGGATTGGACAGTCTACGACCCATATTTGATTTTGGATCTGATTCCTTCTTTTTGTTTCTCTAAGATCGAGTGACACCGGGCATTAATATATCTCTACCGTGATGAATTCTTCTTCTTCTATTGGGTTTCTTGGTGGAGTTGGTGGCTCAGGTCGAGCTTCGTTGTAAGTGATAAGAAATTTTGGAAATAAGGTGGGGTTAATCATTCCTCCACTATTAAGGTTTTGGTTGAATGCCGATTTCTGAATGTAAGCCCTACTTCTCAAAGGCTCTTTGTCAAATTCATTTGTTTTTCCACGGATATACAACCACATATGATGCAAGAATGCGCGATGTGATGCAAAGAGTTGATGGTTGATATAGAGAAATTTATTCCTTTTGACAAGTGCCTTAGAAATAGGTTGTCTCTTCTTCAACTTAGTTTTTTTATGAAGACTTCCTCTTCTCAAAATATGAGGAGTGGTCATACGTAAATGATCAAATGTTGATGTTGATGTTGGATATGGATACTTCATTTGAAAACTCAAGTTTACTTTGTCAAGTAGAGGTTTAGTTTGATTCATCTCCATGACAAAGTGTGTCAAATGATATGAGTCAAGTTTCCTGATGTAGAGATTTAATTTGACAACTTGAGGACCTAACTAGGTGTTGTTTTGATAGGATTCATTGGATGGTGGAACTTTGATCACTTGTTCTAATACTCTTTAATTTTGTTGGATTAAATCTGATCTCAAGATAGTTGATGATTTGAAAACTCTTTCTAAGAGTGCTTTGTTGGATTCAAAATTTTCTCATTTATGATCCTTTTTCAAAGTTTTGTTGCTGGATTAGTCAGAGGACCCAAAAGGGTATCTGAAACACTTGATAAATTTTTTCCAAAGTGACTGGTTTGCTCTCTGTTTTTCACTAATATTGACCATGTGCTAAGACAGAGACCTAATGCGCTAAAGGATGTTCCCAATGCACTACAAACTATTCACTATGCGCTATGCTACCTCTCCAATGCGCTACTTTATACTGTTTGATAATAAAATTGATGGATAGGTTATGCACTAATATGTCCTTGTGACACATTGATGTTTGGTATGAAAGTGCTATAATATGATTTGAATGTGCTAGGCTGATGCTTGTATGCACTACATTGATGTTGACAAGTGCTATCTAAATTCTTACCAGTATGATATTGGTCATGCACTAATTTGAGTGATGAAAGCGCTAAGTGTTGGTTTGAATGCACTACTAAATGTTTGAGATGTGCTAGGATGTTGCTCCTATATGCTAACTGCCTTGATTTCTCCATTTTGATGCTTTTGCTATGATGTTGAAAATAACTCTTGTGATTTTGATGGATGATTTTCTGAAAAAGACTTGAAAACATAGAAGATAGAAGAGATAACAACTTGTCTATGCTAAACAAATAATGTATGTTCTTTTGAGGATGTTTTCGAATCCTCGATGTTTTCACTAGTTTGGATTAGAAAGAAGACATATCAAATAGACTCTTTATTCAAAGGTCATCAATAATATCATATCCCACTAGTCTCGATACTCTATCAACTCAAACAGGCTTGTTACCCCTAGGGGGTGCCCGCTTTTTTACCTTTTGCTAGAAGTTAACCCAAAGTGAATTGCTTCACAATTGAGTAGTTATCTTGGGAGATATATGGTGAGTGATCTTGGGGGCTGATTTTTCCCCACCCTTGCACTATGATATTGCCAATGTTTGGTGACTGACTCGGTTCAAAGTTTCTAATGATAAGGTTCATAATTAGGCTTTCGTTCGGTCTTCAGTGATAAAATCCCTTGAGAGGCTTCCCAACCTTTAGAACAAAGACTTTACATATCTTAAAGATACTGGGGGAAGACTAATCATTGAGTAAAACCATTGGAGGGAATTTTCATCAGCCTCCACTTTTGATTATAGTGGGTTGGAACACTTGGCGATAAACCCATTTCCCACTTAGGTCATTCCCCTCTCACTGACCATTAATGGCACCCTAAGGGCAACTCGAGAGGGCAGACCTTTTAAAGGTTTTAAGTTCTTGAAGTAAAAGAAAACATGAAAGAGTGGTTTGGTTTTTTGGTCACTCAATTAATGGGACAGCATATACCTTCCACTTTCGAGACAAGGAAAACAACATTCTTTTTAACTTTCAAGGCAATGATTAACTAAGATCTATTTGGAGATGTTGCTGCAATAAGCATGGTGTTCTTTTTACCCCACAAAGCAATTTGTTGTCTAACTAGGAAGTTGAAATCATGGTCAACAAAAAGTAAAGCATGTTTACTTGAAATGGAAATCGCTTTGCAAAATAAATGGAAAAATTGATTGCTTTTTTACTTTTGCAAGGAAATGAAAATTTGTTATTCTTTTTATAGCCCAAATGAAATGTTTTCCCCAATCTTGCAAGAAAGTAAATGTGTTTGATTTGTTGTTCTTTTTACCTTGCAATGAGATTACTTTTTAAGTCCAAAAGGAAATTTGATTTTTTTTAAGCCCAAAATAAAATAAGATTCTTTTTAAACCAAAGGGAAATGAGTTCTTTTTAATCCAACTTGAAAAGCTAGAAAGAAATCAAAATTCCTAGATCTAACTCCTCCAATTTGCAAGAAATAATTAGTAACCTCAAATAAAAGGAAGTTAGTGAAAAATAAAAACTTTAGGTGGGCTTACACAAGCCTAATTTTTCTAACTCTGTTACAAACTTTATTTTCCTTTGTTAGAGTTATGCGCTAAACTTCTGCACAGATGCGCTGCAAAATGGTCTAAAAGCGTAAAAAGCCGACTCCTACGTGCTACCCTGATGCTCGAATGTGCTACGTTGATACTTCTATGCGTAAAAAATAAATAGAGAAGGTTATGCGCTAAAAGGAAGTTCAAAAGCACTAGAAGATGGGTCCTATACACCAAATAGTGCGATGAATGCACTACTGTTTGCCACAAATGCGCTAAAGTATTCTCCGTATGCGCTAAAAATGTTATTTATGGGGACGTGCCCCACGGTGGGCACCAAAAATGTATGCGGGAAAATGTGGTGACAAAAATGAATAAATCGAATCCAAAAGACCCACACACCAATGAGACTCTTGGTGCAAGTATATGAACTAATTCAATTAGTTCAACTTCCCAAGGGGTGTCCCATTGTTCTCTATCTCACAAGATCCCTAAAGTCAATATTTCTCTCAGATCATTGAGCAAATGACTTATGAATGACAACTCCAAGAATGAGTGATAGTTGATTTATATGTATGAATGCATTCTAAGATATATATGATGTTAAAACTATGATGATTAAGCTAGTATGAAGATGATGATATGATAAAAGATTAGCAAATTATCGTAGCATGATATACTATCCTAACATGAATATATTATGATATTAAAATATTCCTAAATGCTATGATGATGTTCTAACAAAGAGAGGCTAAAATGTTTAGTAAATTAGACTATAATGTAGATGCATGAAACTTGGATATATCAAAAATGAATAATGAGAGCTCTATTTATAGGGAAAATAGGGCAATGGATGGTTAATATTGAATAATCTTAATAAGGGCTAGGATTGAAAGTTAATCAATCAATGTTTACAATTCTCACCAAAGAAATGGTGACAATTGCCAATAAGGGGTTGCTTGAGAGGAGATGCAAGAAGCATTAAATACTTGAGAAGACATGAAGGTTACCTGAGGAATTAAGGGTTAAGGTTAGGTTAGGGTTATCCAATGGATAAATATTTTACCCAAGGGGTAAACTCTTGTGCAAGGGTTAATAGGATAACTAGGGTCAAAGCCATGAATTCTTGATGAGACCCTTGGGTTAGCTGAGGGTTAAGTTAGAGAGAAAGTCTCTAACCATGCAAGAATGTTGATTTAAGCATAAATGGTTATGTAAGAGCCTTTAATGGTTTGGAATACTTTTAGAGGTTAACCATTTGAAGACACAAAGCCTTTATATTTATTGAAGACTTTGGAGGCCTTGAGAAGTGACTTCTCTTTGCTTAGGAATGTGACAATAATTAGAAGATGAATTAGGCTAAATTGGAAGTGATTAGAAGAATCTAGAAAGGGTTTTAGGAGGCAAGTGAGAGATGAAGGAAAATACAAGTGGATGAGGAAAAAAGATTTTAATTAAAATAAAATTACTTTATTTCAACCAAAATAGATGCAACTTGCATAAATACAAGTGGGGGGATTTTAATAAATAAATTAGATTTATTTATTTGCAAGGATCAATTTAATTAAATGCAAATTTAATTAAAAAGGGAGAAAGGGGAATTAATTAAATAAAGGGTTTTTTTTTAATTAAAAGCTACAAAAGGTTTAAGTGAATTTAATTAAATAAATTGAGTAATTCATTTAATCAAATAGATGAAAATGAAGAAATTAATTAAATAAAATTTAATTAATAGGGGGGATAGGGTTAAAATAAATATTAAATATTTATTTAAGAAAGTGGTCAGATTTATACATCTACAACAGGATTGCCAACACTTCTACCAAACCCTCCAAATTCCCACTACCATTCTAGAACCAAAACAATAATTATTGCAATTTGAAATCTACGCTTACTAACTACAATTGACCATAAATTTTTGGGAACATAATGTTAAGATCCTATAGGAGATATACAAGGATATCCTTTTAGTGTTACAAGGTTGACTTCAGGAAAAGTCAAAGTTTAGAAGGGTGATAAATTTGATAGGAATATAATAACTAGATAGACTTCTAGGAATGATACTACATCTCACTACATCAAGGTTGTGGAGCACAAGAATCAAAACATAGCATATAGGCTAGGGGTATCTAGTAGCTATAAATATTATGAGATACATTCACCAATATAGAGTGAATATATGGGGATATACTAAAGGTATAAGGAGAGATATAATATATGAAAGGAGAGATATAATGTGAATGTATAAGGAGACATAAGGGTGTATATGATTTACTATGTGAATACAACTGATATAATTAATTTTGGGTCTCAATATTATGTATTATGTTATTTATATTTTTTTAACTAAGTAATAAATTATCTATATCTGATTTCCTACCTTCCTTAATAGGACCGAGTTCAAGGTGCAATACTACAAAAAAAACTTATTGGGGCTGAAAAACTCTAGTTTGTGACCTCGAGTTTGTTGCTAACATGGGTCTCCCCTTTTCTTATTACCTAACAAGTCTCAATAGACCAAGGGTCTTGCAGCTTGGCTTAAATGACAATGGTCACATTTTGAAGACAAATTTCCCTTTCCACCCTTATATACCCTAGAACAAAAAATATGGTTGAGGCCACCTCTGGGTGATGAAATCCCTAAGCAAGCCTTCTACTTAAAATATAAAGAACTAGAATTTCTAATCCTTAAGCTTGTATGAGAAACAAGGGGAGAGCACATGTACTAGCACTCTTGGGTGAAAAATAACATAATGCGTATTCAAGGGTCTTTTTGATCCCTAGGCTCATAGTAGATGAAAGAGGAGAGCATACACACCAATGAATCTACCAATCATGACAAACATAGTTCTTCCACTTAATAAATTTAAATGTGAGCTAATTTAAAATCAAAGAAAAAAATCTTGCAACAAATATATTAGTAGTTTCAATTATTTTATGTCTTCCCGATGATAGCCAAGCTACATAAATCAAGTCAATAACCAAAAATCCAAAGAACAAGGTTAGCAAGAAATCTAATCCCCAAAATATAGATAAAATGCATCCAAATCAAATATGTCAAATGTAGAATCAAATACTGTGAAACTAGAATCAATTGTGTTGAAACAGAAAAAAGAAAAATTCACCTAGGCAATATACCAGTCAATTACACTAAAATATTCATCAAATGTGATAAAATTTTGATCAAATGTGATAAAATCCCAATCAACTACAATGAAATGGAAGTCAATTATTCTGAAAACTAGATCAAATTAGATGAAATACAATCAATTATGATGATCTTTTTGGAAAAAGAGGAATATTATTGCAAAACAAAGTTCATAACCCTAGAAAATAATGAATTTACTATCATAGGGTCAAATGCGGGTAAATCATAGTTAGATGTTGTTAGTAAATACTAAATAGAGAATAATAACTCTAGTAATGAACCATCAAAATCTAAATTCATACAAAAATAAACACTCTATGCTATAAATCAAATATGTTAATTCTAGTATCAATTACAATGAAATATGGATCAATTGTGATGAATTATAAAATTCTCTATTGCCTTCAAAATCATTTACACTTAGGCTCAATTGTGATGAAGGGTGTATTTCTTGCAAAAAAAAGGTTGGTTAATTATAGTAAAATACAATCAACTACAATGTTTTGACCTATAACTGCTAAAATCACATAATTTCTCACAAAGAAACCTTAAATTTTAGGAATGTGGGTTCCATTAAGAATGCCAAAATGTGGACATGAAATTGTGAATAAATAAACCAACAATAATAATAAACCCAATCATAATCAAAATCAAATCACTCAATGGATAATTAAAGTAATTGTATAAACAATTAAGAAAACTAGCAATACTAAAACTCATAAATTCACCTTGCTTAGTTCTGATGAATAATGATGAACAGTAAGTACCAAACCAGTACTGAGAGGGGGGGGGGGGTGAATCAGTACAGACAAAAACTTTCCCTCAACCAGTTTGACTGCAAAGACTGCACTTAACTGGTAAACAATAACACCGGTCTAAATCAGGGCACTACCGGTTACACACAGTGAGAGTATGAATAGCATAAACCATTAAACACTTAGATCTCTACACAATCTAATATCTCATTTCCACTTCACCATATGCATAAACAAGTAATATATCATCATAAATATAATGACTGCCGGTTCAACATGCTTTACCACTTGACATAAAATATTAAAGCATCACACGTGACACACTAATTTTTCATGTGGAAACCCAACTGGGAAAAACCACGATGGGGATGAATACCCACAAGCTATTCTTTGAACTCTTTTGAAGTCCGCTTTGTTAGGAGCCTAGTCTGGTTAAAGACTTTTACAATAGGTTCTGCTAGGAACCAATCCTGCTAGGGATCACCTAGTTAAGGGATGGCTAAATACCCGGTTAAAGGTTAGAACCCTGTTAAAGGTTACCTCGCAAGAGGATTTGAAGAACTCATTGAATTGAGTCACCCTGTTAAAGGATTTACACAAAAGCCTATTAAAGCTACCTGGTTAAGGGATTTTCCAACTGTTGAAATGGTTAGAAGTTAATAGGTAATACATTGATCTGATAACAACACTCAATGCCAAGGCAGATCCACTTTATCTCCTTTTCTTCTGCAATCACACTCTGTAGGCATCAATACACTTCTCCGGTCTAGCAAGAATCAAGTATCTCTTTGCTTGGATACACACATAGCATTTGCCAACAACCTCAAATTGAAAAAAATCATCGACCTTATAGGAAACAGATAGGTCGGTGGCATAAACCCTAAACCCTAAACATTTAGGTTTAACAAATCAATCAGTTCAATCCTGACCATTAATCATACTGCATTGAATACAATAGTCTTGAACATATCTCAAGACGTTCTCCAACGTTCATTCTTTGCCACTTCAGGAAGTTGAAAACCCATCACGCGCTCTCCACCGTTTACAGAGACTTTGCACATTCCCGAGGTAGATAGGATCAATCTCCATGCAAGATCCTCAAGGAAATCCTTCATGCGAACAAGGCTGACATGGCAACACTATCTGGTCTTCATTACAATGCTAACTCATCACAAGATGTCATCGGTTGAATCACACAAGCTTGGAATGCATTAACCGGAAACCCTGAGGTTGAGACTACCAACCAATAGTCATGCCAAATGAAACCCCAATACAAAACTTCCCATATACCGGTTCTCATTCCAACATACCTGCTTCACTTTTTCACATATACTGGTTCACATTATCATACCGGTTCTCACATATACCGGTTCACAATATCATACCAGTTCTCTTGCCAGTTTGCTTACTTCAATATACCACTTCATACTTCAACATATTGACATCAATGACAACATACAATATCATCATGTCACCAAGTTCTGCACATATGCCAACAAGCTCCATGTCTCTGCAATTGTACCTTGAAGAATGGTTCTATAGTTTCTCTCATAATTTTGCACAAATCACTTACAATGATTATCACAAGAGTATAAATTTGTTTTAGAGGATGAATAAGATGAATGCAGGTTGTATTTATAGATTGTTATTGATAATGGTACTATAGTTTCTCTCATAATTTTGCACAAATCACTTACAATGATTATGATCACAAGAGTATAAATTTTTTTAGAGGATGAATAAGATGAATGAAGGTTGTATTTATAGATTGTTCTTGATATCAATCAATGGTTGGGAATGATTAAGAGGAATTGATTGGTAGATTTAAGGAGTACTGACTAATCAGAGAAGTGGAAGTGACTGAGTATATTAGAGAGAAGATTGATTTGATTGAATAGTGGACTAGAAGTGAGTGGGACTTAAGTGATAAGGTGGAAAGTGAATGAGCGATTAATAGAATAATTTTATAAATAAATTATTTAATTTATGTAAACATGGAAAAATAAAGAAATTTATTTTATTTATTTTTAGGAGAAATATATTTAGAGAAAGGGAATTAAATAAATTAAAATAATTTATTTAATTTATGGAGGAATAATTAGCTAATTAAATATTTTTGAAATAATTATTTAAATAATGTGCAAGGAGGAACAATTAATGAATTAATTAAATAATTAAAAATATTTAATTATTATGGAGTGAGTTAATTAAATAATTATAAAATATTTAATTAAAGTAGAAATGGAGGAAAAATAGAATTTTAATAATTAATTTTTTTTTAAAATTATTATGAAATGACAAGAAATGATGAAGTAACGTGTTAGTCATTTTTAGGTGCCTATAGATATCTTTTATAGTGTTTGATGAATAACTTAGATGGCTATTGGAAGTTATGGATGAAGCCTCCTTCAAGATGATACTACCAATAAATGTCTTATGTCTCTAATGATCTTGATAAGGGATTAATCATGATGACATACAAAGTGAGAAACTCCTTCATAGTGGTAAGATAGGCCTTTATATGAGAATTAAGATAATTTATACCACCAAATTTTGTAAGCCTATTTAAGGGATTTAGAAATTACACCCTTTGGTGACATGAAAGGATAAAGGCATGTGAATGGATTCAAAAAATTTGAGCATATATATTATCTCCATAATTTTAAATGGTAATGGCATGCTAAATTTTTTATCTTAGGTGGAGGACCATTTAGAGAGTAGGTGTGGTAATGAGGAATCTAATTACACATCACCTCCTTGGATTGGGGACCATTATCATGGAAACAATCTTCATAGGATCTTGTTGATCTTGATGTAAAAATGGTGTTAATATGAAAAATTAAGCAACCGATTCTTGTTGTAGAAGTAGGAGGTTTGGATCATAATTTTTTCTTGGTAGTATAGGAGATCTAACATGTATGCAATATGTTTAGGATGTTGAGAAAATTGAGTGAAGAATATTGTGATTGGTCCTAGAGTCTAGGTTGCAATGATGTATTATGATTAGGTGAAGAGGTCTTTTCCTCAGAGTTATTATTAAAAATTAAAAATTATTAACACGAATATAGTAAGTTCCCATCTTTTCCCAAGGCATTAAAATTGTGAAGCTAATTTTGATTGGTTTTATTAGGTTAATTTCCTTCATACCTCATAGTTACACATATAGATTAAGGCTTGAAATTTCAAGCATCATAGATGTATAATGAAGAATAATAATTTTTTGTCCTTACATGATATTAAATAAATAGGAAAACTAATAATATTTGTGGCTTAACATAGTCAATGCATTAGTCTATGTAGTATGTATTATTACTGGATTGAGTTAGAATTATGAGAGTAGCCATGAATAATGATTGTTTTTTTGTTATGGCTTCAAATCTAGGGGGTTGGAAATTGTGATTTTTCCTCTCAAAGAAATCTTAGGATTGATGTAGGGGAGATGATTTTGATTGGTTTGATTAGTTTCTTCTACTTCATACACTAGAGATGAGTCTAAAAATATGCTAAGAAATATAACTTGGAAACACAAATTTTTAAAATGGAAGAAAAAAACATCAACTAAAATTAGAGGAGAGATAAAATTGTAAATAAAAATAATCAAATGCAATTGGGATGTCAATACTACCAACTATATGGGTTGACAAAGCATATGTGAATTGATTGTCTAAATTTAAAATCTAAAATATGTTCCCTCTATGAAAGGGGTGATGTGTATGTTGTAAGTGTCTATATAGGGGCACTAAGTAGATAAAAATGACATAAATTGCCATAAAATAGATGAGATAGACCCACCCTTTGTTCATTAATCAAGTCTAGTAAACTTTTTTTTTACTAAAGTTATCCTATATATTACATTGGCTGCATAATTAGGCTTAGAAACCAGAGTTATATAAAAAAGAGAAATGGATAAAAACCTAAGATTTTAATCTTGTATAAAAATAAATGAAATGGATAGAATTGACAAAATTCACTAATGCAAATTAGAAATGACATCTTGTAAATAAATTTTAAAATATTGGAGAAAGTTAGAAAAAACTAGTATTTGTAATTGCTAAGTTGTAACAAAGGGACATTATAACTAGCATAGATAGCTTAAAAGTGGTTCTAGAAAGGTGTAAATAGAGAATATGTCTAGACATGTACATTGCACAAGTGAAAATAGAATATATGTATAAATAGGGGTCTTAGATAGGTGAAAATGGAATTGATGCATAGATAAGGGCACTAAATAGATAGAAAGAGATAGGGGGAGAGGGAGAGAGAGAAGGAGGATAGAGAATGATATAGGGAGAGATAGAGAGAAAGAGGGGGAGAGAAAGGAGAGTGAGGGAGAAAGAGAGATAGAGAGTGAGAGAGATATAAATATAATAAATTGTGAGTGAAATATAAGAGAGGGGGGAGAGGGAGGGAGAGAGATGATAGAGAGATAAAGTGGGACGAAGGGAGAGAGGGGGGGGGGAGTGAGATATAGAGAAAGGGAGGAGAGAGTGAAACACAGAGAGGGAGAGAGTGGAGGACACACACACACACACACATATACATACATATATATGTATACATACATATATATGTATATATACATACATATATATGTATATGTATATATATTTGTGTGTGTGTATGCATGTGTGTGTATGTATGTATGTATGTATGTATGTATGTATGTACGTATATGTACATATACATATACATATACATATACATATACATATACATATACACACACATATACACATAGATACATATACATATATACATATACACACACATATATATGTATATATATACATACATATATAGATATATACACACATATATACATATATATGTATATATATACATATATATGTATCTATATATACATTTATATGTACACACACACACATATGTGTGTGTGTGTGTAGCATCATAAATTGTATCCTTTTAGACACCTAAATTTGATTAATTTAATTAATTGAATTTAGTTCTCCTGAGCACTAGTTATTAAATAACTACACATTATTTAATTAATTAGTGATCTTTCCCTCTAGCTATTTAATATATATTAATTATGCTATAGTCTTCTTTTAATTGATTAATTGGTAATTAAAAATAATTAAATCGAATTTGACCCTTCTTCTATTAAATACATCAAATGCACAATTTGATTATTTAATTTATGTTGACCTTTTCTTCCAAAATCCTCTCATAGAATTAATTAATTCAATTCCCCCACATGTCTCCTAACCTTAACCTCCCATCTAACCCTTCCTCTAACCTAACCTACTTAGCTAACCAGGGGTTTTAGTCAACCCTATAAAGGCCCTCACCATATGTGTGCACATTCCCAAAACATCCCAAATTCCCTAGAATTTGGGAAATGCATTTGAATTTGGGGGAAATTTCCTAGAATTTGGGAAAATATCCCAAATATCCTAAAACATGGGAATATCCTCATTTTTGGGATAGAACCTTCCTACTTGGGTGTCTCATTCCCAAATAGGCGTGTGTCATGAGGGACACATGTCATTCTTTCCAATGATACATGTCCTTCTTAATGACACATGTCATTCTCATCCATGACACTTGCCCTTCTCAGGGACATGTGTCTCATTCTCATACCTCTCCATCTCTCATTCATATCCTATTTAAACCTCCCATTTTACTTCCAAACAATCCACTTTCATTTTCATACCCTCATAATGCATAAATGTTTACTCACCTTTACTACATCCATTAAGCATCTCACATCTATCTTGTATCTCATTTTTGCTTAATCCATCTTGCATCTCATTTTAGCTTAATCCATATTGCATTCACTATCATGGAGCATAATTGAGTATATATCATATAGAAAGCACACATCAAATCATGGGACTATACAATCGAAGGATGAATATAGAGTTTGCGCTTTAATTAGTTTTGTTTTGTTTATCTAGTTTTCTTCCTTCTTAGCATCCTAATATTGACTATGGTTGAAATATGTGTTTGTTTGATTACTAGCTTGTCTTTTCAGTCTCTTTAGTTTTACATTCACAATTTTCTACATACATTTTTGGTATGCCTGGTGGGACCTCACTTCACGGGTCCAATCTCACATTTTTTATTGTTCGTTATGCTTTTTGATAGATTTTTCATACTTGCAAGCAAAAACATGACAATTTGGGTGGATTTTCACTTCGATGAAAGGTTGTTTTTCTAAAATTTCAATTTGTAGAAATGGCAGGATTTCTTAGATAAATGGAGGAATTGACTGGAGAAATAGCGAGAATGCATTCCCGCTATTCTAGGAAGGTATAATTTTTTGGGTTTAAAATTTCATGTTTTTTTGTTTTCAGCTGAATTTTATTAACCAGTAAAATAATTGGATTGATGCTAGGAATAGAGAAATAGTGTATTAAAATGACATGATAACTTTAAATAATAGCGGGATTGCTTTTCTGGTTTTCTGTGTTTTTAATGTTTTCTACCAAATTTTATTTACCAATGAAATAGTGGGATTGTTAGTTAAAATAACGTGATTGCTTTCTAAACTGGCAGGATTGCTTTGTGAAATGGCAAGATCGCTCTATGTTTTTCCTTTTGTCATTTTCCCAAATTAAATTTTTCATAGTTTGTTTCTAAACTGCTAATGTGTGATGTTTGACTGTGTTTTGCTAATGTTTGTGCAACTATCATCGCTTTTTGAAGACCCCAAATGCTTGAAACACTGACTTGTTTGTTGCAAGACCACCAAGGAAGGGTGTGATTGTCAAATGATTTTTGAGTTAAAATGAATCATGTAATTTCTCATAGTTAGAAAATACTTCAATTTCATAAGGAAATAAATCTTTGTATTTCATGTTTGGCATGTTTGTGTGTGTGAGACCTACTATTAAACCCACTATCCTCTCACTTGGCTCATGTGGTCCTAGGTGCAAGAAAAAAGTGTTAACGATGCTCGATCTTTACTTTCTAGGTAGAAGGGCCTACCTCCTGAGTAGCCGATAAGGCTTGGTAAGAGGGAATGACCCAAGCAGTACTCTTTTGGTTTGCTATATAAATATTCATGATTTTGGCAAAAGCCATAATCAACTGGTGTCATTGTGTTATACTGATGATTTCCCTTAGTATCTACATGCAAGTACCTTTGCGATCTTGACAAAAGTCAAAATCCCCCGGTGCTTGTGTGGTAGATGTGTAAAAACCTACCTTCTACAGGTTGGGTTATCTCTTAAATGAGCTAGCCACCACATTTATAACCACCAAATTACCCCAAAAGTACCTCCACTATGAACCATGTTTTATTAGCCCCAATCCTTTTTTTCTTGCTAGTGTAGGAGGTCGGACCTCTAAAGCTGCCCCAATTTGTATTGTTAAGAGTTGAGACAGATGTCCCCCAGTTCATAAGATATTCGGATCTTTGGGGTATGAGATTTCAATGTGCTCAAGAAGTGTGTGCTGTGGTGGGGAAGCCAACATGTAATGCCTACCAAAATACCTTAGAGAAACTAACCAACTAGGAAAGAAACAGAGACAATTTCTTTTTAAAATAGTCTAACAAAATACATGTAACTCAAGATAAACATATGCATTCCATTTAAACATGATCATAAGAACATAATTACGCAAGCAGAAATAACTCACATCACATAGATTAACATTCCCTAGGGTATCTCAATGCCATTACCTACATAACATTATAACATAAACAACATCATAGAACTCTTCCACATTTTCAACATTAATCCCAATATTCTTTACAACCAAGATCAAAGGAGAGTAACCATTTATCTAAACTATTATGCATACATGAAACATCACCCAATAACAATATCCATTTCCTATATTAATTTTTCTCATGATATTCAAGACATAACATTACTACTAATATAAAGGGTTCATTTTAATGCACCAATTCCAAATATTACTACTCAATATTCCAACCATTAATTTTCCATAATCAACTCTAAGCATTATGATTAACTATTTCTGGATGGAAGAATACGCATAAGTCTAACACCAAAAATCTCTCCTCAATTACATTTACTGCAAATAACATTAATTTATTTCAACAAGAATCTATAATCTCTAATACAAGAATCACTATCCAAATTGCATATCACGTCTTACAAGAGTATCTTCTATTGGTATTTTGGATATGTTGATATGGTTTTGTCATCGCTTGTCAAAACTTGTCAACACTTATTAGCACTTGGAGATTTTGGTTATGTTCACCGGCAAAACAAAGACTTATGCAAGTCACTGATATTTGGTTCATCGCCAGATTATATTGTTCACCGGCACTTGGAATGACTTGGAAACTTGGTTATGTCGAAGACATTATTCGATCACTTGGTCTTGGCGATTTCATTAATTTCTTATTTGAGTTTGCATGTTTATTGTTACCGGCAAAATAGGTCCAGGATAAGCACCGACAGACTTATCTATTCCAGATCAGCACGACATGTTATGAAAATGATTTATTATTATTGTAAATGCATTGAGCTGACATCATGCATCGGATATTGATTTGTTTGTAATATCTTTTAGTGAGCCGACCTATTCAATTGGTCTTAGGTTATGGTATATATGTAATGCCCCACCATGAACCCTAAAGGAAAACAACACAACTAGGCAACTAAAGGGTGAAATAATTCTTTTTTTTGTTAAAGACTGAGTGAACTAACTAAAAACCATTGCACATTTAATAACATAGTGGAAGTCTAACATATGTTTTCCTAAGGGTTACCAATGAAGATTAATTCATAGATTATATTAACACCATAGTTAATCCAATTGTCCATTTAATTAGATAAATTAAATGCTTAAGTTTAAAACTACACATACATCCAAATTCCAAAATGAAGAAATAAAAGTATTCCAATATATCCAATTTCCATAAAACATTTAAACATAAGATCAAAGCAACTAAAATAACATACATTCCACTGACATACTATTACAATATCCACAAATACATGGCTTCCAATAATGCCACAAATTTATAAAGTTTACAATATCAAGGTTACATAAAGTCTGATACAATGAGCACAAGGTCTCAACTGAACAATGATCTCGAACAAGAGCTGGTACATGAACCACAAACCAAGAAACACTAGTGAAGCCTTTCCTCGCCTGAAGATACAATCCAGAACATCCGATGGGAGGTGGCACTACCACCCGACCATGTGATCCCGAAATGGAACCACCCCACCGTGCTAGGAGATAGTAGAAAACCCTCAAGCAAGCAAAGTAAGACAAGTTCAAAAGGACTACAAGACTCCGCTAACATCCATGTGACTCAACTCACAAAACACTAGTGACTCTAAGGAGAGAGTGTCATCACATGTCTTACGGTGGAGACCATGGTACAACCTCCATAGGTCCCGACCCCCATCCTAGGTTTCTCCTGGTAACCTCTCTCGAGCCTCCGGTTCCATCTAAGTCTCATGTGGACCCTACCAATCCTTTCGTGAAGACAAGGTGGTAAGTTTGCCATTCCAGGCCTTCTCATAACATTATGAGCCCTATACAAGAACTCACCTATGTATGAGGTACATTATCTTAATTAATATTTATCTCACTCCCCCCCAATATATTATTAGGTTATCACTTTTTAACTGACTTTTGACGGGTTATCCTGTCAACTTCTTTGGGCACGACCCATGCTCGAAAGCCACTCTCTCTCATAGAACACTAACAGGAAATGTCTCTCTCTATGAGAACTCTATGGTGAAACAGACAACTTTAAACAATCTTGACAAAGCACAGGTGAAGGATAGATAATCACTAACCCAAGATTGACCATTTGAACAAACACACACAATGGCTCACATCAATAAGGTTATACAACAACACTTGACCAAGGAGAAATAATAACATAGGACACAACGACAATTCAACCAGAATTGCAATGAAATTAAGCTTGACTAAGAACACCCTATACGCAAGATCCTATTACAGGCAATCTTTCCTTAAAACAACCAAAAGCATAAATAACATGCAATTTAAGAATTTCCAGAGAACAAGAATTTACAACTATTTAATACATAGAAATCAAACTTGTCATTTGTCCAATAAAGTTAAATAAATTCACATATGAATTAATCTCCTAATGTATTTCCAACATGAATATCGAATCTAAAATTATAAGCTTTTTCTAAAATAACTAAATTCTAAATTCTTTATTCATATAACAAAAATCTTTAAATTGATAATTAAAGATAAGTTAAAATAAAAACAACTACACACACACACACACACACACACACACACATATATTATAACACATTACTATTATTTTATTAATATTTATTTATTATTATTTTAAAAAAAAACTAAATAAAAAAAAATAAAAAAAAAATAAAAGTCAAATTAAAATTTAAATTTTTAAATAGCTACCCTAAGGTAGCGGTGCCACCATATGGCAACCAATGCTACCCTTGGGTAGGGCTGCTGCCCTAAGGCAACAACCGCTACCTTTGGTAGTTGCTGCGTGGGTAGAGGCATAGCCTCCCCACAATTTTTTTTTATATTATTTTTAAATTTTTTTTTTTTTTTTTTAAATATTATTATTTTTTTAATAAAATTTTAACAGTAATTTCAATAAAAACAATATTTTTCCAATAATTCCATTTTCACAGAATTTAATCCTTCATCATATATATATATATATATATATATATATATTTTAAGATTTAATTAACCCAAATTAAACACTCAAATTAAACAAATCTCAAGCAATTACCCATACAAAGATCAAACGACAAAATACGAAGGTCGAACAAACTAACAAGACGACCAACTGACGACAC
Source organism: Cryptomeria japonica (assembly GCF_030272615.1). Taxonomy (NCBI): domain Eukaryota; kingdom Viridiplantae; phylum Streptophyta; class Pinopsida; order Cupressales; family Cupressaceae; genus Cryptomeria; species Cryptomeria japonica. The sequence continues at coordinate 467,248,112 of NC_081405.1, read as the reverse complement.
TCATACGAGTGTAATTGAGTAAAATAGGGTCAACTACTATCTCCTCCACTTCCATCGAAAAATATAAGGCACACTCAGACCTGTGAAGCTAGGTGGAGACGATACCCCGTACCTACCCGGTACTTGTACCTGCAATATCCTGCATCACCGAACCACACATGCATATATATACAATATAGAAAACACAACATACACACCGATGAAGGAGAATCGTGACGTTCCCTGTCTCACCAAAATGAGTGAAGGAAAATCATCCCCTTGCATCCAATACACTCGCAAACACACAACATATAATTACACATTGCATAGATAAAGTAAAATGTCAGTACATAGCAATAATCCATAAAATGCCATAAATCACAAATACTGAAATATCGCAAATAAATTATACATCTTATCTCCAGATCAAGCATAATTTCATACAAATTTGAATAACATATCATGGTAATGTATCCACTAAAAACAAACAATAATAAAATATGAGTCTAATGAGTTCAAACAAGTAGGGGTACTACATTCTCCCCCCCAAAACTAGGCTTACTTTTGGAAGCCTAAAATAAATAAGAATACAACTCTCTCATCTTCACTGCATCCTCCCAAGTCACCGAGGTCTCATCATTTGGGTCCCATAGGACCCTTACCTGGTTGATGGTATGACCCCTGAGGATCAAATCCCAATGCTGAAGAATGCACACGGGCTCCATGGAAAGCTGCCCGTCCTCGACCTGCAAAGAGTTCCAATCAAGAACATGTGTCACATCTGGATGATAGGGTCGAAGAACTGAAACATGAAAGACATCGTGGATGCAGGATAGACTCGGTGGCAAGGCTAGATGGTAAGCAATAGGTCATATCCTCTCAAGGATCTCAAAAGGTCCAACAAACCGAGGTGCCAACTTAGAACGCTTTCCATAATGGATCAGACTCTTCCGCAGATGCACTCTCAAGAACACATAGTCCCCAACAGAAAACTGACGATCTATCCTATGAGCATCTGCATACTTTTTCTGTCTATCCTGTGCCACTACTAAATACTCACGAATCATATCTACCTACTGCTCCATCTCTCGAAGAATATCCTATCCTCTAACTGATCCCAACTCAAAGGAGTGTGGCAAGGATGACCATATAATGCCTGAAAGGGGGACATACCTATGGAGCTATGATATCCATTGTTATAAGCAAACTCCACTAGATAGATATAGTCCTCCCAGTGTGACTGTTGGTCCATCACATACATGCGAAGGATGTCCTCTAATACCTGATTCACTCTCTCTGTCTGACCATCTGTCTCTAGATGATAAGATGAACTAAAATTCAATTGAGTCCCCAAAGCATGCTGAAGTGAGCTCCACAATGCTGAGGTAAAGACATGATCTGTATCAGATATGATCCGCCTCAGAATCCCATGCAATCTCACTACTTCTTCTAAGAAGACTCGTGCCACCACTGCTACTGTGTAGGAAGCTTGAATAGGAACAAATTGAGCAACCTTAGTCAATCTGTCAACTATGACCATGATGACATCATGAGGACGTGAAGAGACAGGCAATCCAATAATGAAATCTATGGAAATTATATCCCATTTCCAATCTGGTACCAAATTAGGCTGTAAAAGCCCTGCTGGGTGCTGATGCTCTGCCTTCACTCGCTGACACTCTAAACACTTCGACACAAAATCAACAATGTCTCATTTCATACCCACCCAATGATAAATCTGTCTAAGATCTGCATGCATCTTCTTGACACCTTGATGTGCCAAATAAGGTGCACGATGGGCCTCGGTCATGATCAAAACATGAAGACCCTCCAAAGGAGGTACATAGATCTATCCATGGTGACAAAGAAGTCCATCTACCTCAAGGTTATATCCATAGAATCTACCCTCTAAAGGCCTTCTAGAATCTATCATTGCTCTAACATCCTGATACCAAGTATCCTGAGGAAGAACTCCAAGAATCCTCTCTCTCAAGTCTACTCCAAGGGACAATGCTAAAACTTCATGCCACCTACGACTCAAAGCATCTGCCACTACGTTCTCTTTCCCCTGAATATAATGAACCTCAAAATCATATTCGCAAAAGAATTCCATCCATCTCCACTGTCGAGCATTCAAATTTGGCTGTGTGAATATATACTGCAAACTGCGGTGATCACTATGCAGCTCAAACCGATGCCCTAATAGGAAATGCCACCATCTAACTAAAGCATGAACTACAACTGCCAACTCTAAATCGTGAACTTGATAGTTCAACTCTTGGTTCTTGAGTTTGTGAGACTCATAAGCAGCCACACATCCATCCTGCATAAGTACTGCACCTATACCTTCCAAAGAGGCATCTATACATACCATAAAATCTCCAGATGGATCAGGAACTGCCAAAATCGGAGCACTAACAAGGAGTTCCTTCAAGGTCTTAAAAGTTGCTTCACACTGTTATGACCAAACAAACTTCTTCCCTTTTCTCTAAAGAGAAGTAATCGGGTGTCCTATCCAGGAAAAGCCTTCAACAAAGTGACGGTAATATCCGGCCAAACCCATAAAACTCCTAGCTTTTGAAACGTTGGTCAGCGCTGGGCAATCAACAATGGCTTGGATCTTTGTAGGATCCAGGGATATACCTTCTCCCGAAACCACATGACCAAGATAGTTCACCTCAGTCTGGAAGAAGTCACACTTTGCCAAATTGGCATAAAGTTGATTCTCCCTCAAGCACTGCAAAACCTGACGCAAGTGAACCTCATGCTCCTCCATAGATCTAGAATAAATCAGAATGTCATCCAAGAATACAATGATGAAATGATCAAGGTAGGTGCGGAAAACCCCATTCATTAAGCTCATGAAAATTGAAGGCACGTTTGACAACCCGAATGGCACCACTGTGAACTCATAGTGACCATAACGAGTACGAAATGTTGTCTTATGAATGTTTGCATCCTGAATGCGCAACTGATGGTATCCAGACTTCAAGTCAATCTTAGAGAATACCTTGGCTCCCTTAACCTGATCAAAAAGGTCATCTATATGAGGCAATGGATATCTATTCCATATGGTTACCTTATTCAGCTGTCGGTAATCAATGCATAACTGAAGAGAACCATCTTTCTTCTTAACAAAGATAACAGGCGCACCCCAAGGGGAAACACTAGGATGAATGAATCCCTTGGCCAATAATTCTTCTATTCGCAACTTCAATTCACTCAACTCTTGAGTAGTCATCCGATATGAAGCTCTCGAAATAGGATCTACACCAGGAACCAAATCAACACGAAAGTCTATGTCTTGCTTCGGAGGCATACCGGGAATATCCAAAGGAAACACGTTAGCATACTCTCTAAGAATAGGGTGACTATCAAGAGTGATTTCTCGCCTCACTAACTCATCCAATTCCTCAAGAGTAACTACAAAAAGCTGACATCCTCTACGCATGCACCGCTTAAGTTGCATAGCAGAGATCATACATAGAGATATCAGCCTCTGTACTCCAACAATCTCCACTTCTCTACCAAGGTCATCTAAACACTCTACTATCTTCTTGCGACAATCTACACGAGCACTATGAGACAATAGCCAATCCATTCCCAATACAACTCCATAAGGACCCAAAGGAATAACTCAAAGGTCAACTGAAGTAACTATGGTTCCTAGTCTCAACTCACAACTAGGAACAAAGGCATCTACAGAAACACGAACACCTGTAGCCAACTCTACTTGCCACCTATCTGCCTGCTTAGCAGACGTAAGTCTGCACTGCTCCACAATGGATGAAGAAATAAAAGAATCTGAAGCACCAGAATCAAAAAGTATAGAGATAGGGGTTCCATGCAACATACCTTCTACCTCAATGACTGTACCCTGATGATCAGCTTGGCGGTCATCTACCATTGCAAATACTCTATGGAATCTCCCTACATCTCCCACTATAGGTTCAGATGCTGCTGGCCTCTGACTACCTGTGTTGTGGAAATATTGAGGGCACTGCATAGCTCTGTGACCAAACTACCCACAAGAGAAGCAAGCTCCTCTATTACCTGTCGGTCCACTAGACTGCTGGAAACTTCCCTGACTAGGGGTGTGAGATGCACTCTACGAGGTCTTCCCTATAGGGCCTTGCTTGCCCCTCTACCAATTCCTGCTCTTCTTATTCTAAAAATTGCCACCTTGTTGGCCCTGGAACTGTTTTGGTTTTGACTATTGCTGCTGCTATTGCCCACCCTTAGTGGGTGCTTGAGGAGTCCTAAATGGTGCAGCTGACTGGGACTGATTTCCCCAGGCTTTATTTCCACTAGTAGGTGCACTACCTATCTGCACACCTATTTGACCACCGAGTGCATGGCTAAGGTTCAGCTCAACCAATTTGGCTTTCACCACTGCTATCTCTACTGAAGGTGGCTCAAACACCCTCACTCCTCCACTAATACGGTCATTCAAACCTCTCAAGAAATGTTGGACAAGCATAGCCTCGTCATTACCAATTCTGGTGTATTGTTTGAGCTCATAGAATCTGTGCTCATACTGATCTACTATCAGCCCATATTGATGCAAGGCGTAAAACTCATCTACTCGAGTCTTACTCCACTAGGGTGAGAGAAATCATGCCCTGAATCTCTCCAGAAATAGTTCCCATGTAATGGTGTTAATGCATACACTGATCTTCTCCTCCTCTAATCTCCACCAGATTGAAGCAAATGTATTGAGATGCATAATAGCACATCTTGCCTTGGTGTTGCTACTATATGGAAACATAGCGAAACACCGGTCCAAACTAATGAGCCAGGTCTCTGCCTCAAGACCAGTACCCATGCCATCAAAGTAAGGAGGATTGGACCTCATCAAGTCCTTTATGTGACCCAAGGAAGGTGGATCTCGAACAGCTGGAATCTCCCCTCTCCTTGGTGATATCTCTCCCTCTCTCTCTCTCTCTCCTCTGGAACCTGTTGAAGCGGCTCCTCAACCTGAGGATGAATAGGCTTCTCAAACTTAGGCCTTTGGCCTAACCTAGCTAGAACCTCCTAAAACATATGTCTCAACTCTTTCCTTTCGGGAACATATTCTCTTGCATGCTGAGAGTTCTGATGAACAAATTGTTCCTACTCCTGATGAACTGATCGTTCTGGCTCAACACTCACATGAGTGGGTGGTGGTGAAGGACTGTGATGGTCAAAACCATGACCCCATCCTCCACCTCTGCCTCCTTTGTGACCACCCATACGACCACCTCCTCTAGCTTTCCTAGCCATGACCTGGTACCATAAAAGAGAAAACGGTTTAGATCTATAGCAAGGATAAGACAAGAGAGATACAAACATTATGACCTAAGCAAGATGGTCAATGAAAGGCACACTACAAACCCAGAGTACCCAGTGTTGAAACTGAGCTCTGATACCAAATGTAATGCCCCACCAGGAACCCCAAAGGAAAACAACACAACTAGGCAACTAAACGGTGAAATCATTTTTTTTGTTGTTAAAGACTAAGTGAACTAACTAAAAACCATTGCACGTTTAATAAAACAACGAAAGTCGAACATATGTTTTCCTAAGGGTTACCAATGAAGATTAATTCATAGATTATATTAACACCATAGTTAATCCAATTATCCATTTAATTAGATAAATTAAATGCTTAAGTTTAAAACTACACATACATCCAAATTCCATAATGAAGAAATAAAAGCATTCCAATATATCCAATTTCCATAAAACATTTAAACATAAGATCAAAGCAAGTGAAATAACATACATTCCACTGACATACTATTACAATATCCACAAATACATGGCTTCCAATAATGCCACAAATTTACAAAGTTTACAATATCAAGGTTACATAAAAGTCTGATACAATGAGCACAAGGTCTCAACTGAACAATGATCTTGAACAAGAGCTGGTACATGAACCACGAACCAAGAAACACCAGCGAAGCCTTTCCTTGCCTGAAGATACAATCTAGAACATCCGATGGGAAATGACACTACCACCCGACCATGTGATCCCGAAATGGAACCACCCCACTGTGCTAGGAGATAGTAGAAAACCCTCAAGCAAGCAAAGTAAGACAAGTACGAAAGGACTACAAGACTCTGCAAACATCCATGTGACTCAACTCACAAAACACTAGTGACTCTAAGGAGAGAGTGTCATCACATGTCTTATAGTGGATACCATGGTACACCCTCCATAGGTCCCGATCCCCATCCTGGGTTTCTCTTGGTAACCTCTCCCGAGCCTCCAGTTCCATCTAAGTCTCGTATGGACCCTACCAATCCTTTCGTGAAGACACGGTGGTAAGTTTGCCATTCTAGGCCTTCTCGTAACATTATGAGCCCTATACAAGCACTCACCTATGCACGAGGTACATTATCTTAATTAATATTTATCTCACTCCCCCCCAATATATTATTAGGTTATAACTTTTTAACTGACTTTCGACGGGTTATCCTGTCAACGACTTCGGGCACGACCCCCGCTCGAAAGCCACTCTCTCTCATAGAACACTAACAGGAAATGTCTCTCTCTACGAGAACTCTATGGTGAAATAGACAACCATAAACAATCATGACAAAGCACAGGTGAAGGATACATAATGACCAACCCAAGATTGACCATTTGGACAAACACACACAATGGCTCACATCAATAAGGTTATACAACAACACCTGACCAAGAAGAAATAATAACATAGGACACAACGACAATTCAACCAGAATTGCAATGAAATTAAGCTTGACTGAGAACACCATATATGCAAGATCCTATTACAGGCAATCTTTCCTTAAAACAACCAAAAGAATAAATAACATGCAATTTAAGAATTTCCAGATAACAAGAATTTACAACTATTTAATACATAGAAATCAAACTTGTCATTTGTCCAATAAAGTTAAATAAATTCACATATGAATTAATCTCCTAATGTATTTCCAACATGTATATCGAATCTAAAAATATAAGCTTTTTCTAAAATAACTAAATTCTAAATTCTTTATTCATATAACAAGAATCTTTAAATTGATAATTAAAGATAAGTTAAGATAAAAACAACTATATATATATTAACACATTACTATTATTTTATTATTATTTACTTATTATTTATTTTTTTAAAAACTAAATAAATAAATAAATTAAAATCAAATTTAAATTTAAATTTTTAAATAGCTACCCTAAGGTAGCAGTGCCACCATATGGTAGCCAACGCTACCCTTGGGTAGCGCTGCTGCCCTAAGATAACAACCGCTACATTTGGGTAGCGCTGCTGCTTTATGGTAGTAGCTGCTACCTTTGGTAGTTGCTACGTGGGTAGAGGCATAGCCTCCCCATAATCTTTCTCACAAATCTCACAAATCTTGCAATTCTCCATGCATCATAAAATCTTGATGAATTTTCTATAATAATTTTCCTTTTTTTTTTTCAAAATTACATTCTTCCCATAAACTAGAAATTAACATCAGGCAAGAACCTATTAAATCAAAACCTTAATTAACCAGAAGAGGGTTTTGGAATTGACAATAATTTACACACACATCAAGCAGAGAAAAAAAATAGAAATATTTACTAAAAACCCACAACTAAGAAATCATCCAACTTGGTATTGCTTTCCTGGAAGAAATATGTAGAAGAGCCCTAATCTTTTCAATAAACTTCCAATAAATTTCTTCACCTAAAATTCTTGACCTGTTTCCTGTTTGTCTAAAATAATGACCTATTCCTGTTTTTAAACTAAAATTCTAGGTTGAATAGCTTTTTTAAAAAAAAGAACCTAAATTTAGAATAAAAGTAATTTTATTTTATTTTCTAAATTTATCACAAAAGATAAGCTAACATGCAATAATTAAAAATCATTATTCTTTCATTTCTTTTCTCATGCAAATTAATTAATTTTCTAAATAAAGAAATAAAACAATATTTTAATTCTAATTAATCATTTTATTCATTTATTTAATTAAAATTTTAGGAAATAATAAAAACAATTAATCTAATTATATTTTTCCATTTAAATAAAAATATATTTCTAATATCATGCAACTTGCAACTTAATTTAATAATTTCGTTTAATTAACTAAATTTATAATCTCAATGCATAAACAATACAACTATGAGATAATTCCATAAACTTAATTAATTAATTAATTAAATCCACTAAAACACTCAAATTAAACAAATCTCAAACAATTACCCATACAAAGATCAAACGACAAAATATGAAGGCCGAACAAACTAACAAGATGACTGACTGACGACACTCATGCGAGTGTAACTGAGTAAAATGGGGTCAACTACTATCTCCTCCACTTCCATCAGAAAGTATAAGGCACGCTCAAACCTGTGAAGCCAGGTGGAGACGATACCCCGTACCTACCCGGTACTTGTACCTGCAATATCCTGCATCACTGAACCACACATGCATATATATACAATATAGAAAACACGACATACAAACCAATGAAGGAGAATCACAACGTTCCCTGTCTCACCGAAATGAGTGAAGGAAAATCATTCCCTTGCATCCAATACACTCGCAAACACACAACATATAATTGCACATTGCATAGATAAAGTAAAATGTCAGTACATAGCAATAATCCATAAAATGCCATAAATCACAAATACTGAAATACTGCAAATAAATTATACATCTTATCTCTAGATAAAGCATAATGTCATACAAATCTGAATAACATATCATGGTAATGTATCCACTGAAAACAAACAATAATAAAATATGAGTCTAATGAGTTCAAACAAGTAGGGGTACTACAATATATGTAAGATCTTATTTGCAAGATTGGATAGAAAAAGGATTGTGAATACGAAAATAAGCAGAGCTATACATGCATACATCATTTGAAGGTTGAGGGAAGGTTTTGTGAAGGCAATCAGAACTTAATCGGTACTGAATCTAACATATGAAGATGCTATTTTGTGTAGTACATTATTATTGGATTTAACCATCCAATTGTAGTCAGTGTGACTCTCATTTTGTGATTGAGCAGTGAGCTCTAGGTAGCTGGCCTTTCTGCATGTGCAGAATCCATATTGTAAACACATACTATCTGCAGTAGTATCATTTGGTTGTGGGTAAGGCTTCCCACTGTGGTTTTTCCCCTTACAGGGTTTCCACGTACAAACATTTGTGTTATGTGTTGTGGATGTTATTGTCTTTCTGTTTCATGCATTAATCTTTATCGGTATTGCAATTAACTGTTAAAACTATCTACCGGCATAAATTTTGGTTTATCAATATTAAGCATTAAGTTTTGGTTAAGTTAATTTTGGTTGAATTTATTGGACAACTGATTCACCCCCCCTCTCAGTTGTCTCCGAGACCTAAAATCTTCACCTATACACAATATCTACTAGAACGATGAATTATAACCTCAAGATACAACATGAACATCTAATGTACATATGATAATAATGATGTCTCCAATCACAAAGATTACAGAGTAATCTTCTCTAAGAGTCCAAGCACAAGTTGAAGAGATAAAGAAGTCCTCATCACACACATGAACATCCAAATAAAGGGAATCCTAATGGAAGAAGGTATCAAACCACCTGACCATGTGGAACCAATAAGGTCCACCTCTCGTGCTCTGGAGAATGACATGAGGTCCCACACACACTCTAAACCTAGGCTGACACCTAACAACTAGAGGACATAAATATAACTGAAGACTAGCCACAAAAACATAACCAAAACCACAACACAAGGCTCTACCAAAAGCACAAAGCAACAAGACGCTAGAGGCTACCTATCAAACAAAGCCTAATGAACTAAGACACATATAGGGAAGAGTGTCATCACATGCTATCACCATAAAAAGGAGATTATCTTGGGATATCTTGTCCCAACACCCGTGATACCCATGTGTAATAGTCTCAACCTTTGAGGGAAACAAGGGAGTTTAGTTGCCTCTCCAAATCCTTCCAAAATCTCATCTTGAGCTTGTACTAGTGCTCTAGGCCATGAGTGGGCCACCATGATCATTTAATTATCTTATTAATGTGAAAACCTACTACCCATCCCATCTAGATTAATTTATTATTCAAGGTTATCACTTACTTACAACATAAAAAATTTCAATGAGATCTCCTAGTATTCTAGACCTCGACATCTATCTCAAGGAATCTCATGGCGATCTATCTCTCATGACCTCAGCACTCACTTAAAATTCACTCTCCCTATCATGCTCCTAAACCTTAGGGTATAACATAACATATTCATACAAATAAGGCTCTATAAAGAAATCACATAATATCCCTCCATAGGATCCATATTCAATTAGAATCATAAGCACATATTATCTCATAATGTCACAATGTAGAATCTCATATAATATTATTCAACTATGAGCCAATACCCTCAAGTATGATATAATCTCAAATATTAATTTTCAATAATCATTACAAGGCATAACAGTCTTTCCAATAGCCATATACAACCAATAACTAACTCAGATTGAGTAAACCATCACTAGAGCAACACACAAAAAACACAGACAAATCAGACAAGCCTCTGGACTGGCAAGATAAGTCATAGATAGAAAAAATGATTGCCAAAGGTTCATAACAATAGAGTGACAGATTCAAACAAAGATCTAGCACATTCATTAATCAGTTTAGTGCATTTACAATATTATATGGTACATTTGATACTTAAAACAACACATTTCTTAAACAATTTGGTGCATTTACATAAAAGATTAGTGCATATACAATACTGTGGGACATTTGCCAAAATCAACACTGCATTTAACTAAAACAATGGTACATACAATTCACACATTAGCGCATATACTCAATAGAGTAGCGCATATAATATATAGACTAGTGTGAATGATAAATACTCTAGCTCTTTCATTCACTAGAATGATGCATTTGCAACAGAGAGTCCAAATCGACTCAGATGTGAAATAAAATTAAACGATAAAGACTAGAAATGAAATTAAACCAAGTTACAACACCAACCAAAAGATCACAAGGGCATATATTAATCCAGATCAAGAGAATACAATATAAAGTGAAATACCACAAGCTCGATCTAACAAAAGCTTCCTGACTTCGTACCAAAACTCATTCATGAGGTCAAAATCCTCAGACAATTAATAACTTCAAACTTGTCTCAAGGCTACTCAAAATAATATCAACACAAAAAAAACAAGATGAATGGGTCCTCTTAGGTAATGGATACCAAGATCTTCAAGAAACAAATATAAATACAACAGATTAATAACTAATGGCAATACATAGTAAAAGAATCCCAAACTCCACCAACAACACTCCATTACAAGAAATAAAACCATAGTATTGCTTAAAGCACAAAATCATTTAAAAAACACACGACAATCCTCATTTTCTTCCACATATAGTAGGAAATCCTTTTCAGACAATCTTTTCATTAATAAAATGCATAAAAAGGTTTAAATCCTCTAACCTGGAAATGAACAAATGGATAAGAGAAAATTGTAGAAGAGACACAACCAAGCCAAATCCACAACTAGCCAATGCAAACATGGCTTCAAGCAAATCCAAAGTCAAGCTCCAATCTTCTACTCGTAGGAAAAATCCATCCAAAAACTAAAATTCCAATAAAATCTTCAGCCAAAAGAACTTCCTGAAGATCTCAAATCTCCATATTTAAAAATTAACCAAAAACCATACCTCATCACAACCAAATAAAAAATAATGAAAAATATAATAAACTTTACCAACCATTCACAAAAATTGAAATAAAATATTATAAAATAATATTAATCTCCAAATACAACTCTCAAGGACCAATAATAAAAGAGGGTAAGTAAAATAAATAAATAAACAAATAGATAAACAATAAATAAATAAATAAATAGATAATAAATAAACAATAAATAAAAATAATCCCCTTCAAAGAAAATGGAGAGCGAAAAGGAGCAAAGCAGAAAGGAGCAGACGAATACCGAAGATCAGATTGGCAGGCGCACTAAGGAGTTGCACGAGAACGAACATCTATTAGGGAACCCCATCAAATGGATGATCCTGGAGGTTGATTGGGATGAGTAGATTAAAATGCAGAAAGATCATAAGGAGGGAAATATTAATCAAACCCTTGAAAGCAGATACTGTGGGGATATAGGCACAAAAAGATCTGGATCCAAGATCGAAATTGACTTAGCAGAGGAGGTGGCGGATGAAAGAGTCTTTTTTGAGAAACAGGAGATCATCGCCAGATTCATAGGACCAAAGATGTCTAGGAAATCCATTACAATTAGGTTGATAACAAATGGGGAAAACCCGTTGTAGTTAAGTTCCTCCCAAAGGGCTTCTTCGTCACTCTCTTCATAGAAGAATCTAAAAGGGATCATATCCTAGAAAAGGAAAATTGGTACTTGGATAATCATCCATTATACATCCAACCTTGGACCCCTAACTTGGATCCCACCTCTTTAGCAGTTTATGAAGAACCAGTTTGGGTCTGATTATTTAATCTCCCAATTGAATATTGGAGCGATTCAAGTCTAGAGAAAATCGGTCAAACTTTGGGTACACTTCTGGAAATTGATGAGGATATTATTGAAAATGATCTGTACACATACATGAGGTTAAGAATTATGGCAGTTAAGACCATTCCACAATCCATCATGATCCTAACATCGAATGGTGAATGGAATCAGTGGGTCGAGGTTGAGAAAGAAATTAGGGCATGTCACAGATGTAGCAGTAAATTTCACCTATATGGAAAATGCAGAATGTTTGTGAGAAGAGCATTTAACAGATCACCAAGGAAACCCAAACAAAAATGGAGGAAAAAGAAGGAGAATTCACATGAGGGCATACTAATGTTAGAGGTGCCTAAAAGTGAAGACAACCCACTTCTGCAGAATCAGGTGCCAATCCTCAACAGGGTGGAAAATGACATCCCATGCAACTTGGATAAGTCAATTCAGGAGAATCCTCCAAAGGAAATGGAACAAAATGATCATGGTATTGTGGATGGTCTGGTGGATTCCTTCTCAAAGACCTCTGAACCATTTGAGAAAATGGAGGATATGGATACCCTGGACCCTAGATGCATTAGCCAATCCACCAACATCTTCTTTGATTGATCCAAAGGAATGAGGGGCAGAAAGAGTAATAGGCTAGTCAAAGAACAAAGAGCCAACGAAAAAGGAATTGTCAGTGTATTGAATTATTTGAAAGTATCCAAGGGAGAGAACCCCTCCCTTGGAGAAAAATGAAGATCTCTTCTTGGAATGTTAGGGGCTTATCTACCCCTGACAAAAAATGCTTGGTCAAAATATGTTTGACCAAGCTCGACTTGGAAATAATAATTATGCAAGAGACAAAGCTCAATGGTGACAAGGCAGTAGAATTTGTTAAATATTGCTATAAATGGGAAGGTATCTTCCAAGATTCTAGGGGATCGACTGGTGGTTTGGGCTTGCTATGGAATCCATCTCTCATTGATGTTATCCCAATTGCCTCATGCGATCATTGGATGGCATGTATCATTTAGTGTAAGGGATCAGATCTCCAATTTCCCCTGTTTAATATGTATGGACCTACCAAAACTAAGGAGAAGAGGAAATTTTGGAATGAGATTTCCCTTCAAATAAAATTGTTAGCATCTGATAAGCTGATAATTTCTAGTGATTTCAATTCCATCCTGGATATTGATGACAAGGCGGGTGGTCTAAGAAAACCCACTAAGGTAATGGAGGATTTTTGGGACTTTATTTGTAATTGCAAATTGATTGATATCGTTCCCCAAAATGGGAGATTCACTTGGACAAATAGAAGACTCAATTTCTCCAAGATTTTTGAAAGACTTGATAGGTTCCTGGTTGGCGAATGGTGAATCAATGGCAGCCTCTCATTGGAATCTAACATTATACCTTAGACTGGGTCGGATCACTTTCCAATTTCACTCTCAATTGCTCATGATAATCCTTGTAAGAAAAATTATTTCAAATTTCTTAACATGTGGTGGTAGGATCCTAATTTTTTGAAGAATCTGAGGGAATGGTGGTTCAAAAGTAATATCTTCTCTGGATCTCCAAGCTTTAGATTCACTAAATGTATGCATTTGAAAAAAAAAAAGCTCAAAACATGGAATAAATTATCCTTTAAAAACATCTTTGTGGAGAAAACCAGGATTGAGGAAGAATTGGAGGACATCAGTAACCAGGTGATGGAAATGGGCATGAAAAATAAAGCGTTCGAAGCCTAAAATCTCTTAAAAGATCAGTACTTGGAAATCCTTAAAAGGGAGGAGCTGTATTGGAAAGAAAAATCTAGGGAATTATGGATTGTGGATGGGGACTTGAACGCAGAATTATTTCATGCCTCATCCAAGGCCAAAAGATTAAATAATAAAATTTGATCCATCAAGGATGGAAATGGCAATGTATGCACTTTACAGAAAGAATTTGAACATGTTGCCATTGATTATTTCATCGAGTTGTTGGGGAGTAGAAACATTGATACCAATTCAACATATTCATTAATTGATGAAGTTATTGAACACTCATAATAGATGAAGATTGCGCTATGCTACAAGCTCCGTATACCCTGGAAGAAATTAAAAGTGCAACTTTCTTACTTCACCCACATAAGGCACCCAGACCAGATGGAATAACAACCAAATGCTTTCAAAAAATGTTGGGAGTTCATGGGACAAGACATTTGGTTGGTGGTGGAAGAATTTAGGAAAAAACATAAATTTGTCAAAGAAATCAACCACACCCTGATAACACTGATTCCCAAGAAGCAGGACTGTGAATCGATGATGGATTAGCACCCCATCTCACTGTGCAACACAATTTACAAGATTATCTCCAAAGCAATGGTGATAAGACTTAAGAAATTATTACCGAAGCTCATCTCAGAGAATCAAAATGGCTTCACCCTCGGATGAGAGATTTCCGATAGCATCATTCTGGTCTTAGAAGTCATCCACTCAATATACAAAGAGAAACGGAAAGGTATGGTCACCAAACTATATGTTGCCAAAGCATACGACCGGGTTGTATGGGGCTTTTTAACAAGTGTATTGAAAAAAATTGGTTTTCCTATCAAATGGATCGAATGTATCAAATTTTGCATATCCACTGTTAACTTCTCGATGATAGTCAATGAAAATGTGTGTGGATTCTTCGATGCCACGAATGGCTTGCGACAGGGAGATCTGTTATCACCAGCCTTGTTTGTGATTATGGCTGAAGTTCTTGGGAAGTTGATAGAAAAAAGACATGCAGACAACAAATGGAAAGGGATAAAAGTACACAACCAATTGGATACTATCACCCATTCCCAATTTGATGATGACACAATAATCTTTGGGGATGCCTCATTGATTGAAGCCAAGAACATCATGAGCTCACTATATGTATACTCTGAGCAATCCAGGCAGGTGATGAACAAAAATAAGTCGCAATTATTCTTCTTCAACACTAGAATGCAAGATCAACAAAGGATCTCGAACCTGTTGGGAATAAAAATTTCTCAACTTCCAATCAAATATTTGGGGGTGAGAATTGAGAAAGGATGTAGGCAAACTCAGATTTGGGAAGATGTTTTGAAATCTTGTTCGGCCAAGACAATGATTTGGAAGAATAGATGGCTAACACAAGTTGGCAGATTGACAATGGTTAAGTCTATCTTATCAGCCATTCCCATTTACTTCATGTCGTGCTTCAAGATGCCCTATGTTGCTGGTAAGAATATTGACAACCTGCTTAGAAAATTTGTTTGGGAGGGGGCAAAAGACCAAAAAAAGATACCACTCATTAACTGGGACACCATGTGTTTACTAAAAGAGGATGGTGGAGCTGGACATAGGAAAATGGCACTTCAGAATATTGCGTCGGGTGCCAAATTATCTTGGAAGATGTATACAAAACCACATAAATTATGGTGCACAATATTCAGGAAGAAATATTTGGATTCTGAGAACCCTTGCCGAATTCTCACTGTGGCAAATACTAAGCGGGGATCCGCCTTCTAGAACTTTCTTTGGGATTGCAGATTCATTATAACCGATCACATTTCATGGCACATTGGTAATGGAAAATCTACAAAATTTTGTAGGGACTCATGGGATGGTGCTCCTGCACTATTTGATAGTGTTAGTTAGGAGTGGATTGGGCTTGTCGAGTCTAAGTATGGTGTATTTGTGGAGGATTACTTCGAGTAGAATAAGGAACTGGATGTGAAGTTGGTGTGGAAACAAATATCCATTGGCAATCCGATTCTATGCGAGTCTCTGAAAGATGTGCTAAAAAGTAGATGTATCCCTATGTCTAATGATGAGGATAGGATATTCTAGAGTGTTGCCAAATTAGGAGGATACTCTGTCAAATTAGGGTATGAGGTACAAAGACAAAGGGGTATGTGCACAGACTGGCCACATAAGCTATGTTGGAGCAATATGCTTCTCCCTAAAGCATGGGCATTTATTTGGCTAACACTTCATAATAGGATCCTCAATGGGGACAGATTAAAATCAATTGGTATCTCTGGACCTAACATGTGTGTTATGTGCAAGGTAGATGAAGAATCTGCCAATCATTTACTCTTCAACTGCCCCATGGCAGAGGCCTGCTGGAATTGGTTCTTTGAAAATACCAATCTTAAAATCTTCAGAAGTGAAGTACTCAAGGACTTCCTCATTTCTTGGCCAAGGATCTACAATTCAAGCTGGAGCGACCTGTGGCTGGTAGGGCCTTCATTAATTATTTGGCACATTTGGAATGAAAGAAATAGGAGGATCTTCAAAGAAACCACACTCCTGGTTAACAAAATCATTGAGAACATCAAAGGAATTGTTGAGGAAATAATAAATGGGAAATCTGCCTCAAGGAGAATCAGATCCAGAATGATTGGGACTGTAGCATGGAGAAGATTTGGATCCTCAAACATCCTGTATTCATAGGCAATAATAACAGAGTGAAAAGGAGGGATATCAAATGGATGGCCCCACCATAGGATTGGGTGAAATTAAACTTTGATGGAGCTAACAAGGGTAACCTGGGAGATGTTGGTTTTGGAGCCATAATTAGGAACAATTCTAGTAAGATAGTTCATGGGGTATATGGTGGACTGGGAAAGGCTACTAACAATGAGGTTGAAATTAGAGCATTAGAGGGTGGATTAAATCTTTGCATTCAAAATGGTATCTCCAAGGTACTCATTGAGGGAGATTCCCAAATAATTATAAATGGCATTACCAAATCAAGGTTCTAATGCTATAAGTTATGCAAATGGATCCCTCGAATAATCATCTATTGCAATTGGTTGGCACTTTTGAGATTAAGCATGTGTACTGAGAAGGGAGTCGCTTGGCCAATTACCTTGCAAACTTGGGCATGGTATGCAATGATAACAAGATTACCTTTGACCAACACTCTGCAATCAATGACATAACTAATCACATCAAAATGGATGCTTCACATGATGATATCAGCTAAGACAAGTACTTGGGATTGTGATGGCACTAGACTAGACTCTGGATCAGTCACATGGTACTGTGACTAGATGTCACTGCAATCTATATCCCAAAAAGAAGATTCAAGTATGATTTCCTCCAGTAGTGGTGGCACAGTCGCATTATTCTTTCTAAACAAATTGGGAAACAATATCATTACTCTATTTTTTTTGGGATTTGGAAAAGGAAACTTATAAAGAAATTCCTCATAGTATGATACTGCCAGTATTGATGAGCCTAGATAATGGTACACTTTGGATAAATCAGCTGTGTCAACTGTGAAATGCATGTGAGCACTCAAATTTGAAGTCTATTCGTAATAGAGTATGTGTATGAGGCAATCGAGGGGTTGATGGGGATTACTCTAAATTTCAACATGCACTGGTGCGATGCACTCATCTATGAAGCAATGGTGCTTCCCTTAGTTGACACCATCGAATCAAGGGAGAGGTCTATTGAGATGATGTGTGGTTCTGTGAAGCCATCCGTTGGGAATATTATTGCCAATGGCATCCTCAACTTGGATGAAAACACAAAGGTCACCATACTTAAAACTTATTTCCAGCCCGAGTACTATTTACCCTCGGATTCTAGTGAGGATGCAAACAATTCAGAAGAGGAAGAGGGGAAGGATGGGTCGGATTCTAAGAACAACGATAAGGGCAACACAACACAAAGAAGATTGGAGAAGGTTTAGGAAAGGGAGAGAATGAAGACCTTCATGGAAAATGCCTGGGGTATATTCAGGTGTGCGGTCTTGAATGAGAACATAGACCCCTTTAGGTGTGTTACTAACTCTGATGAATGGTGGTTCCTTGTTGCCTCTACTGCAAATTTTATCAGCCTCGGAGAATATGCAACTCTGATTCTCCAATCTCTTCGGGGAGAATAACTGCCCTGCATTTGGTCAATACCCTATCTCTGTACATGTCCGTCATAGTTGGGTCCTCTGCTCTGGTCAATGTCTCTGACTTTTGTGTTGTTATCAAATTGGAATGTCGGGTCTTAAGGTTGTTAGGATGAAACTTAATGTAATTTTTCAGTATTTTAATATAGGGCGCTATCCCCATACTTGATAGCACTTACCATAAAAATAAAAATAATAAATAAATAAATAAATAAACAATAACTAAATTAATTAAATACATAAATAAATATAAATGCTCTAGCCAATATAATTCCACCAAATAATTATTAATTTATTATACACTCCCAATAAATAAATAAATAAATAAATGTGTGTGTGTGTTCATACCTACCATCATTTAATAATTTACACCAATGAGTTATATTTAATAACTGATTAATTAATTAATTAATTAATTAGTTAGTTAATTAATCTCCACAACTCCAAATAACCCATAAAGTAATTAATCAAATACACATATAATCATAAGTACTCAAATAATATAATTTAAATGCAATACCAATAATATCTCCCACATACATAAAATATAATAAATAAATAATCTTCCATGCATAATCATAAATGCCAAATATTATAATCCACAAAATGGTACTAATACCGTAATAATATAGAACTTGCAATGTTCCCACATGAATAATTAATTACTCACACACAAGGCTATGCACAAAAATATATACTATCACCTCAATCATAAATTAACAATCAAACTAGGACCACAAAATGACCCAACAAGACAACTGAGACTTAAACACTAAAACTAACAAGGTACCATCTAAGCCTAGAGTATGTGGTAGGGTCTCATGTCACCTCTGATCAACTTGCCATTGGGATTAGAGACACGCTAAGCCCTATGAAATCGGGTGTATTCGATGTCTAGTACATGCATTCTTGCACAACACCTATGTCTATACAACAACATATATCCTTGCATACAACATAAAACAATCAAATAAGTGGAAGAGAGTTGCGACATCGCACCTATTGGAATCAAGGAACATTGAGAGGGGGGTGAATCAGTGTTCCATATCCTTTAACTTTAATGTGATATCTTAACCACTTAATGCATTTAATCAAAGGAAGGATGCAATAACACAAAACACACAACCACAACACCATAACACAAAGATTTATACGTGGAAACCCAGTTAAGGGAAAAACCATAGTGGGGATGAGACCCACAATATAATTATACTCTGTTAGAAGTATAAGAATATTACATTAGGAATGCACATGCATTCAGGCACACTGCCTAGAGCTTGCTGCTAAAAAATAAAGAGGCTTACTGCCAAATGAATACTAAGTGTCTTACAAATGAATTACAATAGATTACTGAAGACTTTGAAGTAAGAAATAACATCCACAAATGCCTTGGTTTAGTTTCGGTTAAGCACATAACACAACTTTTTCTCACTCTGTTCAATACTACTCTGCTCCACTATTTTGCAATAATCCAGAGCATAAATCTCTAACCTACGCAAGTAAAAATGCACACCAACAATTACCAACATCTTTCACACCTCAACCCATATCCAAAATCATCATAAAAATCACTCTTATATATCCGCAACAAGGAATTAAATCAACTTCATGTCATCTTCAAGAACACTACAAATAATGAAACTTGTACAAGCTATCGACTAAATCCGA
This sequence comes from Cryptomeria japonica, assembly GCF_030272615.1. Classification (NCBI taxonomy): domain Eukaryota; kingdom Viridiplantae; phylum Streptophyta; class Pinopsida; order Cupressales; family Cupressaceae; genus Cryptomeria; species Cryptomeria japonica. The sequence goes on along the minus strand of NC_081405.1, from coordinate 467,228,072 downwards.
ACCCAAATACTAATGCAGACCAAAGCAATGTTGGCTAGGACATAGCATGAACCTAAATCAACACCTCAAACACAAAATACCTTGAAGAATTATGCCATGAATATCCACAACACACTACAATCATCCGATTGGCCAAGAACATCACATAACACAAACATACGAAGGAAATCATCAATAACATGCACAATGATCAATGCAGACCATAAACACGGCTATGACATGATCTAGAAACATCCACAAGCATCATGAATTACCTCAACAACAATCGCAACATCACCACTTACTAGAATCTTCATCATCATTATACCGAACCTCAAGAACACTCATTGAACTGACTGTCAAACTAAAAGATTCACCTCAGGACCTCAAAATCATGAACCATGTGAATTGAGGACACACTAGAACATTCCAACCACTTCCAAATCTACAAACCAAGATATTGCAATGCGAAGCAATGCGGACCAAAATCCAAAACAACAATCAACATTGAATAACTGAAAAACCAACCGCAATACCAGATCTCATAACTCGATCAAATCACCATACAAACCAAACTAGTTGATCACACATTACCACAACCATAAGACAAAGCATCTGGACCACAGAAACCATCACAAAAATCAATCCACATAATTTGCATAAGAATTATCCACACAGGACTATTGTTCTGCATTGATAAACCAGAAACTAATATACCGAAGCTTCTAACTGATGAACCAAACATCACTGGAGGATAATATTTCAGAATAAGGAAATATAGACATCCAAAAACCTTCCTAGAAATCCACAACACAAAATGATGACCCGAAATGAAGTGCCAACCAAAATACTAAACTCTCTCGGATACTCTATTCTAGCTTGCCGGACTCAACCAAATTTGCACTCTGACTTCTGGTACAATGAAATCACACACTATGGATGGGATTGCTAATAAGGGTTGCCATCAATGACAATGCCTGATAACCTATCTGATGACTTGTGCAGTCTCTCTTGCCAACAATCTCCCCCTTTAGCATTGATGGCAACACTTAATGAAAAATGGATGTGTCGGAATCGGTACCAACATATGGATACACTGTGAAACTCAAAACTCAAAACTCCCCCAAGATGAATATAAGATTTTTGACCACCCAACTCTACCCCTTTGACATCAATGACAAAGGCATAAATCCGCATACCACAAATCATACAAAGTTTTTATGACCAGATTGCATAAAAGCAAATAGACTCTTTTGACTCTCATAGATTTTAAAAAAATGTTCTTTAATAAGCTAAAATCACAATCCCAACCTTCAAAATTGAGATCCAGCAAAAAGAAGATCTGATTATTGATGAGAAATGCTTGCAACCCTAGTGACTAAAGATCTACCGGATCACCAGAACAATGACTCCATCTTAATAACAAAACTACTACTAACTACTCCTCAATATCCTTAGAAGACCTCTCCTTGTTTAGATAAAGCATTATGAATACTCTATACACAAGGGTCTAATAAAATCATATCAACAAAAAACATCTCTTTCAACTTACTGAACCTTTTAGCATCAAATGCATTCTGAATCATGAGCTCTGCTGACTTCTGAAAGAGACTCAAGGAGAGTACTTACAAAATTGATTGGATTCTTCAATAGACTTGAGGGAGACAAATATATCCCTGACAAATGAACTTCTCCAAGACACCAGATGCAAGACTAAGTAGCTCACAGACTTCAAAGTGAGACTTTAGAATTTCTTCCCTTACCTAAGCCTGAGAAAATGATGCAAATGACAACTTTAGAATCATTTTAGGATCATACATTGCTTTCTTGTCTTTTCAAAGGACTCCTTCACCACCCCTATAGTTTTTCTTGCCACCATGATAGTCTCCTACATCACTACAACTAACTTCACTACCCGACTGACTCAACTGAAGGATTCTAAGTATCCTCAATTGATTCTGCTTTCACCAACTCTTTCGGAACATAAGACACACCTTAACCTGTTCAACTTAAGATTGCAAGTCTTGAACATCCGGACCAGATGAATCACCACTACCATCATGAGCTACTTCAGAGACAACATCAAATTTATTTTCTCTAGAACTTGCTTCAGAATCTTGTCAACAATATCAATAGCCAATGGAGTATCTATTTCTAGAAATATCAAATTCACAAACTTCACAAAAAAATATCTTACTATGCCAGACTAGGGTTCCACACGAAATTGTCTTGACACTTTAATCTTCATGCAAACCTGCAAAGCTCACTTCCACTCTTCTGTTAGAATACGAAGAGACAAATGAAAAGGCAAACTCACCTTATATCACTCACACATTTGTCTTTAAATGCATTGCCTAAACCCTTCTGGATACTTTGACTACACGTATTGCTTCACAAAAATTCTCGCGTGGATCATCAATGTCGCTCCATATCTTCCAAAAATTCTCCCACAAAATTTGCAATATCCAACACAACTTTTGACAATCTGCCAAGCTTCCAACATCAATTGGTGGCATGAGAAGAATAGGTTTTTCTTGAAAACTTCCCTTAGGCTAGAGGCCTAAAATTAATTTCGGGAGGAATTTCCAGCACCAGGATGAGGTGCGAATCCATTTCTTGCATGTGAATCTCTCTTCTTCACCCATTTCTTCTTCATTTGATCTCTGATATCTTCCACAACTATTTTACCTTTACCTTTATCATCCTTCTGCACATTCTAGTTCTTGTTTGTCGGACCCTTTCTATCCACATTTTTGCCTCTACAAAATTTTGCAATATGACTAGATTTTATGCAATTATAGCACACAATATTTCTCTGACCAAATATTATTCCCTTGATTTCCTCTTGATTTGCACTGATTAGAAATGTGACCAAATCTACCGCATGCATAATATCTACCAAATATTGTCAGGTTCATCGAGGATGGAGCGGAGTGGAGAGGAGAAGGGGAATGGTCAGGCCCAAAATTCAAATTTTTTTGGTGGGAGAACTGGTTCAGTAGCAGGACAACATGTAGTAGGAGATTTAGGGATCCCTTTGGAAGGGGAGAGTTTATATGGTAAGGAACCTGAGGTTCATTTGGATTCGGGGGACCTAGGTGGGGGTCCCAGATCATGAGAGGAGCAGATAGTAGGAGACAAGGTGAATTGCCAGGTTCAATTTTCAAATTTGGGAGGTGGAAAACCTGAAGAAGTTGTAGGACAACAGGCGACAAGTGGTTTAGGGGATCAAGTGAAAGGAAAAGAATCTAATGGGAAGGATCTAGAGACCCCTTCAAACTCAGGGGACCTAGAGGGGGGTCCTAGATCGATTGGACACATTGGTAAATGGTCCTCTTTGTTTGGTATCAAACCCAAAGGTAAGTCGTCTTTGCCCCTGGTTAAAAATACTTCAAATGCTTCTTAGGGAAAGTTTTCCATTTCCATTCCAAATCAAATAATAGATCAAAACATTGCTCGAATGGAAACTACTCTGATAGGCAAATTCTTTGGGGCTAGACCGAACATTGAGGTTGTTTGTGGATTTGTTAAGAGTAAATGGAATTTGAAAGGGCAGGTTGATATGGTCGCTATGAACAAAGGATGTCTTTCCTTTTCTTTCTCCTATGAGGAGGATTGCAAAAATATCCTCTGTAATGGTACCTAGGCGATAGGCAAATATTTAATGTATATCTAGAAATGGTATCCTAATGTGGGAAGAGAGGATAAGTTTGTGGTCCAAGTTCCAGTCCGGATAAAGTTACCTGGGCTTCCTATAGAATATTGGGAGGAAGATGTGTTTGCTGGGATAGCCAATGCTTTTGGGGAGCTTATCACCATCGATCCGGTTACGACATCCAAAAGAAGACTTATTTATGCTAGAATCTGTGTAGGGGTTGGACCCAAATGGATATGCCAGAGGAAATAGAGATAGAATCAAAACTAGGCAAATGGATGCTGAAGATTGTCTATGAATCAATCCCTTTTGCTTGCTTTCATTGTAAGAAAGATGGGCATTGGGCTAAAAAGTGCCCAAGCAATGTGGTCAAATTTCAATCCCAAACTAAAGTTTGGAAAAAGGTGGACAACTCTTTGAAAGTTTCTCCTTCTGAATGTTCGGATTACGAGAAACAATCCCAGGTAGGAAGGATATAAGAGGTGTTAGCCAGAGAATCGGGAAATGAAATGAAGAAAGGAGAGGATGATAAGATCCCCATTTAGGAAAAGGAGCAAGAGAATAGTGGAAAGGATTCAAACGATGGAGAAAGAAACTCACAAGTCAGCAATCAAAACAAGCAAAAGGATAAGATAGAACAAAGTTTAGATCAGAATGAGAAAATGAATAGTTGTCAGACGGATAAGGGAGTTAGTCAATCCAAAGATAATAAGAAAGAGGGAGACAATTTTAACTCAAAAACAAAATTATTTGAGTCAGAAAATGGAGCAAGCTGGATCCAAGATGCACAACCTGACAATGTCTATGAGCAAGGGCTATCAGAGATATCATTAGCCTCCCTGGCTCAGGTCAAATCGACTTTCCTGGAGGAAAATGAACCAAGATGGGGAGATGAGGAAGATATAAAAAAGGCTTTGGGAAAGAGTGGGTCAAAGAAGGAGGAAGAAGTAATGGAGGATAAGAGAAAGAACAAGAATAGAAAAAAGAATAATAACATCAACAACAATAACACATCCACCAGAAATAATAGAAGCAGACTATGGGATGTGGGAGCTCAACATACTTCACTGGGAAGACATTCAAATGCTAAGAAGAGGACTATGGAAACAAGCAAGAATATAGTAGACGAGACTCAAAGAACCATCTTTGAGGCATATAGTTTTAAAAAGTCATGAAGATTATCTCCTAGAACATTCACAGATTGAACAATCCTCACAAACATGATTTAATTAAAAGTATGATTAGACACAAAAACCCGGATATTTTTTTGATTCAGGAAACCAAAATGCCTAAGGATAAGGTTGAATGTTTGAAAATGTTTAGTAATGGAGGAGTTGGTGGTGGAAGTTCAGAAGGAGCATTGGGGGGTATTGCTACTTTTTGGAATAAAAATAATATTAAAGGCGAAGTATTGATTCAAGACAACAATCTAGCTTGTATTAGATTTAAGCATTTGAAAGAGGGTACTTCATGGGTTTTAACTAATGTGTATGCCCCAAACACGAAGACTAGTAGAAGTGATTTCTGGAAAAGAATATCCTTGCTTAGGAGTAAGTTTGCTGAAGATAGCTGGATTATTATGGGGGATTTCAACACCCCTTTGAAGGAAAATGAGAAAAAGGGAGGGAGCCAAACCAATCTAGACAATAGATTGGATTTGATGGATTTCATCAATAATAATGCTCTCCATGACCTGGATTTGCAAGGAGCTAAATATACCTGGACCAATAGAAGGAGTGGGGAAGATTTTTTTCAGGTTAGGCTTGATAGAGCTTTAATTTTCTCACTTCTACTATTTATTTGCTCATATAAGGGCAGGATTGGATCATTATCCTATATCCTTCACGACTAATGCCAAGAAGGAAAGAAGACATTTCCCTTATAGATTTGAGAGAATGTGGACTAAACACCCAGATATGGAAAACAAAATCAAGGAATGGTGGCAGGTTAGAATTGAAGGGAATGCTATGTATAAGGTGGTTAAAAAGTTGAAATTTGTGAAAGATATTGTTACAAGATGGAACAAGGAATCCTTTGGGAACATCTTTTCTTCTAAAGCCTCCATCCTTTTAGATCTAAAAGATATCTAGGATGAAATTCAGAATAATGGCTATACAAAGGTTTCGAGAGATGTTGAAGATGAGATTCTTATGAAATACCATGACCTAATACAAAAAGAAGAAATTTTCTGGAAACAGAGGTCAAGAAATATTTGGTAGAAGGAAGGGGATAGAAATACCAAATACTTCCATATGTCAAATTTGAAACATAAGGCCATCAATAGGATACCCCAACTTAAAGTTAATGGTAGAACTATTGAAGATGAAGAGTCTATGAGGAAGGCAGCCTTGGAGTTTTTCTCCAATCTTTTGACTAAGGAACAAAATTTGGACCTGCAAGCTCAAAAGGACCTTATGGATTGTATTCCCTCTATCTTGGGCACAGATTAGAATTCATATCTCACTGCTATTCCATCCAACAATGAGATTCTAAAAGCTATCAATTCCTTTGAAGGTAACAAGGCCCTGGGCCTGGATGGTTTTCCCATGTTTTTTTCAAATGTATTGGCATATTGTTGGGGGTGATGTTTGCAATGATGCGAAATAATTTTTTGGTGCAAGAAGAATTTTGAAAGAATTGAATGGCACTTTCATTGCCCTTATTCCCAAAAAGATGGGAGCTGATTCCATGGATCTCTTTAGACCTATCAGCCTTTGCAATTCTTTGTATAAAATCATCTCTAAGGTTTTGACTTCTAGAATCTTGAGTTTGCTCCCTCCTATCATTTCTCCCCAGAAAAGTGGCTTTGTCCCTGGGAGACAAATCTTGGATTTGATAATATCGGTCCATGAAAATATTCACTCACTCTCTAGTGCTAAAAAAGAAGGTTTTCTTTTGAAGCTTGACTTATCTAAAGCCTATGATAAAGTGGACTGGGGATTTATGATGGATGTTCTCTCTGCTTTTGGTTTTAGCTCTAGAAGTATTTGTCTTATTCTGCAATTGGTTTATTTTGCTTCTTTTTCTGTCTTAATCAATGGGTCTCCTTCCCCCTTCTTCAAATCCTCAAGGGGTCTCAGACATGGGGATCCTCTATCCCCATTTCTTTTTATTATCATGGCGGAATGTCTGGGAAGATTCATTGGAAATCTTGTTGAGAAGGGAGAGTTTTGTGGACTGAAACCTTCTTCTACGGATCAAGTTTTCTCCCATCAGCAATTTGTGGATGACTATATTCTTATGGGGAATGCTTCAGTGAAAGATTCTAGGAGTTTAAAGAAAGCATTGGACAGTTATGGGTCAGCCACCAGTCAATTGATAAATTCATCTAAAAGCTTTTTTTATTTCATCAATACTCCAGAAAGAAGATAGATAAAAATAAGTAACATTTTGGGGTGTCAATTGGGGAATCTTCGTGCTTCCTATCTTGGGCTCCCTTTATGTCAAGTCCCTCCTGATACTTTCTTGGGTGCTCTTGTGGATAAATTTCATAGGAGGCTAGCTGGTTGGAAAGGTTCTCTTCTCAGCCAAGCTGGTAAGGTTCAACTTTTGAAATCTACTCTTCAGAGTATTCCTCTTTATGCCATCAGCCTATTCAGAATTCCTGCCCAGTTTGTGGAGGCTATTGAAAAAATTAAAAGATATTTTCTATGGACAGGGGTTGAGGAGAAGAAGAGAATGAATCTGATTGCCTGGGATAAGGTTTGTAAACCTATAAGAAAGGGGGGTCTTGGCCTTAGGAGAATAAGAGACATGAATGGGTTTCTAATGGCTAAGCAAATATGGAGAGGTTATAATACCCAAGGAGAATGGAAAATGATATGGGACAAAAAGTATAAAAGATAATATCCTACCCTTCTAAGCTTCCTCAATGCTGAAGATATCCCTATTGGTTCTAATATTTGGAAAAATATTTCAAGAACAAGAGATGTAATTGAGAAAGGTGTGAAATGGAAGGTGGGGAAAGGAAACCTCATTAAATTCTTGGAAGATTCTTGGCTACTTGATACCCCATTGAGTGAAAGTCTTGATTGGGGTAAATTTCAGAATTAGTGTAAGGAGAAATATGGCACTATGGTGGGTGACTACTGGAATGAAGGACAATGGAAGGAATTATCCCATGTTGATCCCTCCCTTGGTAATTTGAACAAAATTATGAATTCCATGGTGGTGGTGGATGATGAGGATCAACTAATCTAGAAACTCACGACTAATGGTAAATTTTCTATTGCCTCTCTCTATAATCAAAATTTTTCTAAGTTGGAGAGTCCTTGCTAGGCTAAGGCTTGGGTGAAAGGCCTAATTCCTAAAATTAATATTTTTTTCTGTACTATCTGTAAAGCGGAAAATCGCGATCGAACCCTAGTCGTTCTCCCCTCCCCAACTCCGAGGAGAGAGAAGGGAGAGTCACTAGGGTTGATGGTTTTCACTTAGGGGAGAGACTTTACATTCAAAAGAGGGGTTGAAACCCACAAGATCCAATCCCACACAATGCAAGATTGGATGCTAAATGTGTTTCAAGGGTTAAGAAAGCAAGGCTACCCTCTTTTGTAAAGAATGTTGATAGAAGAATTAAGCTAGGAATGCATAGAAAGTGACAAAGATTCGCTTATAAACTGAGATAGGGATATAGGATGAAGCTGCGGACCTGGAATTAGCAGTAAAATGTCGATACTGTGCTGTCCTGCAAATTTGAGCAAAAGTTGTTGGGACGATGGCGCCCGGCACCACGATCCTCCGAAAAATCCGCGAAACGAAGGGGGATCTGTTCATCTCTGCACAAGGATTCCAGATCTTCAATTTCAGCCGCGTACCTGCAAGCTACACATAGAAAAGAGAAGATGATTGGGGGGTTAGGGATTAGGGGTTTGCCTTTAGGTCAAACCCTGGTTTTGGAATTAACCAAGAAATGAGAAATGCTGTAAATGTAAATGTATGTAATGTAAAACAAGTACTAATACCTTGTTGTAAGGATGTTTGTATCCTTATGTGCGAAGGTATAGATGTTGTTGTTTGTTGTATGTTGTATGTAGTAATATGTGATCTCCTCTTCAATGGTTGAATCCTTGTCTTGAATGCAACACTTAGCCTTGAATGGAGACTTGAAATGATCAATTACTTGAAGGAATGCTTGAATGCTTGAATGCTTGAATGTTTGAATATCGTTTCCACCTTTTTCCATCCTCCCCAAATGAGAGAGGAAAAGTAGTTTATATACTTGCCAATTAGGGTTAAAAGACTGATTTTCTCGACCTTAGGCCGACCAGGACAGATACTTTTCCAATTTGTAAACAAAAAGGCCCGAAGTCCCATAGGAGACCGGGCCCAAAATAGGCCCAGGGACCAGGGCGCTGGGCGCCATGGTCCTGGGGGACCAGGGCGCTGGGCGCTCTGGTCCCACCTCCCGAGACAGCAGGGTGCAAAGGAGGTTCAGGCCAGGGTGCTGGAAAATGCAGTTTTTGATGTCATGAGCAAGTTTCAGGGTCTCCATTCAGGTTCAGTGTTGCATCGCCATCGTGAAGACCCAAATGCAGTCGAAATTGCAAGTGTCACAATTTTAGGATGCTACATTTAGCCCCCACTTTAGCGGGAGTATAAGCATACACTCATACTTCCAGTAAAGTACAAGGAAACAACATTGAAAAACTTTCACCACGTCAAGGAGGAAAGATACACCAAGCCCCCAGTGGACTAAGGATCTTACGACTTCGATTGACAAAGTAAAAGGGAAGATCACGAGGGAGAACCATGACTGTCAGTAGTAAGGTTCCCTCACTATGAGTCATGCAAGAAAGATATCAAAAATTTTCAAGGCAAGGCTAAATTTGTCAAGAAATTTTCAAGTATCTTGAAAAGATATGAACGGGATGTATGCCCCCCTACGTTAAAGCGATCACACACGCCTCATCGGGGGTGATTGCTTTAAGGTAGTGATACATATAAGAAATGAGAAGGCGCACGTTATCACAAGGATTTAGCCCCCAAGTGTGAGATAAGCCCAAGGATAATAGACACAAAACACAAAGCACAAGGTGACTTCGCTTTCCTTGGGGTCAGTATGCTATATGATAATTCATGTATATCATATGTATGTATGCATAATTGTTCTTCATTCCCCAATCAAGGAAGGTCACCTAGAAGAAGGGAACACATGTGTCTTTTGAGTCAACATGAGAGAGATTGAGAGATCTCAATGCTTTGCATCATCCTCAAGTAGACAACACTAAGGACAACAAATAGAAGAATGAGAATAACACATAGAGGAAGTAACAAAAGAGAGGGGGAGAGAATCTGCTATGCTAATGAAACTAGTCTAGCACGTCATCTACCCCCTGATCTTGCTGATCAATGTTTCGGGAAGGTAGGGAACACGCTAGAGGAGGAACATCCAACACAGCAGATGAAGCTATCACAAGATCCAAACAAGGGCTATGTTCATATCCCAAGCCATGGTGTTCTTGTCTAGGAGCTAGGATAAGTGCTTTAGAAAATTCGTTAGATAAATGGTTATCAATATCAACAAGTTCATATTCACTATCAGAATGAATAGGAGAAGTAGCATTTTCATCATGAATAACATTTTCATCTATATCATCATCAAGATTTATAAAAATAGGATCTTTAACTCGCATAGGATCAAGACCATCATGCATCTTATGTTTAGGAGATTTCGGCTCAATCGTCGGCTGAGGAGAAAATGGAATAATGCTTGTTGAAGGTGTTTTTGGGGATTGCAAAGTTTGAGCTCTAAGACGACGCTTTCGCCAGCGTTCACGTGCAGAATGATTTCATCTAGTCTTAGCAGGAAGTTGAGAAGATTGAGGAGGAGGAATGTTCTCATCCTTATCACTTGGGTGTTTAGGTTGTGGTCTCTTAGGCTGGATAATAGGAGAAGAAGAAGGTCTCTTCTCTCTATAAAAGGAAGGAGGAGGAACTGCTCCATATAAAGGAGGAATTTTTGGTTTAGGAAGAAGACCAAATCCATCATGATGAGGAGGTATAGGTCTACTTTTAGAAGATTTATTAGGCATAGACATAGTCACATCCATAGGAACGGGTTGGGAATCTTCTTGAGGAAAGACATTAGTTTTATCTTTCAAAGGAAGAACTTCCTTCTCAAGAACGATAGGAATGTCAAGTTTGGGTGTTCTAGGTTCACTTAGAGATAGGATCATGTCTTTTTTCCACTTTTGATAAGATTTGAAAAGATGATCACTTCGCGGAGGAAGAGATTGGAATTGTTTAGGCCAAAAATAATCAATAGGAACACTAGAAGTTCTTTCAGCTGGTTTAAAGAGACTATGATTGATAGTAACAACTTCACCATTATGGGGAAATTTCAAACACTTGTGAATAGGAGAAGCAATAGCTTTCATGGAAGATAGCCAAGAATAGCCAAGCTTCACACGAAATTGTTCAGAAGATGGAATAATAGCAAAGTTCACATCAAGGGATTCGTTATGGACCTCAATAGGTAATGTAATAGAACCAATTGCAGGAGAAGAAAATGCATCAAATAGTTTCACAATCACATCTGTTTTTTCATAGATCACTTGATTCAATTGCAAAGTAAAAAGAAATTCTTCAGTAATAACATTAACCATACAAGAAGGATCAATAAGCACTCCATGGCAAGGTGTGTTCTTGAATTTTGCAACTATATATAAAGGACCATCAGGTGCCCTGATAGTTTCACTGGAATCAAATGTGATGGAAGGTTCTTTAGGGTTTTCTTGCTGCTCCACAAAGTTAATCACATTCGGAGTCATGGACATAAGATCATCAGGTGAGACAGAGGAATCAGTAGCCTCAATCGCATTAGAGGTATGAGAAGGTAATGGATCAGTAAAAATTTGAAGATTTTGGTTAGGAGGAGCTACAGATGTGTTGCCTTTATCATTCACACCAGAAACAGAGATAGTATTATTATCAATCAAATCTTGAATTTTCCCCTTTAAAGCAAAACATTTTTCAGTATCATGCCCAGGTTGATGATGAAATTGACAAAAAGATTTGTTATCAAAATAGGGTGAATTAATTTTTGCAGGATCAATTTGCCTTATAGGAGGAAGAGTAAGCACATTTTGTTCCAATAACTTATTCAAAGGAGTAAACTTTCTTTCTTTCTTGAAAAACTTAGAAATAGGAGACACACCTGATGCTGCATTCACATTGTTGTTGATGATGTTTTCATTGAATTTAATGGACTCTTTGTTCGGTTTAAACTTCCCAAATGGTTGTTGACTACTATCACCCTTATCACTCGGAGCCATAGGATGTGATTGTTCCATTTGACTCACAGTCAGTTGATAATTGTGAAGAGTTGCGCACAACTATTGGAAAGAAGTAAACTCAGAAAACAGGAGTTTGTCTCTAATGTCTTTTTGTAAATTAGAAATAAAGATTCTTTGAATATCATTGTCAGGCACTGGAAAAGAAATTTGAGCATACAAATGCTTATATCTACCAATGAAATCAGTCACTTTTTCTTTAACACCTTGTTTGCAATGCATTAAATCAATCAAAGTAACTTTAGGACTTATATTGTTTTGAAATTGTTGAATGAAAGCATTTGCAAGTTGTTCGAAAGAAGTAATAGAATAGGAAGGCAAGGAGCAATACCATTGTAGGGCTTTATCTCTTAATGTTCTAGTAAACAGTTTTGCAAGCAACCTTTGGTCATAAGCAAAATCAGTACATATTGTTTGAAAGGTCTTAACATGTGTTAGAGGATCACCCTTACCATTATAAAGCTCCAAATGCGGAATTTCAACATGTTTAGGGGGAATAGCTCGAACAATGTCAAGAGAAAGTGGGCTCGCAACATCAAATGTGGGCACACTAAACTTAGATTGATTCATAGAGGCAATTTGTTGCTGTAAAGAAGAGACAGTTTGTGCAAGATTGTTAATGGTCGCTTCAGTCGAAGAGTTCATATTAGACATGTTAGATTGTGATGGAGGTGTTATGTTATTGAAAGAAGGTAGAGAGTAAGGTGGTGGGACACTATGATAGTTAGTCATAGGAGATGATTGGACAAGAGGAACACTACAAGGAGGAATGGAAGGGTTAAATGAATTGCCCCCTTGTGTCATGTTCATTTGAGGAGATATAAGAGGAACACTCACTGAAGGACTGAATGAAGAAGTTGGATTGAATGAAGGAAGAGGATTGATTGAAGAGGAGGGATTGCCCCCATGACTGGTGATCATAGGGGGAATGTCTTGTGTTGAAGTAGTCGTTATGTTTGATGTAAAAGTAGGTATGCTAGCAATAGAAGTCATCAAAGGAATAGAATGATTGTCTTGAGTAGGAGGTTGTGTATAACCTAAGGTTTCGGCACAACTTTTCATAGGCATCACATTTGAATCCACAATGTGTGCAATACCACGCAAAATATCAATTCCATTCTTATCACTTTGAAGCATACGTTTTAGACCCTGAATTAAAGGAAGAGCTTGACTATCAGGGTATTCTTGAGACATCCACTGTCGAAAATCGTCAAATTGGTTATCCAATTTTGAAAGTTGTTCTACAGAAACCTCATGGAGAGCTTCTTCATCATTAAGAGGATTAGAGGAATTACCCATGTCCTCGTTAAAAAGACCATTCAAATTAGGTTCCATCTCCTCAGTAATTAAACCTTGGAAGGACTTAATTCTAAGGCTTCGTCTAACGGGAATAGTGTAAGTAGGACTTATTGTTGTAAAACTCATGCACTAAAGAAAGAGAGAAGATTTTGAATTTTAGAGGTAGCAAATTTCAGTAAAACTAGCCAATCTTCTAGATTTAAGCTGTTAAATACAATCAGGACAATCTCCCAAAATTTCAGAAAAAATGTCCGAGACCGTGGCGCTCGGAGTGCACACGGTCCTCGCAACTTTTTTCGAAATTTGCAGGGATGAAAGTTATAATGATTTTACAGCTAACCTGAAAAAATTGAGTGATTTTACAATCTGTAGATAGGCCAAATTAAAGTTGCAATCTCGAAATTGAACCCTACCAAGATTGTTGAAAAATGTAAAATTTGAATTTTGAAAAAGAGAGGGAAACTGAAATTTTGAATTTTATGATTTTAGAGGGAATACCAAAAGCAATGCAAGTTTTGAAATTTGAAAGTTGACTCAATTTCACGCAAAATTTAATTTTGAAAGCGGAAATCAAAGTTATTGTAATTAAGCACTTAATTTCAAAAGTCACAAATTGCAAAAATTTGAATAAATCACTGAAATTTCGAATGAATGATAACACACTTTTCAGATTTAGGACTGTAAGAAACACAATTTTGACACAAATTTCAATTTCAACAATTTTTGAATGATTAGAAGCCTTAATCCAAGCAATCACTAGACCAACTTTGATTGTAATTTTGAAGGTGTTAAAATTGATAAAATCAGCCAAAATTCTGGATTTTAGGAGGAAAATACAGTAAGATCTAGCTCCCAAAATTTCGAAAAAAATGTCGGGGACGATGGCGCTCGGGGTGCACACGGTCCTCACAACTTTTTTCCAAATTTTCAGGGATGAAAGATATTGTGATTTTATTGCGGAATTCAAAGTTACAGCTGATTTGGAGATGTTTTGATCAGTGAAATTGTCGGACAAAGATTGAATCAAGAAGGTTTCAAAAATTAGGGTTTTGACACTTAACCACTTAATTTTCAAAATTAAAGCACAAATATGAATTGATGATTTGTAATAGAAGGGCAGATCTGAAACAAGCATTAACAATTAAACATTTCACAAGTTTAATTACTTAAAAAGAAAAATTTAGGGTTTTTATGCAATTAACCTCTAAAATTTTGCAAAAGATCAAACATGGAAATGTAATCAAGGAATCCAATTTTCAGATCTAACTATGAATAATCAGAAAGGATGTTCACGTCGGGTTCACCAAAATGTAAAGCGGAAAATTGCAATCGAACCCTAGTCATTCTCCCCTCCCCAACTCCGAGGAGAGAGAAGGGAGAGTCACTAGGGTTGATGGTTTTCACTTAGGGGAGAGACTTTACATTCAAAAGAGGGGTTGAAACCCACAAGATCCAATCCCACACAATGCAAGATTGGATGCTAAATGTGTTTCAAGGGTTAAGAAAGCAAGGCTACCCTCTTTTGTAAAGAATGTTGATAGAAGAATTAAGCTAGGAATGCATAGAAAGTGACAAAGATTCGCTTATAAACTGAGATAGGGATATAGGATGAAGCTGCGGACCTGGAATTAGCAGTAAAATGTCGATACGGCACTGTCCTACAAATTTGAGCAAAAGTTGTCGGGACAATGGCGCCCGACGCCATGGTCCTCCGAAAAATCCGTGAAACGAAGGGGGATCTGTTCGTCTCTGCACAAGGATTCCAGATCTTCAATTTCAGCTGCGTACCTGTAACCTACACACAGAAAAGAGAAGACGATTGGGGGGTTAGGGATTAGGGGTTTGCCTTTAGGTCAAACCCCGGTTTTGGAATTAACCAAGAAATGAGAAATGCTGTAAATGTAAATGTATGTAATGTAAAACAAGTACTAATACCTTGTTGTAAGGATGTTTGTATCCTTATGTGCGAAGGTATAGATGTTGTTGTTTGTTGTATGTTGTATGTAGTAATATGTGATCTCCTCTTCAATGGTTGAATCCTTGTCTTGAATGCAACACTTAGCCTTGAATGGAGACTTGAAATGATCGGTTACTTGAAGGAATGGTTGAATGCTTGAATGCTTGAATGCTTGAATGTTTGAATATCGTTTCCACCTTTTTCCATCCTCCCCAAATGAGAGAGGAAAAGTAGTTTATATACTTGCCAATTAGGGTTAAAAGACTGATTTTCCCAACCTTAGGCCGACCAGGAAAGATAATTTTCCAATTTGCAAACAAAAAGGCCCGAAGTCCCATAGGAGACTGGGCCCAAAATAGGCCCAGGGACTAGGGCACTGGGCGCCATGGTCCTGGGGGACCAAGGCGCTAGGTGCCCTGGTCCTGAAGGACCAGGGCACTGGGCGCTCTGGTCCCACCTCCCGGGACAGCAGGGTGCAAAGGAGGTTCAGGCCAGAGTGCTGGAAAATGCAGTTTTTGATGTCATGAGCAAGTTTCAGGGTCTCCATTCAGGTTCAATGTTGCGTCGCCATCGTGAAGACCCAAATGCAGTCGAAATTGCAAGTGTCACAATTTTAGGACACTACACTATCCTTCAAGATAAAATTCCAACTATTGATAACCTCAGAAAAAGAGGAATATGTATGCCTAGTGTTTTTTTTATTTGTATGCAGAATGAGGAAACCATTAACCACTTGTTCTTCCATTTCCCCTTCATTGCTAATATTTGGGCTAGATGTCTAGATTATTTCAATATGAGTTGGGTATTTATGGAATCAATCCAACAGGTTTTTAATTCTTGGCATTATCCCTCAAAGAATAAATCTATAATTTTGTTATGGAGATTGGTTTTACCCCATATTTGCTGGGTAATATGGAAAGAGAGAAATGAAAGAGTGTTTAGAGAGAAGGCATCTAAGGCTCAAATAATTTTTGAGAAAATTAAATTTCATATAGTGGAGAATATTAACATCATAGGTGGAATAGACAACCCCGAAGATCAGAATGATCATTTAATCTTCAAGAACTAGAGATTAAAGGGAAGAGATATCTTGCAGGTTAATCCTAGGGAAGGTGTGAAATGGGAAAGCCCTCCCCATGGATGAAAATCAACTTTGATGGTGCTTCAAAGGGTAACCCTGGCAATGTGGGGTGTAGAGTGGTTTTAAGGGATGAATGGGGAAAATGTAAAATCATTAAATGTATCCCTATTGGAAGCCAAACAAATCATGTTGCTGAGGCTATGGCGGCTTATCATGGGATGGTACTAGCAAAGGAAGCCAATTGTACTAGGGTATGGTGTGAAGGTGACTCTTTGAATATCATAAACTGTTTGAATAAGTTGTTCCCACCTTCTTGGTCAATAAACAATGTTATTAAAGCAGCGAAGAAAATAAGTGGAACCATTGATATGTGTGTCTTCACACATGTGTATAGGGAAGCTAATTCATGTGCTGACTGGGCAGCCAACCCGACCTTCCAAACTGAGAAAATCATTACTATTAATAGGGAGAGTAAACTTGCGTGTGAGGAAAACTCCTTGTTCGAGCTAGACCGTATCTAGATGAGGCAACGTGGCATCATCAATCATAATTCCTAATGCTTTTCCCACTATTTTTGATGAAGGATTACAACGATAGTGATGAGCATTTATGTAATTGTCTTATCATATTAATAGGGCACAGATTTTGGGTTGTTTTTTAGAGCAATAATAGAAACTAGAGAAGAAAAATCAGAGTAGATATTAGGAATTCCAGATATTGTGAAGGAAAAATGGGAGGGAACAAAAAAAGGTTTGAACCAACCTCATGTTCGGATTGGAAGAAGAACAAAGAGGTTTGGGAGATTCTTCAGGAGGGGGGATTAAGTGTGTTCATGAAGAGGCTCTATGGTAAAGACCCACCAATCACCAAGCACTTTATAAAGAATTGGAAGAGTGGCAAAGTTTTGGTGGGAACTCAGATGATGACTGTGGATGAAGATATAATTGCAGAAGCCACAGGGATGGTGACAGAGGGTATTAAGTTCTATAGAGATCGTAGCATCTCTGATAAGGCAGCAGACAAATTTCCTATCATGGATGGTGAAAAGAAGAAGATGGTGAAGGTGGATAACTCCTATTACTCCCCAAAATGCATTTGCAGGCCATGGAGATTCATGCTGTTTGCTACCATAACCTACATTACGCTGGATGAGAGATTTACAAGAGCTTACGGGCACCATTTTGTGTTTCTCAACCACTTCCACCATGGTGAAAAGGTAAGATTTCCCTATTATCTTGCTTGTTCCATGGATCACATAATTAAAGAAATGCAGAAAGACCCTTAGGGTGACCATGCTCTTCATCAGGGTCTTATTGTTTTAGTGTATCAATTGTTGAAAGGGAAATGTATAGAGAAACCAATTAGAGGTAATAATACCAGGGATGAAGAAACAAAAAGTGAGTATAGTGGTTTTAAATATGACTCGAAAACTGAAGGTGAGTCGGAGGAGCTTAGCAAAAAGGGGAGGAATAAGGGGAAGAGAAAGAGGATTGTGGTTGATTTTGATATCTCAGACTCCAAGGATGAGGCCTTTGAGGAAAAAATCATCAAAAGAAAGAAAGGTAAAGGAATAGGGAAACAAACCCAGAGGAATAAGAACATCAACAGGGGAGTTAACAAAGAAAAAAAATAGATTTTGATAGCTTCTAATGAGGGTGTAGAGAAGGGGAAAAATGACAATGTGAAGGGTAAGGAGGGGGATGAGATCCTGGATGTGGGTTGTGATAAGGATTTGAATACTCAAGGATTGTAGAATGATAGCCAAGAGGATAAAAGGGGAAATCCTAGTGACTGTCATGGGGATAATGATAGTATTAAGGGATTTTGTGATACTATCAACAAAATTGTGAAAGATATTGGTAACCTGAAGAATGATATGAATGCTACCAAAAAGGCCACAATAGGCAACAAACCTCATTCTAAAAATGTTAAAGAACTAGCGATGGCTATCAACAATGCTGAAGCTATTGAAAATATGGTTGGTAAAATCCTTGAAATTGAGAAGAAGGTTAAGGAAATGGAAGAGAATAGAGAGGCGAATGGGCTGGAAATTACCATGAAAAATATGGGCAATAGAGTCGACAAGATGGAACAAACTGTGAAGAGGATAGCTGAACAAAATTTCTAGATTCTTAAAGTCTTTGTGGACAATATGAACATTCTGATTAACAGATTTGATAACTTTAAAGACAAAGAGGGCAACAAGGACCAGACAGAGAAAAGAGATCATGAGAAGAGAACTAGAGCCAACACTAGGAATCAAGGTGACATCAAGGGATGTGAGCTGGATGATTTGAAGACCTCTGCGGACAACATGGAGCAGATGGTGGTTCATGCAGAAGATATTATGAAAATAATCTATCTGTCTCGGTCTCTGTCTTTGTCTTTGTGCTGTCCTTTTGCTATCTTTTTGGTGTCTTTTACTGTTTTGTTGTCTTAGTGCGGCCCTATGTGTTTTGAGATCTTTTTTGCTTTAATGCTTCTTCTTTCTCCTATTATGTAAAAGGTTTGTGTTCCTTTCAAAAACCATTTTTTACTTAATCAAAACATTCCTTCTATTGAAAAAGTTATTCATTATACTTTTGCATTCATTTGATATGTGACCATAATTATTGCAATTGAAACATTGACCAGAGAAGGATGGACCATTTTGATTCATTTTATTTTTGCATTGATTAGCTTTATGACCAAATTTATTACACAAAAAGAAATTACCATTGAACTTTTACGCATTAGGTTGTCTTATCAGAGACCCTCTAGCTTTGTTCTTCTGATTTTCTGATTTAGGATTGCTTTGACCAGATTCAGAGCTTTCACCTTTCTTAAATCCAAGACCTTTCCTGTTATTTGCATTTTTATAGCTTTCAAGCATTTCATCAAGTTTAGCTGAGCTAATCTTGAACTTATCCTTGTACTTATTCACAATCACAAGCTCATCCCTAAGAATGATAATTTGCCTTTCAATTTCTTCCTCATTCTGTCTGGATTGTTGTATTTCAAACTTTAGCTGGCCATTCTCACAATCAAGTTTGCAACATTCATCAGATCTTTCATTCAAGGACTGATTCTAATTCTCTTCATTCTTCTTGAACTTTCCTCAATTTACTTAGTCAAATTTATCACTATAGACTCCATCTCATGCTTCAGAATAACATTATCTTATGCAAGCTTCTCATTCTTCTATCTTCTCCTTCAAGGCTAAATGCAGATCACCATCTTCCATGATTTTTCTTTCTTTCTTCTTTAGCTGATCAAATAGTTCCTTTCTCCTTTCCCTGGACTTATTTAGTTGCTCTTTCAATGGCTGAATGAAATTCTCAGCATCCTTAAGATTCACTTTCAATTCCTGGACTACAACCTTGGAAAGATCAAGATTATCTAGTGCAACAAGAAGTTGATGTCGAAGACTACCGAAATCTATTGAGCCACCTTCTTGGATCCTCCTCAAGCTATTAGACTTCTTACAAGGAACCCACTTTGATACCAATTGTTGGAATCAAGGAACACTACAACGGGGGGGGGGGGGGGGGGTGGGTGAATCAATTTTCTGCAACCTTTAACTTTTATTTGATATCTTAACTGCTTAATGCATTTAATCAAAGGAAGGATGCAAGAACACAAAACAAACAACCACAACACCATAACACAAATATTTATACGTGGAAACCCGATTAAGGGAAAAACCACGATGGGGATGATACCCAATATAATTATACTCTGTTAGAAGTATAAGAATATTACATTAAGAATGCACAAGCATTCAGGCACACTATCTAGAGCTCACTCCTGAAAAGCAAAGAGGCTTACTGTCAAAGGAAGACTCACTATCTTACAAATGAATTACAATAGATTATTGAAGACTTTGAGCTAAGAAATAGCATCCACAAATGCCTGGATTTAGTTCCGGTTAAGAACATAACACAAATTTTTCTCACTCTGTTCAATACTACTCTGCTCCACTATTTTGCAATAATCTGAAGCATAAATCTCTAACTTGCACAAGTAAAACTATGCACCAACAATCACCAACATCTTTCTCACATCAAACCATACCCAAAATGATCATAATAATCTCTCTTATATATCCACAACAAGGAATTAAATCAACTTCATGTCGGCTTCAAGAACACTATAAATAATGAAACGTGTACAAGCTATCGGCTAGATCCAAACCCAAATACTAATGCGGACCGAAGAATTATCAGCTAGGACATAACATGGACCTAAATCAACACCTCAAACATGGAATACCTCCAAGAATTATACCAATACCATCCACAACATGCTACAATCATCCGGTTGACTAAGAACATCACATAGTATGAACATACCAAGGAAATCATCAATAACATGCACAATAATCAATGCAAACCATCAACATAGATACAACACAATCTAGAAACATCCACAAGCATCATTAATTACCACAACAACAACCGCAACATCACCACTTACTAAAATCTTCATCATCATTATATTGAACCTCAAGAGCACTCACTTATTTGACTGTCAAACTAAAAGATTCACTTGTGGACCTCTAAATCATGAACCATCTGAATTGAGGACACACCAGAACATCCCAAACACTTTGCCAAATCCACAAATCAAGATATTGCAATGTAGAGCAATATAAAGAAAAATCCAGAACACCTATCAACATTGAACAACTGAAAAACCAACCGCAATACCAGATCTCATAACTCCATCAAATCACCATGCGAACCAAAACATTTGATCACACGTTACCGCAACCATTGAAAAAAGCATCCAGACCATAGAAACAATCACCAAAATTGATCCACATAATCCGCATAAGGATTGTTGTTCTGCACTGATAAACCAAAAACCAATATACCAAAGCTTCTAACTCACGAACCAAATGTCACCAGAGGCTAAGATTATGGAATAAAATAAATGCAAACATCCAAAAAACTTCCTAGAAATCCACAACACAAAATGATAACCCAAACTGAAGTGCCAACCAAAATACTAAATTCTCTTAGATACTCTGTTCTAGCTTGTTGGACTCAACCAAATCTGCACTCTAACTTCCAATACAATGAAATCACACACTGCAGATGGGATCACTAACAAGGGTTGCCATCAATGACAACACCTGATAACCTATTTGATGACCTCTGCAGTGTCTCTTCCCAACAACATCTAATTCATAAATGAGTGGTATAATATCATCCTTGCATGACCATAGTAGTAAGATAGTCATGGAAAATATAACATCATCAATACTCTCATCCCATCCAATATAAGTATAGATTAAGATGATAACATATAATGATATCATCATAAGTAGATATAAACCACCATGTGTATATAATGAGTGCTCATAAATATCCAATCATCATAATGGTCCTAAGTATATCACCTGTTGATAATTTGGAGGAATTGATTATTGTTGCATTGATGTTTGTCATTGATGT
Organism: Cryptomeria japonica; assembly: GCF_030272615.1. NCBI lineage: Eukaryota > Viridiplantae > Streptophyta > Pinopsida > Cupressales > Cupressaceae > Cryptomeria > Cryptomeria japonica. Next base: position 467,206,372 of record NC_081405.1, on the reverse strand, counting down.
CAACACTACTTGTTTTTCTATCTACTAACTTCCAGTAGAGTGGTTGGTCTTTGATGTTGATTTGGAGATTTGTCTCCAGTTTGGTCCGACTGTTGGAATTGGTTTGGATTGGTTATTCATGTGTTCCTAATGCATATAACATTCAGTTGGTTCAGGATTTGATGATCCAGATGCTATCATTTTTTCTAGTAAGCCTTTTGGTTACCGGTAAGGGTTTTATCGACAATAATTTGATGAAGATATTTTGATGAATCCAATAAGTAGTGTTGGTGCAGCTTCTAAAAGGTTATCAGAATGCTGATGGTTATCATGTTTGTGTTCCAATTGATTGTGGTGTTTCATTTGGCTTATGGCAACCTATTTTGGGTCTGATATTATTCTGCCAGGTTATGGACCAATTTATGTAACGTGTTGGTTGATGCTCCCGATGCGTCACTGGTTGGATTTATTATTTGGTTTATGTTGTTTCGGTCTTAGGCCGACTTGGTTTATCATTGGTTTGCAAGATTATGCAATGGATTTATTGTATTATCTTTTAGGTGGCTGACCTAATTGTTTAGGTCTCGGGCTGGTATAAATATGATGTAAGATCTCTTTGTAGATCACAGGTCAAGGTTATGGGATTATTTATATGCGAATAAAGTTGTAATCATATGCAAAAGTTTTGGTCAATCATGGGTGATCGAATTGGGTTTGTGAAAGAGGTTTAAGATCTCCAGTATTGAGCTTAACCAAAACTGTACTCAGGCATAGGAGATGCTATACTTGCAGTTCATTCATCTTTCCGGATTGTAGTCTAGATTTATTTTGTAGTTAGTGACACTCCTTTTGTGATGAGCAGTGTGCTCTGGGTTGTTGGCCTTCCTGCATGTGCATGCCCTTCTTATTATAATCACATACTTGTTGCAAAAGTATTATCTGACTGTGGGTAGGCTTCCCACCATGGTTTTTCCATATACAAATCATGGTGTTTTGTGTTATGGATGGTTGGTAATTCCTCTGTGATTTATCTTTCTGCTTAATTGTTAAATCTTCTATTCCGATATTTGGTTTATGCATTCCTGTAAAAGGTTTTATGTGCTTAAAGTTTTATAATCTATTGACAACTAATTCAGTCCCCCCTCTTAGTTGTCCACCAATTATCCTAACAATTGGTATCAGAGCTTGGTCCTCTGTACAAAAGCTTAACCGCTTGAGGAAGATCTTATGACAACTAATAGTTCAACTAAATCTGTTTTCCGAAGAGAAACCCCAAAGCTTGATTCGACAAATTATAGGGTATGGAAGATTTAGATGGAGACTCATTTGAGATGTATTGGAAAAGAGATTTGGGAGATCATGGAGAAAGGCTATACTCCTCATAATCCGACATCTGACAATTCTCCTCCAGAAAACTTGGTTAAGGACATTGAAAATGATTCTAAAGCTAGAGAAGCACTCTTGAGTGCACTTTCTGATCAGTAAATTATGGGATTAACTGACCAATCATTTGTAAAGGCTATATGGGATAAGTTGGAGGCTCTGCTTGAAGGTGACCCTACTATTAAAATTTCTAAACTTGATGGTTATCGGGTGAGGTATGAGAATATGAAGATGGAAGAAGATGAAAGGATTACTTCTTCTATGGAAAGAGTTAATGAAATTTTTATGGGAATTCAATGTTGTGGTGGATCTCCGAGTGAAGATGAGATTGTTTCTAAAGTATTGAGAGCTTTTCCATCAGCTTACAAGATGAAGGGTAATACAATTAATGAACTGAGAATAATGGCTAACACTTTTGTTAACAAGGATACTTTGGCTGGAAAGTTATCTACTTTTGAGCTTGAAGAATTTGGTCCTCAAGGAGTTGCAAAGATTGAATCTGCTTTTCACACATCTGCATCATCAACCGACAAAAGTGTTTGGAAAGATTTATATGCAAAGGAACTGAAGGAAATGAAGAAAGAAGATGATGAGTTTGAGCAACTTAAAGCCCTATTTGCTAGAAGAGTACCTAAAGGTTCGACAGGAAGTACGTATGAAGGAAAATCACCTTTTAAATATTTTGCATGTAATAAGATAGGTCATTTTGCATCTAGATGTCCTGAAAGGAATTCAAGATTTGAAGAGAAAGATAGAAGATCTTTTAGGCCTAACCATGATTATTAGAACAAGCATAAGTACAGGAGAAAAAAACACAAATCATGTTAGTATGTGGATGAGGAAGGTGTGACTGATTCTGATGATGAACCGACACAAGATTCAGCTAGTGGATCTGGTAGTGGAAATGAATGGGTATTTTTGGCTATCAAGGAAGATGCTTTAGCACCTGTTATTAAAAATGAGAAAAAGGGCCTTGCTACTAAAATTCAAGACAAGGATGAATGGGTGATTGATAGTGGATGTTCACATCATATGACTAGAGATAAAAGGGAGTTCCTATCATTGCAAGAATTTGATGGTGGTCTGGTTAGATTTGGAGATGACAAAGCATGTATGATCAAAGGAAGAGGAACTATATCATTGGATGGTAATCATAACACTGATAATGTTTATTATGTTTAAGGTTTAAGGCATAATCTTTTGATTGTAGGACAATTGGTGAATAAGGGATTTCAATTATAGTTCAAGGATGGAAAATGCAAAATCATCAACAAATCTAGTTTGGAGATTGCAATTGGTAGATAGACTAAAGGTAACATCTTTCATTTAAACTTCAGTGAGAAGACATGTTTGATTACACAAGTTGATGAGAATTGGCTATGGCATAAGAGGTTGTGTCATGTGAATTTTGATTGCATTGTAAAGATCAGTCCAACTAAGGCTGTTAGAGATATACCTAAGATTGTAAAGCCCTATAATCCGGTATGTAAGGAATGCCAAATGGGAAAGAATGTCAAAAACTCTTTTAAGAGTATTCAAGACAAATCTAATGATGTTCTTGATCTTATTCATACTGATTTGTGTGGTCCTACTAGAATAAAGAGTTTTTCAGGGTGAGAGATATTTTATGCCAATCATTGATGACTATTTTAGAATGATGTGGGTTACTTTTCTAAGGGAGAAATATGAAGCTTTTGAAATGTTTAAGATCTTTAAAGCTAAAGTTGAGACATAGATAGGGTTGAAGATTAAATGCTTAATGTCAGACCAGGGTGGTGAATTCACATCCGGTGAATTTAATAGTTATTATGAGAAGCATGGGATAATGAGATAGTTGTCTGTACCTCAGACACCTCAACAGAATGGTTTTGTGGAAAGAAAGAACATAAATATCTTGGATGCGGCCATCAATATGATGATGGAAGATAATCCACCTCATATCTATTGGAGAGAAGCTATGAGCACAATGGTATATACATTCAACAAATTTCATATCAAAGGAGACACTGGTAAGACACCTTATGCGTTATGGTTTGATCATACAACTACAGTTAAGTATTTCAGAATCTTTGGTAGTAAATACTTTATCAAAAGAGATGATTCCATTGGAAAGTTTGATCCTAGATGTGATGAAGGGATATTTCTTGGTTATTCTAATGAAAGAAAAGAATATAGATGTTATACCAAAATATTGCAGAGAATTACGGAGAGTGAAAATGTCAAGGTGGATGAGATGTACAAAGGTCAAATCAGAACTTATGAGAGAGAACTAGAAGTGGAGATGATCATAATTGAACCGATAGCACATGTACAAAAATAAAATGTTGAACTAGTTACCCCAACAGTATCAAAAAATTCAACAGTAACTAAAGATCAGAGCAGAGAAATAGAAAGTTAGAAGACTCCTAGGTGTGTAAGGTTAAATCATTCAAAAGATCAGATCATTGGAGACAAGAACAAAGGAGTAATGGCAAGAAGAAGGTTGATAGTTGATGAGGTATGTTTAATTTTTAAAGTTGAATCGACATCAGTTATTGAAGCTTACATAGATTAATGTTTGATGAAAGCTATGGAAGAGGAATTAGATCAAATTGAAAAGAACAACACATGGACTTTAGTTCCCATGCCTAAAAATAAGAATGTTATTGGAACTAAGTGGGTTTTTAGGAATAAAATGAATGAGTCTGGACAAGTTGTGAGGAATAAGGCTATATTGGTATGTAAAGGATATTATTAGAAGGAAGGAATTGATTAGGATGAGACTTTTGCTCCGGTAGCTAGGATTGAAGCCGTGAGAATATTTCTTGCTTATGCTACCCATAATAAATACAAGGTTTATCAGATGGATGTTAAGTGTGAATTTTTGAATGGAGATCTTGAAGAGGAAGTTCACATTGAGAAACCTGATGGATTTTCACTTTCAAATGACAAAAACATGGTTTGCAGCTTAAGGAAAGCTTTATATGGATTGAAACAATCCCCTAGAGCTTGGTATGCTAGATTGGACAAATATCTTTTGAAGCTTGGTTTCACTAAAGGTAATGCTGACAGTAACTTATATTATAAGATTAATAATGATGACATATTGATTGTTGAAGTCTTTTTGATGATATCATTTTTGGAGGTGAGGATAAGTTATGTATGGAATTCTTTGAAAATATGAAGAATGAATTTGAGATGTCTATGATTGGGGAGATGAAATTTTTCTTAGGTTTGTAGATTACTCAGAATGATAAAGGTATTTTCATCTATCAAACTAAGTATGTTATAGAGTTATTGAAGAGATTTGGTATGGAAAATTCCAAACCAGTTGGTACTCCTATGGTCACAAGTGAGAAATTGACAAAGAATGATGCATAAGCTCTGATAAATCCTACAAGGTACAAATCTATGATTGGAGGTTTTTTATATCCAATTCAGACTAGATCGGATATAATGAATGCAGTTTGTATTGTATCAAGATATCATAGTGATCCCAGAGAGAATCATGAGAGTGCATTGAAAAAGATTTTAAGGTATTTGCAAGGAACAACTGAGTATGGTTTGTGATATCCTAAAAATGATGAGTTTACACTATGTGCATATACAGATGCTGATTGGACTAGAGATGTTGATGATCGGAAGAGCACATTTGGTGGAGCTTTCTTTCTTAGAAAGAAACTTGTTTCATGGACCAGCAAGAAATAATTATGTACTTCTTTATCTATTGCTGAAGATGAGTATGTTGTTGTTGCTACTAACTATACACAAGTTCTATAGATGAAGTAAATGTTGAAGGATATAAGGGTAGATTGTAATGAAACAGTAGTTATTCACTGTGATAACTCTATTGCTATTGACATATCAAAGAATCTAGTATTTTATTCTAAGACTAAGCACATTTCTATCAAGTACAATTTTATAAAGGAAAGGGTGGAAGCATGAAGCCAGACTCGTTTATGTGAACACTAAAGAGAAGATTGAAGATATCTTCACTAAACTTTTGCCTAAGGAATCATTTGAGTACTTCAAAGACAGATTGGGAGCTTCTGCCCCTCCAATAGAGACTTGAGTGATGTTGATTGGCATCATTTCGGTATGCATTATCACAACTATCATTCATTCTGGATTGATGAGCTGGTGCTACTACTCAAGGGGAGTAGTCAACTATGTGGTTTAGAGGATTTATGACTTTTCTTTGATGTTTATGTCAGATTTCTGACATTGATGTCAAAGGGGAGAGATATTTATGTGAAAAACAGAGCTTGACAGGGATGTCTTCCTTTGGGGGAGACTTGTTTGGCATTTCTTGGCACTTGGATGTTTTTCACATCTAGTGCTGTCATCAATGCCAATGGGTGAGATTGTTGGCAATTTGGAGGAATTGATTATGTGTTGCATTTATGTTTGTCATTTATGTCAACACTAGTTGTTTTGCTATCTAATGGCTTCCGATAGAGTGGTTGGTCTTTGATGTTGATTTGGAGATTTGTCTCCGATTTGGTCCGACTGTTGGAATTATTTTGGATTGGTTATTCATGTGTTCCTGATGCATATCACATTCAGTTGGTTTAGGATTTGATGATCTGGATGCTATCATTTGGTCTAGTAATCCTTTTTGTTACCGGTAAGGATTTTACTGGCAATGCTTTGATTAAGATCTTTTGATGAATCCAATAAGTGGTGTTAGTGCGACTTCTAGAAGGTTATCATGTTCATGTTCCAGTTGATCATGGTGTTTCATTTGGCTTATGGTGATCTATTTTGGGTCGGGTATTATTTTGTTAGGTTATGGACTGGTTTATGTAACGTGTTGGTTGATGCTCCCGATGCGTCATCGGTTAGATTTATTGTTTGGGTAATGTTGTTTCAGTCTTAGGCCGACTTGGTTTATCATTGGTTTGCAGGATTATGTAACAGATCTATTATATTATCTTTTAGGTGGCCAACCTAATTGTTTAGGTCTCGTGTTGGTATAAATATGATGTAAGATCTCTTTGTAGATCGCAAGTCAAGGTTATGGGATCATATGTGTGCGAATAATGTTGTAATCATATACAAAAGTTTTGGTCGATCATAGGTGATTGAATTGGGTTTGTGAAAGAGGTTTAAGACCCCTGGTATTGAGCTTAACCAGAATCGTACTCAGGCATAGGAGATGCTATTCTTGCAGTTCAGTCATTGATAAGTCGATGCTTTGACATGTTTTTTATCATGACTCTTAGGTTTTTTGGTATCTTTTGGGTTGCTTTGTGATAGTAAAGTATTGTGAATTGACTATATGTAATCCATGTTTTAAAACTAAACTTAAAAAATCATGTTTGAACTTTGTCGGTTAATTCCTGTAGCCATGCCAATTTATTCCTACAGCCAAATGATTTGTCCCTGTGATATGCAGATTATTTAGGATAATGTCATATGTGAGTTAATGAATGTATTAATTGAGTAAGATACATATGCATGTCCTTGTATGTTGTTTTTGTTTTAGTGTAGATAATAATTGATGTTGTGGTGGATGATTTTCTTTCACGCCTAAGGACTGGAGAATCACGTTCAGATAACTGGAGGTCAAACTGAAGGGGATTCGAGCAAGTGAAATGTATGGCATAATCAGAGCAGTTATACTTCACCATGGGAGTTTAACTCTGGTGCATATTGAATTCGCAAAATATTGCTTTGGCATGCAAAGACTGTGGTTCGGTTTTAGATCCACGGTTCCTGCAGCCAAGCTCTTAGTTATATTCTTCATTTGACAATTATCCGCCTCTTCTTCTGGGCGTAACTTGAGTTGTCCATTGTAGTTGATCTTTTCTTTATAATAAGCTCTTCCTTCTTTCTTAGAGTTAGACAAGATGGAAAGGAATTGAGTAGAGTTTTGTCAAGCATTCTGAATTTTCTCTTTTAGAATATGTAATCATTTTCAGGAAGAAATGAATAAGAATATGTTGTTCTGATATGTTAATAATACTTTACTGGGAGTTTGATATCACTCATCCAAGGGGGCCCACTTGGTGAGTGATCTTGTGTTTATGATCATTGAAGTTAGTTTTTACTTAGTTGCAGTAGAAGTTTATGACTGGATTGTTCCTGCAGCCACTGGAAATAGATCCATTGACTGTTCCTGCAGCCAAGACAGAACGGTGTGATTTCTGTTATTTTCATTAGATCATTTCAGCAGTGTTTTGTGAAGCTTTCATGTAGCCTTTTATGATTTGTATTCTTGCCTTTCCTTTTTGCATAATGTTAGTCACTACAGTAATGCAGAATAATCATTTAAGGAGCTTAGTGCATATATATTGCAGACCCATTTCAAGTTTTACGTTCCTGGATTGATAACTAAATGAACACCAGCCATGAAAATAGTAAACTCTACCATATGAATGTCCAAACTTTGGATTGAGATTTCAATTAGAGGTATTATTATTATCATTATAGTTGGGGTAGACATTTTTGGCACCGTTGCCGGGGATGGTGTCAAGCTAAGAACCTTTTATGATTATTTTAGTTTCTAGTTAATTGTTTGAAATTTCATGAATCTGCATGCATAATAGAAGAAGAGATGCCAGAGGTAGATTTCTGCCCACTCATACTACTCATGCAGAAGATAATTTTCCAGATATAAACCCTTTTGCTGAACTGTATCAAATCCCACAAAATTTGAATCACCCCAAGTCTGAATTTCTAGAAGGTAGTCTTCAGTTCCTTTTTGGTCCACAAGAAGAAGAATTTCCTATAGTAACAACCCCCACAAGTCCAATGCAAGGGAACCCACCTCCTATTGGGAATAATCCACCACCACCACCTGGTCCAACATTGGAGTTTCCCATCTCTGACCAACATGATAATGCTAACCTTAAGAACATTCCAACATCTTCACTTCCTAAATTCTATGGGTTGGTGATAGAGGATCCAGATACATTTCTGTTTGAGTTTGATGTTCTCTGTAGGAGTTTTGACTATACTACAGATGCCCATAGACTCAAAATTTTTCCAGCCACTTTAAAGGAGTCACCCTTGAGATGGTTTATGAGCTTGGGTAGTAGCACAATCAACACATGGGATGAGATGAAATGGTTGTTTCTTGCAAAATATAAAGATTATTGTAGAGGCACTGATCGTCATGGGGATGATATCTTTAGAATGACACAAACTGAAGATGAGAGCCTTGAGGATTATTTGGAAAGGTTTTTGTTTAGTGTCAAGAAGTCCAAGCATAGTACTTTGAATGAAGATTCCTTCAAATTGATATTCTTGAGGGGTATCGGTGATGAATGCACCGATTCCTTAGATCTCATGGGAGGAGGTGACATTACACAATCTACTTGGGCTGAAATAGGATAAATTTGCAAGAAGTATTCCAGATCTACTTCTAAGAAGAATAGGAGATTTAAGTCAGGGGCACCATCATCATCATCATCTGGAACTGGAGTTTCTAGATTGGAACTTAGCCATCTGTTAAAAGATTTCAAGGAGGACATTATAAACAATATGGCTACTCAGTTGGATACATTGGCAGCTAAGAAGAAGCATGAGGAAGCTGATGCATTTCTTGCAGAATTCTGTCCTCATTGTAAGCAGTGGAAGAAGGATTGCAGATGTAAGATGGTTGCAAATGTTGAGGTACCTAATTTCAAACCAATTCAAGGTGAGGATGAACAAGTCTTCTATGTTGCTCAAAGAAGACCAAATTTTCAAAGACAAGGTATGCCACCTAATCCACTTTCCTTTTCTGGTTATAGTGGTAATTCTTATGCACCAAATAACCAATGGCAACCATAGTATTCTCAAAATTTTGGTAGCTATCCACATTGGTATGAATCACAAGACCAAGGACAACAATTTTCTAATCAAATCCCCCAGTGGTAGTAGCCACAGGGAAACTGGTATCCACCTCAGGGTTCAGGGAACCAGTTTCAAGGGAATTGGTAACCTACCTCTCAATGGAGGGGAAACCCATCATGATCATCCCAATCTTTTGGATATCAGCCCCCTGCTCAGTAGCCACAACCTCCTGCTTTAATGCCTCCTCCTACAGCTACAACTGCACCTCCTAAGCCAACGCAGCTGCCTACTCAACCGTTGCCTAATCCAAATATCAAATCTCAGCAACAACAACAAGCTTATTCAGTTGATGCTAATCAATAACCAACCTATTCTTTATCACTAGATGATATTCACCTTCGATCTGGGACAACTCTACCTAATCCCTCTCATCCGGTTATTACTGAGGTACAAGAAGAGCAACCAATCTCTGATCCTAAAGATGTAATACCTCAGAATCAAATATTACCACCATTTCCCCATAGATTGAAAGACAAAGAAGTTTCCATTGAACAACAACAAAGCTTTGATATTCTTGATCAACTGAAGCACATTTGTGTTAAAATTCCATTGTTGCAAGAAATAAAGGATGTCCCAATATATGGTAAGGCATTGAGAGAAGCATGCCTAAAGAAACCTGACATAAAGAAAAAGGATCCACAAATAGTTCATGTTATGGGTCAATTGGCTGATATTATGTTAGGAAAAATTACTATTCCAAAGTATTCTGATCCAGGTAGTCCTATTGTGAGTATAGTCATTAATGACAGTCAAATAAAAAATGTTTTAGTTGATCTAGGGGCAGCCATTAATGTAATGACAAGGGAAGTAATGAAACATCTAGAGATAGATAGTTTAAGGGCTACACCCATAGTTCTCCAACTTACTGATGACTATGCAGTAAGACCTGATGGTATCATAGAAGATATAGTAGTTATTCTAGATTTCTAGGAATATCCTGCAGACTTTATGATTTTATCTCCAAAAGCAACATTGGGGGGGATATCCAGTCATTTTGGGAATACCGTGGCTTGCCACAACTGATGCATATATTGGGTGTAGATCAGGGGACATGACTATTTCAGATGGCAGTTCCACAAAAACATTAGCCTTGTATCCCCCAGCACAACCTCAGCTTGAGCAGTAGTAGGCTGTTTGGCCTATTTTGGGAGAGGAATCTGAAGAAATTGACTCTATTAATCACCTTATGATGATTAATCGAGTGCCACTCATGCAGTTATATGATGAAGAATCAATTCTTTATAAGGTCTTGATAAATGAATTAATAGAAGACCAAGAATTGCAGGAATTGGTTCCAAATATTGCAGGTATGGACTTTCCTACAGCCACTGATATCTTGCATACCTTGTTGCCGTAGGAATTGTCTTATTCTCATTTTTCTGATATAAATCAAATTGATCTTACTATCAAGATAGAGGTGGAATGGAATAAATATTTGAACATCAATAAGAATATAGTAGACACTCAAAAGGATAGCCTAGTAGACTTGCTGAAACTCCATAGAAATGCTTTTGCATGGGATTACAAGGATATGAATGGAATTGATCCAGCAGTTTGTACTCATCACATTTACATAAAGGATGAGTGTTGTGTCCTCAGACAACCTTAAAGAAGAGTCAACCCTACCTTGAAGGAGATAGTTAAAGAAGAATTGCAGAAATTGTTGAAAGCTAGGTTTATCTATCCTATCTCTGATAGTCAATGGGTATCACCTTTGGTGATAGTTCCTAAAAAGGGAGGCAAATGGAGAGTATGTGTTGATTATAGAGCCTTGAACTTAGCCACAATGAAGGATCATTTTCCATTGCTATTTGTGGATCAGGTATTGGATTCTCTTACTGGTAAGAGATATTTTTTATTCCTAGATGGATTTAGTGGCTATAATCAGATACAAATAGCTCCTGAGGATCAAGAGAAAATAACATTTACTTGCCCATGGGACACTTATGCATATTTTGTTCTTCCTTTTGGGTTGTGTAATGCTTCAACCACTTTCCAAAGGGTAGTGATCAGTATTGTTTCTGATATTTCTCAATATATTATGGAAATTTACATGGATGACTTTACAACTTATGGCTTTGAATTTGATCAAGCATTAGGTAATTTGAAGAAAGTTTTGCAGCGGTGTGAAGACTACAACTTGTCTCTAAACAGTGAGAAGTGTTTCATTATGATGGAAGAAGGAATAGTCCTTGGTCATCATATATCTTTACAAGGCATACAAGTGGATCCAACAAAGATTGAGGTTATTCAGCATATTAATGACCCTGTGAAGCAGAAAGATGTGAGAAGCTTTCTTGGCCATGCTGGATACTACAGAAGGTTTATCAAAGATTTCAGCAAAATTGCAAGTCCTTTATATTCACTGCTTTCTAAAGATGTAGAATTTAAATGGATCTCAGCATGCAATGAAGCTTTTTTAAAGCTTAAGCATGCTTTGACTCAAGCACCAGTTCTAAAAGGACCTAATTGGTCTCTACCATTCTAAATCCATACTGATGCATCTGATTATGCTGTAGGAGCCGTGCTGGGATAAAAAGTTGACAAGTTGGAAAATGCAATATATTATATCAGTAAGAATTTGCAGGGACCTAAATTGAATTATACAGTTACTGAAAAGGAAATGCTAGCTGTCATATATGCCCTTAACAAGTTTAGACACTATATTACAGGGTATCCCATATTTGTGCATACAGATCATATTGTAATTAGATATCTCATGAATAAGCCATCAATCATCGGAAGACTGGCTCGCTGGTTATTGTTGATGCATGAATTTTATATCACAGTTGTTGATAAGCCAGGGAAGTCTAATGTTGTTGCAGATTATCTTTCACATCTTCAATTGCAGGAAGATTCTACAATGATAAATGACACTTTTCTAGATGAGCATTTGTTTCTCATATAGGCTCATACTCCATGGTATGCTGATATTACCAACTATTTAGCTGCAACTAAAATGCCAATTTCTTTTTCTCCTAAGGAAAGAAGGTTGCTAGTTGAAAAAAGTTTTAACTTTTCATGGATTGCTGATTGTCTATTTTATACTGGACCTGACCAAGTCATGCAAATGTGTCAGAGAAGATGAACCATATGACATCCTGCATCATGTCATGATGAGCCATGTGGAGGTCATTTTGCAGCCAAAAGGACAGCATTGAAAATACTCAATACCAGATACTATTGGCCTACACTACACAAGGATGCAGCTCAGTACATAAGGAAATGTGATAGATGTCAGTGAATGGGCAGACCTACAAAATCTGATGAGATGCCACTATATCCTCAAATATTTGTTACACCATTTGACAAGTGGGGATTAGATTTTGTTGGCCCCATTGAGCCACCTTCTAATGACAAATCTTATATCTTGGTATGTACAGACTATGTGACAAAATGGGTAGAAGCTAGAGCTATGCAACATGCAAGAGATAATAAGGTGGATGAGTTTCTCTACGAAGAAATATTTACAAGGTATGGAGTACCAAGGGAAATTGTCTTAGATTAGGGACCTTAATTTACATCAACATTGATAAAAGCTTTGGTCAATGAATACAATATAAGACACAGGAAATCTACTCCATATCATCCACAGTCTAATGGACAAGTAGAAGTTACCAATAGAGAGCTTGAGGATATTCTTACAAAAACAGTGTCTATCCACAAGAAAGATTGGTCTCATCGACTTTCAGAGGCAATTTGGGCATATAGAGCAACATGGAAAACACTAATTGGATTCACACCTTTTGAGATGGTTTATGGCAAAACATCAATGATGCCTATTGAATTTGAGCATAAAACCTTGAGAATAGCTCTACAAATGAATATGAAATTGTCTGAAGCATAGAAGGAATGCATTCAGTGGTTAAATGCTCTTGATGAATGGAGGAAGATAGCTGTTCAACAGACATAATTGATTCAAAACCAAAGAGCAAGATGACATGATAAATATATCAGAGAAAAGAAATTCAAAGTTGGTGATTGGGCACTCCTGTATGATTCTAGATATAAGGATGTTATGGGAAAACTCCAAACAAGGTGGTTAGGTTCTTATGAGGTAGAAGAAGTTTTTCAGAATGGAGCAATCTAGTTGTCCATAATAGATCCTGTTCGATTTAAACTCTTAGTGAATGGACACCGACTATGACTTTATCACAAGCCAGCTACTAGAGAAGAGTTCGTGCAGCAGTTTGCTCCCCAAAGTGAAATAAAAGTTCCTGCTACAAATGGCAAGGTTCCTGTAGTAACTACCAATGATTTGGTATCAATTCATGAGCTTTCTATTGCACTTGAGCATGTTGATAAAGGTGATGTTCCTGCAACCTCTGCAGTAAACTTATTCACCGTATCATAATAAAGTATTTCCATGGGAATATTGTTCTCCGTACATAAAGTTCCATCCACTGCATTCCATTCCACTTTCTTACCTGTCACTTCATTTCATTTCGCCATCATTTTCACCCAATTGCAGGTACGTGTATATTGTACTTTATTTTAATTATGCATTTATTAGTTCATTATGATTTTTTATCCTGTTTAAATCTGCTCCAAACCCGAAATCTCGTCAGCCTGTGTGGACACATGCTAGGTTAATTGGGGGGGTACTTTATGGTCCTTTTTTCAATAAGATTTATTATTAGTTTTTTTTGATATCCCGAATTGATTTCCTAACTGACATTACTTATGATGATTATTATTTCACGCAAGTGAATAATAAGGTCTGCCACCAAAATTAAGATATGTAGATTTTAGTTTTTTGCGAAACTGTCAAACATTTTGGTGAAGCTGCAGAAGTATCAGAGTAAAATATGGGTGGTGATCTAATTCACCATGAGCCAACGGTCCATGAAGGGTTGTTGCAGGATGTTGTCTGTGAGCATTATTTCCGAAACCACGACTGGCTGGATTATTTCTTGAAAATCAGGGATTACAGTGACGAAATAGCTACGGAATTTATGCATTCCTTCGATGAAGGAGAAACTACAGTTAAAGGGTTGAGGGTAATTGCTATGGAGCAGTGAATTGCAGAGGTCACAGGGTTACTGTAGGAAGGAGAACTCTTTCCTGAATCAAAAGACGCAAGGAGTGCTAGGGCAGAGTTCACAATTTCCACTGACAAACCCTTAATGGTGGACAGATAAGGGACTAGAAGGGTTTCTTTACCAGCACATTGGCCTCAGGTAGCTCTGTATGTTATGAAATATATTACATGTGAAGGATGGTATTCAAATCTGCATTCACCTCATTTTAAGTTATTTAGTCATCTGCATCATGGCCGACGAGTTAATGTCCAAAATTTCTTGTATCATCTCATTTCTATAAGTGCTAAGGAGACTAGAAAATATGAAAATTGCTTTGTTAGCCATCATGGACTGGTTAAGTTGCTTGTACATCAGTCTCTGAGAGATGTTTCATAAATGGAATGGGGTGTGTTTGAGGATATTCTGCAATTTAGGGTTGATGAAGCCCCTATTGTGAATAATCCGCTGGCTCAAGAAGAGATTGTTGCAGAAGATCTTTCTAGTGAAGATGAGGGTTTGTTGGTTGCTGAAGGAGCCACAATTATTATGGAAGGAAATATTGAAGCAGAGTCAATCGAAGAACAAACCTCTACTTCTCTTCAAAGAGATTCACCTGTTTTGAAAAGGGAAGGAAAAGAATTGGAAAAGGATGAATCAGATGAAGAATTCGTTATCCGGCCGCAGGAAGCACATATTCCTCCTGCAACCAAGAGGCGTCGAACAAAAACAAAAACTCCTGCATCTATTTCAAAAGTGTATGTAAGGAGAACAAGAAGGAGGACACATAAGACTCAACCTGTAAGTAATCCATCAAAGGTTATTACAGTAGAAACTTCAGAAGAAGAAGATGCTGCAGAGAAGGAAATGCAAGAAAACCCTATGAAAGAGGAAATTCAAGAAAACCCTGCAGAAGAAGAAATTCAAGAAGAAGTTGTAATGGATAAGCTAGAAAATCTTACTTTAGTGGCATTGCAATGTGAAGAGACTGTTGATGATGTTCTACAACAACCTAAAGAAAATGTGGGAGATACGTCAACTCAGAATGAGGAGTTTATTGAAGAAATCCCATGGTCTAAGGTAGGACCTATTAGACCTCCTTCATCCCTAACTAGTTTATCAATTGCTTTAACATTTTTTAGGCAATGGGAAATAGAGAAGGATAGGTTGCATGGGATAATTAATAAGCAACAAAAAGAGATTGAAAAAAAAGATAATAGAATTAAAGAGTTAGAAGCTAAGGTAGAAGAGATTTATGGTATGGTTTCTGAGATGATGTAGTGTAGGGCACCCCCAAGAATTTATGCAATACATTTGAAAGAGCGGTATCTGAATTTCAGACTAAACCGCATTGTTAGGGACCTTAATCCATCCTTGGAAACACCTGAGGAATTATATCATGCTTACCAAACCTCTCCACATGTTGTAAGGAATTTGTTATGTGAATTATATTTACATAACTATGCTGTACCCCAAGACAAAGAATGGAATCCTTTATTGTATATTGGGGATATCCATCTCAGAGCTTTAATGTCATGGATCCAAAATGAGATGATCATAGGACCACAAGCCAGGGAGTTTGAAAAATTAGAACTTGACTGTCCATTGCCATTGAGGAGGGAATCAGAAGCACCCAAGGTTCTGTATTATGATTGGCAAAAGTTGCTAATAAGAGATGATGTTAGTAAGATAGCACTTCCAATGAGAGAGGAAGTCTATCAAGCATATGAGCATTTGGTTCAGACCCACAGGACAACCGCACTAGAAGGGTTAACTCAACGCTGGAATCATCTACCAGATCATTTAAAAATGGGAGAACCTTACTCATTACATAATTTTCATTCAACCATACAAAGAGCCTCCAGATACATACAGCTAGGCAGGGAGAAAGCCAATAACTGGTTGCCATTAATCTTTCAGCCTCCGATCCTTATGTGGCCACTTTTGGCATGCCAACCAACAGAACAGAATTATGATGTTGTTGTAGAAGAAACAGCTAGATGGTCCAGGTTGGAGAAAATGAAAGGATTTTATTGGAATTTGCCTTTCAAGGGAACCAGATAGGACACTGTTGGTGATTTCAGAGTTTCAACAAAAATCAGAAATTTTCCTTTTGCTGCAGGATTAGCAAACCCTTAAAGTTGGGGGGCATGATAAGTCGATGCTTTGACATGTTTTTTATCATGACTCTTAGGTTTTTTGGTATCTTTTGGGTTGCATTGTGATAGTAAAGTATTGTGAATTGACTATATGTAATCCATGTTTTAAAACTGAACTTAAGAAATCATGTTTGAACTTTGTTGGTTAATTCCTGTAGCCATGCCAATTTATTCCTGCAGCCAAATGATTTGTCCCTGTGATATGCAGATTATTTAGGATAATGTCATATGTGAGTTAATGAATGTATTAATTGAGTAAGATACATATGCATGTCCTTGTATGTTGTTTTTGTTTTAGTGCAGATAATAATTGATGCCGCAGTGGATGATTTTCTTTCATGCCTAAGGACTGGAGAATCATGTTCAAATAACTAGAGGTCAAACTGAAGGGGATTCGAGCAAGCGCAATGTATGGCATAATCAGAGAAGTTATACTTCACCATGGGAGTTTAACTCTGGTGCATATTGAATTCGCAAAATATCGCTTTGGCGTGCAAAGACTGTGGTTCGGTTTCAGATCCACGGTTCTTGCAGCCAAGCTCTTAGTTATCTCCTTCATTTGACAATTATCTGCCTCTTCTTCTAGGCGTAACTTGTGTTGTCCATTTTAGTTGATCTTTTTCTTTATAATAAGCTCTTCCTTCTTTCTTAGAGTTAGACAAGATGGAAAGGAATTGAGTAGAGTTTTGTCAAGCATTCTGAATTTTCTCTTTTAGAATATGTAATCATTTTTAGGAAGAAATGAATAAGAATATGTTGTTCTGATCTGTTAATAGTACTTTTCTAGGAGTTTGATATCACTCATCCAAGGGGGCCCACTTGGTGAATGATCTTGTGTTTATGATCGTTGAAGTTAGTTTTTACTTAGTTGTAGTAGAAGTTCATGATTGGATTGTTCCTGCAGCCACTGGAAATAGATCTGTTGACTGTTCCTACAGCCAAGATAGAACGGTGTGATTTCTGTTATTTTAATTAGATCATTTCAGCAATGTTTTGTGAAGCTTTCATGTAGCCTTTTATGATTTCCATTCCTGCCTTTCCTTTCTGTATAATGTTAGTCACTGTAGTAATGCAGAATAATCATTTAAGGAGCTTAGTGCATATATATTGTAGACCCATTTCAAGTTTTACATTCCTAGATTGATAACTAAATGAACACCGGCCATGAAAATAGTAAACTCTACCATATGAATGTCCAAACTTTGGATTGAGATTTCAATTAGAGGTATTATTATTATCATTATAGTTGGGGTAGACAGTCATCTTTCTGGATTGTAGTCTGGATTTATTTTGTAGTTAGCGAGGCTCCTTTTGTGATGAGCAGTGCACTCTAGGATGTTGGCCTTCCTACATGTGCAAGCCCCTCTTATTGTAATCACATACTTGCTACAGAAGTATTATTTGACTATGGGTAGGGTTCCCACCGTGGTTTTTCCCTTTACCGGGTTTTCCACATACAAATCATGGTGTTCTGTATTATGGATGGTTGGTAATTGTTCTATGATTTATGTTTGTGCTTAATTGTTATATCTACTATTCCAGTATTTGGTTTATGCATTTCGATAAAAGGTTTTGTGTGCTTAAAGTTTTATAATCTGTTGACAACTTATTCACCCCCCTCTCTCTTAGTTGTCCATCGGTTATCCTAACATCACCACCCACATAAAGACATATTGTATCACTTGTCAGTATGAAATGTCTAGCATGAGATAAATTATCATAGGAAATAAACATGAACCACATGTCCTAAATAGTGAAATAATCATGAAGCTAGTCATAAACCTAACTTCAATAATTAAACCAAGCATAGAATCAACATCGTTATAGTATTATAATGGATTCGCTAATGTCAAAGAAAATATCAATATAAAGAATGAAATAAGAGACATCAAGAACATGAACAAGCTCGTAAGTATTTATCACATCCTTTCATAAACAATGAGTCAGAGAGGGGCACTACACAAAATCATTGAGATTTCTATCTATCCAGCGTGTTTCAATATTTGGAGAGATTCTAGTGGGGATTCAAAATGTATTATCATATTTCCAACCTAGGATGTATGTCTGATTCTGCATTTTATCTCACTTATACTAGTGAAACATCTTGGGATATTCTAGGCCCCCTTTATCTCAGTTGCATTAGACATTGTGTTTTTTATGCTTGATGTGTTTTGTGTCACTTACATATTTTTTGTATAATCAAGTCACACAAGTTTCCCAGAAATAGAAAATTTATAGTCCAAAACTTGTCATTTTCATCACTTTACCCAATCCAGGAACAACAAAATTCCCTATAAAAATGGCGGGATCACCCAGTCTATGTTCTTTTATCAGTCGTTTGAAATAGCGAGAATTCTCTGATCCACATGTTTTTTCATAGTCTAGAAATAGCGGGATTGCTTGTAAAAATGGTGGGATCACTTTTGTCTGTGTCATTTAACCAATCTTTTGGAAACGATGGGATTGCTCTGCCTATTTAGTTTTACTAGTCTATAGTAAGCCCTAGATCACTTGTTAAAATGGCAAGATTTCCTGTTGAAATAGTGGGATTGCCCTGAGAAGTGGAGGGATTATATATTGTCTTGTTATTCTGCCCAAACTTTCCTTGAATCAGGTTTGTTGTTTTATTTCTATAGGTTTGCCAGTTATCCAAACTTGGTCTACATCTATTTGGATCATTATTATCTCTTACCAAGGTCTTGATTTATCCCATCATATTGATCATTCCAGATTTTGAGTCATTATATTGGTCGTCATTTCAATTTTGCATCATTACTATCATCGGTTTGTATTCTATTAGGACCTGGAAAGAAAAACTGAGAGGGGGGGGGGTGAATCAGTTGTGAACCAGTTGTCAATAAATTGTAATCCAAATGCAAATTATTTCAACTTAAACTTAGTGATGGTAAACCAAACTTAAGTGTCGGTAAAACATATTAACAGTTATATCAGTACGGGTGTAACTTAATGCATGAAACAGAAAGAGAAACAACATCCACAACACATGACACAAAGATTTTGACATGGAAACATGGTAAGGGGAAAAACCATGGTGGGAAACCTTACCCACAATCAAATGATACTACTGCAGATAGTAAGTGTATACAAATGGGGTATGCACATGCAGAAAGGCCAACTACCTAGAGCTCACTGCTCAATCACAAATAGGAGTCACGCTGACTACACAATTGGATGGTTAAATCCAATGATAATGTACTGCTCAAAATAGCATCTGTAATGTTGGATTCAGTATCGGTTTAAGCTCTAAACATGAGTGTCAAACACCTTCATAACCTTCCTTTAATCTTCAAATAATGTTTGCGTGATTCGCACAAGGATTTTCTTATTTTTGCTCTTCAATATTTGAACACACTCATACCATATCCCATATCCGATCTTCAATAAGATCTTACAATCATATATAAAAAAACTAAGACCAAATGTATAGGTCGGCCTACTAAAGATATTATAATTAAATCAATTACAAATAAGTCTTGATGTGATACAACATGTCGGCTCAATACATTTACCACATTATCCAATCAATAAATCATCTGCATAACGTGTCATGCTGATTTGGAATAGATATCGTATAGCGGTCCATTACCTAAACCTATTTGCTGGTTAAGACAAATCTGTCAACTCGATTAGACCAATAAGCAAAACACCAAATCCAAACTTCAAATCCATGTCTTCGACATAACCAAATGATCTCCAAGTTATCATCACTGTCGATGAACCATATAACCTATTGGTGAACATATACCGGTGACTGTGCATAAGCCACTAACCATACCGGTGAACATAATGTAGACTTCCAAGAAGACAAGTGTTGACATCAATGACAAAACCAATGCAACGCATGACAAATTCATCCATAATACCAACAATCTCCCCCTTTGGCATTGATAGAAGCACTAGATGGAAAAACATCTAAGTGCCAAAAACAGAATGCCAAAAACCAATAAACCAACAATCTGCCAAAGATAGATCAATAAAAAGTTCTGTAATAGAAACAGAAACCAAATATATATATATATCCAAAGATTATATCTCTCCCTCAAGGTATAATGTTTTTCCATAGATATCTTTCCCCCTTTGACATCAAATGCCAAAGTAGTTAAGAATTCAAAACATAACATTCGACATACTCCCCCTGAGAAGTAGCTCTCCTCCATCAAAGCTGGAAAAAGATTTTTCTGTTAGTCCCTGCCGATTTGATATCAAAATTCATCATTCAAGTCTCTACCGGTGGGGAAATTACCCTGAGCTACTCTCTAAGATATTCAAATGTTTCCTTAGGCAAAAGCTTTGTAAAGATATCTGCAATTTTCTCTTTAGTATTCACATAAACCAATTTCACTTCATTTGCTTCAACATTCTCTTTTAGAAAATTGTACTTAATAGAAACATGTTTTGTCTTAGAGTGAAATACTATATTCTTTGATATATCAATTGCTGCTGAATTATCACAATAAATGATTATCGGTTCTTTGCATTTTACCTTTATATCTTTCAACATTTGTTTGATCCATAATACCTGAGTACAATTAGTTGTTGCTGCAACATATTCTAATTCTGCTGTAGATAATGATGTACAAGTCTGCTTCTTTCTTATCCATGAAAGAATGCACCGCCAGTGGTAATCTTTCTATCATCTACATCTCTTGCCCAATTTGCATCGGTGTATGTACATAAACCAAAATTTTCATCTTTAGGATACCATATACCAAGATTTGATGTGCCTTGTAGGTACCAGAAAATCCTTTTAACTGCTGATTCATGATTTTCTTTAGGATTGCTTTGAAATATTGAAACAATACATACTACATTCATTATATCAAGTCTTGTTTGTGTCAAATATAGTAAACCTCCAATCATAGATTTGTATCTTGTCGGATTAATAGGAGCTGAATCATCCTTCAATGTCAATTTATTAGTTGTAGTCATAGGAGTACTTACCTGTTTGGAATTTTCCATATCAAATTTCTTCAAAAGTTCCTTCAAGTACTTTGTTTGACATGTGAATATACCTTTATCTGTTTGTGAAATCTGCAAACCTAGAAATTTTTTTATCTTTGCAAACATAGACATTTCAAATTCTTTTTGCATCTTGTTAGAAAAGTCTTTACATAATCCATCTTCACCTCCAAAAATGATATCATCTACAAATACTTCAATAGCCAAAATATCATCATTGGTAACTTTGTAATACAAATTGCTATCCGCATTACCTTTTGTGTAACCAAGCTTCAAAAGATATATATCCAATCTAGCATACCAAGCTCTGGGAGCTTTCTTCAATCCATATAAAGCATTCCTTAACCTGAAAACCATATCCTTATTATCTGTCAATGAAAATACATAAGGTTGTTCAATGTAAACTTCCTCTTCTATATCTCCATTAAAAAATGCACATTTTACATCCATATGATAAACTTTATAGTTTTTATGAGCTGCAAATTCAAGAAATAGTCTAACTGCCTCAATTATGGCTATCGGTGCAAAGGTTTCATTATAATCAATTCCTTCTTTCTGTGAATAAATTTTACAAACTAATCTTCCTTTGTTCCTGATTACTTCACCATTCTCATTAAGTTTATTTCTATATACCCATTTAGTTCCAATTACATTTTTGTCTCTAGGCAGGGGAACTAATGTCCAAGTATCATTCTTTTCAATTTGTTCTAATTCATATTCCATTGCTTTTATCCAATGTTTATCTTTACATGCTTCAATAACAGATGTTGGTTCAACTTGAGAAATTAAACATACCTCTTCATTTTCCAATCTTCCTCTAGTTATAATACCTTGATTCTTGTTTCCAATTATCTATTTCTCTGAATGATTCCATCTTGCATACCTGGGTTTATTCTAATTAACATTCACATGATATTGTTCTTCAGTCACAGTTGAGTTCTCTGATGATGCCAATGTGACTGGATCTACATTTTGTATCGGTGCAATTTGTGTCGGTTCATTTATAATCATTTCAGCTGCCGGTCCTATAGTTCTTGAATCTCCTTTAAAATGTTCATCTATCTTCACATTAGTACTCTCAATGATTTTCTGTAACCTTTTATTATAACATCTATATGCCTTGCTTTTAGATGAATAACCAAGAAATATTCCTTCATCACTTCTAGGATCAAATTTGCCAATATACTCATATCTTCTAATATAACATTTGCTTCCATATATTCTTAAATACTTAAGAGTAGGAATATGACCAAACCATAGTTCATAAGGGGTCTTACCGGTTTCACTTTTGATGTGAACTTTGTTGAAAGTATAAACTATTTTATTCACTTTTTCTCTCCAGTACACATGAGGTAGATTTTCTCCCATTAACATGGTTCTTGCTACATCTAGAATAGTTTTGTTCTTCTTTTCCACAACTCCATTCTATTGGGGTGTTCGGGGTGCTGATAGTTGTCTTTTGATTCCTTTCACTTCACATAATGCATTAAATTCTCTAGATGTAAATTATCCTCCTTGATCTGATCTCAAATATTTGATTTTCTTGCTGGTTTCATTCTCTATCATTGCCTTGTATATCTTGAATCTTTCAAAAGCTTCTGATTTCTCCTTGAGGAAAGTAACACAACACATTCTAGAATAATCATCAATTATTAGCATAAAGTATCTATCACCTTGTAGACTTCTCGTTCTTGCTGGACCATATAAATCATTATGAATTAAATCAAGAATATTATTGGATTTCTTAGTAATGCTCTTAAATGTTGTTCAAACTTGCTTTCCCATTTGACATTCCTTACATACCGGATTATGAGGTTTCACAATCTTAGGTAAATCCCTTACTGCCTTAGTTGAACTGATCTTTACAATGCAATCAAAATTCACATGATAGAGTCTTTTATGCCATAGCCAACTTTCATCAATGTGAGAAATCAAACATGTCTTATCATTGGTTATCAAGTGAAAGATATTACCCTTAGTCTCATTACTGGTTGCAATCTCCAACCCAGTTCTGTTTATGATTTTACATTTTCCATTCTTGAATTGTAACTGAAATCCTTTCTCAACTATCTGACCAACACTCAAAAGATTATGCTTTAAACCTTCTACATTATAAACATTGTCAGTATTGTGCTTAGCATCTAAAGATATAGTGCCTCTTCCTTTGATTAAACAAGCTTTATCATCTCCAAACCTTAATAGGCCTCCATGAATTTCCTGAAATGATAAGAATTTTCTTTTATCACCAGTTGTATGATGCAAGCATCCACTATCTATAATCCATTCATATTTTTCTTCAACTTTTTCTGCCAGTGCCTGCTCTACTGGTTTGACAATAGGTGCTGGTTGATCTTCTTTTATTGCAACAAAATCCCATCCGTTATCTGTTGGATCTTCATCTGAATCATCTGTAGCACCTTTATCTGCATAGTAACATGACTTATCTCTATTTTTCTTAAATCTATATCTCTAATATTCAGGTTTAGGCTTATACAATCTTTTTGCTTCCTCCCTTAGTCTTGCATGTCTATCATGACACCTAGAAGCCATATGACCAAATTTATTGCAATTAAAACATTTAAAAGGTGCTTTACCTTCATACTTACTTCCTATAGGACCTTTAGGCATCTTCCTTGCAAAGAGTTCTTCAAGTTCTTCAAGTTCTTCATTTTCTCTTCTCATATCTTCAAGTTATTTTGCATAAAGTGCTTTCCAATCAGTTTTGTCAGATGATGATGATGCTAATGATGATGATGCTGCTTTGAAAGATAATTCAGTCTTGAGTGTAGCAATAGGACCAATTTCCTCAAGCTCAAATGCTGAAAGTTTTCCAACCAAACTATCTCTAGAAACTAGAGTGTTAGGCATTGTTCTCATCTCATTAATAGCAGTCACTTTCATTTTGTAAGCCGGTGGTATTGCTCTTAAAACTTTAGACACAATTTCATCTTCACTTAAGGATCCTCCACAACATTGTATTCCTAAAACAATTTCATTAACTCTTTCTATAAATGCAGAAATTTTTTCATCTTCTTCCATTTTTTAAGTTTTCATACCCGACCTGGTAACATTCCAATTTTGCAATCTTGACAGTGGTATCACCTTCATTCAGTGTTTTCAGTTTGTCCCAAATAGCTTTAGCAGTAGATTGGTTTGATAATCCCATGATTTTCTGATCTAATAATGGGCTCAGAAGTGCTTCTCTTACTTTGCAATCATTGTCCAAGTCCTTAGCTAATGTCGGTGGATGAGGTTGATTTAGAGTAGGACCAACATAGCCATTCTTTGTAACATCCCATATATCTCTTCCAATGTAGTTCAGATGTGTTTCCATTCTGATCTTCCATATACCATAGTTAGTTCCATCAAGTTTTGGACTATCCTTCCTGAAAATATTTGTTGCCATAGGATCTCCTCAAGTTGTTAGGCTTCTACAAAAAGAGGACTTGGCTTTGATACCAATTGTTAGGACCCAGGAAGGACAACTGAGAGGGGGGGGGGGTGAATCAGTTGTCAACCAGTTGTCAATAAATTGTAATCCAAATGCAAATTATTTCAACTTAAACTTAGTGCCAGTAAAATAGATTAATGGTTATATTAGTACCGGTGTAACTTAATGCATGAAACTGAAAGATAAACAACATCCACAACACATATCACAAAGATTTTGACGTGGAAACCCATTAAGGGGAAAAAACATGGTGGGAAACCTTACCCACAATCAGATGATACTACTACAGATAGTAAGTGTAAACAAATGGCGTCTACACATGCAGAAAGGCCAACTTCCTAGTGCTCACTACTCAATCGCAAAATATGAGTCACACTGACTACACAATTGGATGGTTAAATCCAATGATAATGTACTGCTCAAAATAGCATATACAATGCTAGATTCAGTATTGGTTTAAGCTCTGAACATGAGTGTCAAACACCTTCATAACATTCCTTCAACCTTCAAATAATGTCTGCATGATTTGCACAAGGTTCTGCTTATTTTCTCTCTTCAATATTTGAACACACTCATACCATATCCCATATCCAATCTTCAATAAGATCTTACAATCATATATACAAAATCTAAGACCAAATGTATAGGTCAGCTCACTAAAGATATTACAATTAAATCAATTACAAATAAGTCTTGATGCGATACAACATGTTGGCTCAATACATTTACCACATTATCCAATCAATAAATCATCTCCATAACATGTCATGCTGATTCGGAATAGATATCATGTACCATTCCATAACCTAGACCTATTTGCCAGTTAAGACAAATCTGTCAACCCGATTAGACCAATAAGAAAAACACCAAATCCAAACTTTCAATCCATGTCTTTGATATAACCAAATGATCTCCAAGTTATCATCGCTACCGGTGAACCATATAACCTGTTGGTGAACATATACCGGTGACTGTGCATAAGCCACTAACCATACTGGTGAACATAATGTAGACTTCCAAGAAGACAAGTGTTGGCATCAATGACAAAACCAATGCAACACATGACGAAGTCATCCATAATACCAACATATTCTTTGTTAGCTTGTATTATCACTATCTCATCATCGTCAAACTTTGTTCCTAAAGTCAAGGATTGATCTTTTGGTCAAATCAAATATTTTTATTCAACCATCAAACTTTGCCAAGTTCATCAAATCAAAAGTTCATCCTTTTGTCACCTTTGGTCTCACATCCTAAAGTTGCAAATCTACATCTTGTTTACAATGACTATTACCACTAACTCTTTTGACTATATCAAGTTTAGAGCTTAGTTTTACATCATTATGGTCTTGTTACTTCAAGCCATAGGTCTGATCCACTATTTATCTTATTGCTTGAGTGTATCCTCTTGAGTATCTTTGAATTTGCATCATCCAAATTAGATTTATTTATTTGAAATTTAAGTACCAAATTATCCTAATCAATCATCTTGTGCATCCTTTTGTCAATCAATTAGTTAATCCAAATCTTTGACTTTATCTTAGTTCATTCTCGTCACCACTCAATCTCAGTCTAGACAAGTGATGGAACAACAATCTTCTTATTTAGGAGTAGGGACATCTGATCCACAACTAAATCCCAATTTTTGGTGTTAACCCCATTGTACCAAAAAGTGTTCCTGTCAATTTTGACCCACTTAATCTAGTTATCATTGAAGAAATCATGGTTAACCAACCAGATGAGACTAGCATTCTAGTTAATCCTATTGATCAATTTCTTTCAAACCCAAACAATGTTCAAATAGTCGATGAAATCATTAAAAAATGTAAAAATCAAATCTTTACTAATATGTTTGCCCAAGGTATGACCATTGCATCACTTGATACACCTATAAATACTAATCCTCAAGGGTAACCTCAACAACATGTACCTTCACAACAACCCCCATCAATGCCACTTTCAGTCCAAGCTTTGATAACACCATCACAACAAAGTATCCCACTTGCATCTATTGAATTACCACCTTTGGACATGCTGGCAAGACATCATCAACCTTTCCACAAAGCTTCATCAAGTCTTATGCCATCTCCACCTTTGGGGGGAGTTATTTGCAATGCATCAGTTTTTGCACCATCTACACAACTTCTTATTTCAATTCCCATGGTCACTCAAATGCCCATGACTTCCAGCATCATACATACTGCTCCTTTTATCATTCTAGTTATGAGACCATTGAATTTATTTCGTACACAAACACCGACTTGGACCACAAGAATGTCAGGTTATCCTCCACCATCTACTACATAGGCCATGATTAGAAGTATGAGTTATATAGTGCCAAAATCATTTGTACCCCCACTTGTACAATCTATGTCACAGATTGTTGGTATGCCTTAGCATCAACCTCAAGTGATTGCACCACCTATTGTCTCACAACCATGATTTAGTTACTTGCAAGCTCCATCTTCATCTTATATTATTCCAAATGTTCAATAGTGTCTTGGTGGTATTCATCAAAATCCTCCATCATATAGTATGCCACAACCTAACATGTCTCATCCAAGCTATGTTGGAGGTAGTTATCTGCAAGGTGGTATTCCTCAAATTAAACAATCTCAAAATGTGTAGTATCAACAACAATACATTCCTTCACAATAGAATGTGGCAACTTATTGACAATCAACTCAATATCAACAACAATAGCCACCTCAATATAAACAACAACAAGTGCCTTTTATTCAATAAAATGTTCCAATTTATCAGAACATGACAGACTATCAATATCCACATCAACAACCAAGTTATGTTTTCCCATATCAAACACCACTTTATCAACCAGTAATGCCCTTGTGGGAAGAAATGAAGGTAGCTCTACAAACTTTACAAGAGAATAATTGTGAGAAAGTTTTTAAATTTGATGAGCTTTGTCCATATCCATTTGATAAGTCAATAACATCAATTCCATTCTCCAAACATTTTGAAATGCTAAAATTTGATAAATACAAGGGGAAAGGTGTCTGTATCATCACATCAAGGAATTCTATATGGCTTGTCAAGAAGTTGCATATTGTGATAATTATCTCCTATGTATTTTTCCTAAGAGTCCTAGTGGTCCATCTCTAGCATGGTTTTCCAAATTGCCATTTGGCATTATCACTACATTCATAGATTTATAAGAGATTTGTGGCCCATTATCATTACAATGTGGAAAGTGATATTTCCATGCTTGAACTTTGTCAAGCCAAACATAAAGGAGATGAGAGTCTTTTGGACTATATTCAAAGATGGAAAGCCCTCGCTTGTCGTGTTCCCTATATAGTATCCCATACTCAACTAGTTCTAATATTTATTAGTAATTTGCACCCAAAGCTTGCATATCACATTCATTTAAATTGTGTAGCTACAATCAAGGATATCATGTCCAAAGGAACCTCAGTAGAAAAGGCTTTGATTGATGAAGGAATCATCAAACTCTATAAAGAGTTTTGACAAACCAAGTGGTGACAAACAAAGGTATTGGAACAAAAATAAGAATGTTGTAGGAGATGGCGATACTAATTCTAAGACAATTCAAATGGTTGTGGTCATAAAACTACCACCTACATAAGCATATTCTCATCAGCAATCATATACCAGCCCACCAATGATACATGTCAATCCACCACCTCAGGCTTATCATTATCCTCAAATGATGACATCAAATATACAAACTAATCATACAGATGCCATCCCCGTTTCTCAAGATCCTCTTCAATAAACAAATTATAACAACCCAAGGCATCAAAACCCATGCTTGACTAGTATAAAGAGAATGAGTATTGTTCTTATCATTATGTCAAGGGTCATGCGACATACAAATGCACGAAGCTTAAGTATCTAGTCGAAGATCTTATTGGTCAAGGAAAAATTGATGTTGACCCTACTACAGGAAAGCCGCCCAATGTGAACCTAGGTATGTATAAAGATGCCCTTCCCAAACATCAAGGAGAGGCTAGTACATTAAATGCAAGTCAATATCATACCACCAATAATATCAACTATAAAAAGGTCTTGTTTTATTATATTAGTACGATAGATTGTATTACCTAGGTAGAAGAGCATGTCAATATGATTTGTGTTAAAGGAGTCGATACTCAATGTGTCACAACCACTAGAAGAGCTCACATGATATTTCTTGGAGATCCACCTTCTACCACACCTCAAGTTCTTGTATCAACACAATACAATATTCTTGAATACTTAGGGAATACCCCTACACATAGCTCTAGTTTAGATTTGTTGAAAGATTCACCTACTCATCAGGAGATTCTTAATCCCGCATTGCAAGAAACCCATGTGCCTAGCAACATAGACCCTACATGATTCCAAGATTTAGTAGTGAATTTATTTGCCACATACCATCTCAACTTCACCTAATTTGATGCCATGATTCCTGATCCTAACCATATCCGTTCGCTTAATATCGAAGCCATTATCAAGCACTACAAAGTAAAGCAAGGCATATGATAATGCAGAGAGAATATCCATGGGGATGATCAATCTTCCAATTCAGGTGGGCCCAATAACAAAAGTACACTTTGTCACATCATTGATCTTGATTTTGCATTTAACATCCTTCTTGGTCGCCCATGGATCTATGCCATGTAGGCCATGTCATCCACTTATCATCAATTTCTCAAATTTTTATATCAAGGTTGTGAAATTACCATTCGTGGTGATACCTAGCCATTTGAGTATTGTCGTTCTCTTGAGGCATATTACCCATATTCCCATCATTTCCCAAGTATAAAAATTGGATACATCAAGCTAAACCATCATCCTCATATGTTGACCCTAATTCCATACTTATTGCTACTAAAGAAAAAACTTCCATTTTATCTGCCTTTTCCTAGCTCAAGATCAATGATGTCAGTTATGGTGAATATGCTTTACAAGGAACCCTTGTAGTGGGTGCATTACCTTTATATCCTCATACCCATGGTAAACCTACCAAAGAACAAAAGAAGAAAGAGCCCATGGTTAGACTATGTGGTTCTATTATATTCCAATCTCATGGTGAACTTAATCATGAGGTCATAGAAGGAGATACCAATCAATGGCTCTTCAAAGATGTTGTTGTAGACAATGATACCCACCTTAATCACTTCAAAGAGAAATACCCAATAGCGCACAAATTGGCTACCAAGAAATAGGATTACTAAGGCGGAGAATTGGGACAAGAAGAACATGGAGTCAGAAGACCAGTTGACTTGGTTCCAAATGTTCGCTATCAAGGGCTTGGTTTTGGACATTATTCTCATGAAGCCTCAACTTCGGCAGACACTTTTGGAAATAATGAAAATGTTTCGGTTGATATCGAAGACATATTTGAGGAGGTTGTCAAACAAGCATACAAAAATATGGATAGCTCCTGATCCTTTGGCACGTCCATCCTCTTTGACACATCTATTCTTTTAATTGACCATCCCCTTCACCATCTTGAACTTATTGATTGGGGTCAAACTATTGCACACCTTGATACATTCCATAGTAAGGGCATGCTATTGAAATTATTGGGGCCAATTGAGTGTGCACCATATTATCATCCAGATCTAAATATAGTGTACAAGATAGATCCTCAAGATTACCTTGGGGAAGAGGGGATCCTTAACCACAAAAGTGAAAAATAATTGAAAAATCAATTGTCTATACATTAAAACCTTTTTGAGGTACCTATAGATTCTACAAAAGTAAAAACAAAGGGTGTATCTTCTAGTGAAAACCTCTCTGAAGCACTAGAAGATGAGGATTCCCTTATTCCTCTCATTGACATACAAGTTCATGACAAATCCCCAATCCTCATTGGTGAGACATGAGAATTTAATTTGGGACCGGCAAAAAATCCCCAGATTACTTATGTGGCATCATCTTTGTCTGATGAAGAGTTCCAACTTTTCCTTCAAATCATCCAAAAGTGGCCTATCAACTTCGCATGGTCTTATGTAGACATGCTTGGTCTTGATCCTAAGCTTTTCATACATCACCTAGCTATTGATCCAAATGTTAAACTTGTTAAACAAAAGATTTGAAAGATGCATCCTTAAATTGCATTACTGGTCAAAGAAGAATTGGAAAAATTGTTAGAGGTCAAGGTCATTCAGCCAATTTATTATTCAAAATGGATTTCTAACATGGAACCTATTTCCAAACCCAATGGAGCTATTTGAGTTTGTACATATTTTAGAGATCTCAACAACACACGTCCCAAATATGATTTTCCACTTCCCAACATTGATATTTTGGTTAATTTAATTATGGGACATGAAATGCTTTCTCTTATGGATGGTTCTTTAAGCTACAACAAAATAGAAATTGCAGAGGATGATCAACATAAAACAATGTTTACTACTCCCTGGGGCACTTTTTTTTATCAGTTCATTCCCTTTGGTGTCAAGAATGCAAGCGCCACATATAAGTGCACTATGATAGTAATATTTTATGACCTCATGTATAAGATACTAGAGGATTATGTAGATAAATCCCTAGGAAAATAAAAAACCAGGGTAGAACATCCAGCTATCCTTGAACAAATTTTTGAACATCTAGCTAAGTACAAGTTGCACCTTAATCCTAAAAAGTGTTTGTTTGGAGTTACATCGGGTAAACTCCTAGACTTCATAGTTTCTAGGCATGGTATAGAAGTGGATCCTAAGAAAGTCAAGGTAATTTTAGAAATGCCTCCTCCTAAAACATTGAAGAATCTACGTAGTCTCCAAGGAAAGCTACAATCTATTAGATGCTTTATTGCTCAACTTGTAGATAAATGTTAGCCACTCACACATCTTCTTAAAAAGGGTATAGAGTTTAAGTGGGATGCTCAGTGTCAACAAGCATTTGATAAAATAAAAGAATATCTAGCTCATTCTCTAGTGTTAATGCCATCAATTATAGGAAGACCATTCCTCTTGTATATCTGATTTACTCCATTTGTAGTGGGAGCACTCCTTTCCTATCATGATGATCGAGGAAGAGAATGTGCCATTTACTACATTAGAGAAACTCTGGTAGGGTATGAGCTCAATTACTCACCTATGGAAAAATCATGTCTAGCTGTTGTCTTTTGTTCTCAAAAGCTTCGACACAACATGCTAAGTCATACTGTTAAGCTCATCTGTAAGATTGATCCTTTAAAGTATCTATTATCAAAGACAACCCTTACCGGTCATATGGCTAAGTGAGTCATGTTGCTCAATATGTAGATAGAAAGGCCATTAAAAGATATGTAATTGCAGGCCAACTTGCAGAAACACCCCTGATGGATACTCATCCATTAGTTGTAGAATTTCTAGATGAATATGTCTACACAATCAAAACACAGATTCCCTATAAACTTTATTTTGATGGTTCACATACACAAAATGGATCAAGAGAAGGGTTCATTATGATTCCACAAGGGGATCTTATTTCCAAATCTTTTAAGTTATCTTTCCTATGCACTAATAACATTGTTGATTATGAAGGTCTTATCGCTGGTCTCAAAATAGTTATACAATGGAATATTGCAGATATCCTTATTTATGGGGATTCACAATTGGTTGTTAAACAGGTGAATGATGAGTACCAAACTAAGGATGACAATTTGTTACCATATAAAAGAATGGTTGATGATCTCAAAAAGAGTTTTCGAAACATTACCTTTGATCAAATCCCAGAAGCACAAAATAAGGTAGTTGATGCA
The DNA here is from genome assembly GCF_030272615.1 of Cryptomeria japonica. NCBI lineage: Eukaryota > Viridiplantae > Streptophyta > Pinopsida > Cupressales > Cupressaceae > Cryptomeria > Cryptomeria japonica. Next base: position 467,173,864 of record NC_081405.1, on the reverse strand, counting down.
ATGACCACTATTGGTTCATTGATTGCAATGGAATCAGATAGTCCAAAATATAAGTTTCTGGTTGATCAACTTCTCTATCTAGCTTTTGAGACATCACATACAAATATGGTGTGCGACATTGTTGGTCCCCAATCAACCTGGTACCATGATATTTATGTTTACCTTAAAGATAGTAGCCTTCCACCCAACATATCCTGAAATGATCGACGTAACCTCAATCACCAATGTGTTTGGTTTACAATTATAGGAGATAATCTATATCATTGGATCTATCATGACATCCTCACTAGATGTTTAGATTCAAATGAAGCTAATCTTGTGATGAGAGAAGTACACACCAAAACTTGTGGTGCTCACAAGAGTGGATATGTTCTTTCCAAACAATTCTTGAGGGTGGGATATTATTGGCCCACAATGGAGCATGATTGTTGTGAACTTGTTAAGAAGTGTCTACCCTGTCAGTAGCACACTGACCTAAATCATGTTCCAACACAATATTTGTATCCTATCACAACACCATGGCCTTTTTCTACATGGGGCCTTGATTTAGTTGGTAAAATTCATCCTCATTCTTCAGATAGACATAAGTTTATCATTGTAGCTAAGTATTTTACCAAATGGTTTGAATCCATCCCCCTCACTCTTACTACTGGTGTCCAAGTATCAAAATTTATCTTATATAACATCCTTTTTCATTACGGATTTCCCTCTACCATCATTACTGATAATGGAACCCCATTTAAAAACCAACAAATTCATGATCTTTGTTCCAAATTTCATATCCAGCACCGATGGTCCACCCCATATTATCCACAAGGAAATGACCAAGATGAGGCAACCAATAAAACCCTGTTACGTATCCTCAAAAAGGTTGTCAATGAAACTGGTTGTGATTGATATCTCCATCTAAATCCCGCCCTTTGGGCATATTGCACTAGTATCTGAACTCCCACTGGATCCACTCCATACTCCCTTGTCTATGGTGTGGAAGCAATTTTCCCAATTAAGGCTGAGTTAATATCCTTGCGTATATCCCTGAAGGATTTTGTTTCTAAAAAAGGTCATAGGGTGGCAAGGCTAGCTCAACTAGATCTCCTTGATGAACAACACCAGAAAGCATATGATCATTTACAAGTATATCAAACCAGACTCAAGAAACAATATCAAAAGAAATTTCATCCTCATGAATTTGAGGTTAGTGATTTAGTACTTCACAAAAACCCATGGAATCAGTAGGATAGAGAAAAGAAAGGAAAGTTTGAAGTCAATTGGTTGGGCTTGTATGTGGTCACATCAAACTATGGTTCAAGAACCTATTAGCTATCCACTCTAGAAAGGGAACCTGTCAATGACCCCATAAATGTCTTGCATTTGAAGAGATTTTATGCCTAATCCATGGCAGTGTACTATTCAAACTTCAAAAAATCCAAAAAAAATCCAAAAAAAAAGAGAAAAGAGAAAAGGAAAAAAAATCGTCCTACAGTGAAAACTACCTTTGGTGGCACCTTGGGCATGTATATATGGTGAAAACCTGGAAGCAAGTGCTATTTATAAGGGCAATTCCATTTTCCTTTTGCTTCTCCTTTTGACCTTATCCTGGCATAATATCCTTGGTTACTTGCCTTTGTGAATTGTATATGTACATATCTCCTCTCTTGTCCTTTTTCAAGTTTCTGTGCAATGGTCTCTTGGTTGTTCCTTCTTGCATATAAGAGTTGTGTAGGTTTTTTTTACATAGTGTCAATCTTGTCTTGTATAGGGTTTTGAGTCGGTCATGTATAGGTGTGCCTTGTATATAGGCTTGTTTTGCGGTTCATATGCATGCATCGGTTGCAATTCCAAGATCACACCTCATTCGCTGGTTCATCAAAAATTGTCAATAAACATTTGTGCCATCATGATAATATTAGGTTCCCTTCTTGTCATATCCATCTCATCAACCATTTATTCAATCATCAATCTGCATAGGATTCATCCTTCCTCTAGTAAGACATTATCCAATCTTCATCCGTCAGTCACCCTTTGGCAAAAGGTATCTGAGACACTTGTGTTGGCTTTGATTCTTTTTAATCTTTATTTATCTTTTGACCACCTATTTTTTGTGTCTTCTTAGTCGCCATGATCTTTCATATCATGGTGTGATAGGAATAACAAATATGGGGGTTTGATCTTGTTGGTTTTTGTTTTGTTTGGTGTGTTTTTGATATGTCCCATGTTGTTCCCTAATGAGGTCTTGGCTATCTCATGTTACACTGGGGCATATATTTTGCTTGTTGCTTTTCTAGCATCATTTCCTACGATATTCTCTATAATTTTGTGTGGTGCTAGACTAACCTCTTTTGTGTCTATTTGTTTGAGTCAGTCCATGCATTGTTTGTGAAAAACATCTTGGTTATTTATACCTTGGTGTGTCACATATGGTGCTAAAGAAAAATAAGTTCTTTCTATAATGGAAGTCCATGTCAAAGATGCTTGTTCTCCATGATTTCCTTCATTGACATTTGCATTTGTATTGTATCTATCTGGTTCTTTTCCTTTTGTGATTTTACCTAGGAATGTGCACACATCCTTTGTTCTTCTAGTTGTCATTCTAGTCCTCACCAAATATCGCTGGAGCATTCTGTAGCTTTCATCATAGTAGAGTTGCATTCATGCACATCTTGCATTACATATAGGTTAGCATGCAATCCATACATAATTCATAATTCACCCATTACATAATGTATGTTGTATAGAATTATCTCATGTATTTTATATTGCAAATCATATCATAGTGTAAAGATCATGCATATTCATACATCATATAACATAAGTATCACATACATACATCTTATCTTGCATAATTATGGAAATATGTGTGTTATATGTATCATATTCATATTCCATTTGCTAGGTCGTGCATGATCATTAATAATCATTATCCACAAATCCATGTCATCAGTAGTAAATATTCATCATATAGTTCATCACATCAATGCATCTTCTACATCGTAAGTGGGTTAGCACATAATCCATCCATCACATCATCATACATAACATCCATGTCATAAAGATTAAAGATACACCATATAGATCATCATACTATCACATCCCACATCAAAAATCTGTCAACATATGACATATCATAATCACATCATATGGTAAAATCACTATGCACACACAGATACATAGGGGGCCATATATATATATATATATATATATATATATATATATATATATATATATATATATATATATTAGAATGTCTATCAAAATAATATGTACATACAACTGCATCAATGTATAAATCATATGGTACATCATGAATAAAAATTAAGTACATCTTTGAGTGATAATAAATGAAAGAATGGTGATCACCTAGCATGCTCCAAAATCTGCATGGGGTGAAAAGAATCAAATATGAATACATCTTGTGTATTGTACATCAAAAATAATCATCGACATCTGCATCAAGCATGCATGAAAATTCTTCAAGGAGATTAGGATGGTCCCTGTCTTGTAGTTCCCTATCCCTGATCCTGCCCCTGGGATCCCTATGCAGATCCCAATGCTGACCTAGTGCTACCCCTGCTACCTTGTGTGTGGGTCCTCCTGTTGGACCCACCAAGACTCCTAGTGGATCATCTTGTGCCTCTTCTATACCCCCCATTGTGTGAGGAGATGGATCCTCTTGCCTTAGATGGAGTTGTATAAGTCTCTCATTAGTATGGAGGGACGACTCTCTCATATTGATCTCTGTACCATCTAGTTTGGTGAGAAAGAGCTTGAATCTCATCTGGTTTTCGCTCCACAATAGACACCAAAACTACCTCTCCTCCACCTCCTCCTCTGACATGGTAACATGCCTTATATCTCTCTCAGTTATACCTATCCATTGCCTCCTCTGTCCTCTTTCGGGCATGCTTGGTAACATGCCTTATATCTCTCTCAGCCTAGAGCTAGACCCTAGCTAGATCTTCTATATCCGGCTTTTGACAAAGGCTACCTCTCTCAGTAGTGACTATCTATAGCCTCTCCTTTTCCTGAGCCATTGACTCTTGTAAAGAATGGATTCATGCATCCAGATCTGGAGGTGATGTTGAGCCCTCTCCTCTCTCCTCCCTCCTCTTCCTATGAGGTCAAACCTATCTCAGTATGCTCCTCCCCTATCCATGTCCTTGTGTATGTGTTGGTGTAGATACTAGGGCAACAACATCCATTGCTTGGGTCCCTTCTTCTCCTATCCTTTCTCCCTTGTCTCATGTCCCCTTTTGTCGTGCCCAAACTTTCGGGCACAAAAACGAAACAACAAATTTTTTTTGACAACATGAACTCACAACATATCCTACATTATAATAACTTTATTAGAGTTTTGTCTTATCTAGGATGTAAATAAAATTGTTTACTAAGGCTGGGTTAATTAACCAACTCGATCGAGCGACTTTAATTGGTGGAGATTAATTAGTGTCACAGATTAGTTAGCTAGCTCAATTACCTTAATTAAGTTGTCGCTAATTAAAAACGAGGGTTAATTGGTTATCTAAATGTATTGAATCATTCCCAACTATATAATGATAATGTTATTAATTAATTGTTGCACACACAAATTTATTAATTCAAATCCAACCGATAAGGGTTCGAATTCCTATAATGCCATTTGCCCACTAAATCCGATATTATGCTAAAGCCAATTATAATTTCCCTAAACCCTTAATTTTGACGATTTAATTTTAATCCGGCCAAAACCGGTCTCAAGGGCTTATGGTTCATAAAATTAATTTACAATTTCTACTTTTAAATTTTCCCCATGCACAATATAACCTAATGTCCACAATTAAATTGAGGAAAATCTATTGATTAATTAAATAAATTAATTTGATTTAGTGTATAGTGTTCCGACTATATTAACTCTTCATTTTTAAACCCCTTTGAATTAAGTATATTAAAATTTTAATTCTCTAAAGAATATAAGCATATAATAATTTAATTATTTAAATAACCCTAATTATTAATTAAAATGTTAAAACTTAAAATCAAATTTCAAAATTCTTTTTAAAAAAAAATTCCTTATTCATAAAATGCTAACCCTAACCCGAACTTGGGTTAGGGTTGTATTTCTATTTATTTCCCACTTTTATTTTATTTTCTTAATGATTTATACCCTAACCCGAAATGGGTTAGGGTTTATTATACCCCTTTTTGTTTAGAGTGTGTGTGTGTGTGTGTGATTGCAGGTACGGGGACGGATTAGGGCACGGTGGCCATGGACATGGCGAAGGGTTTCACAGAGGGGGAAGAGCGGAGGAGGTGGCGCGGGGGTCTCCTGGACGCCACTGTGTATACGCACAGTGGCCGCCACGGACCGTCCACTGTGCTTACACACAGTAGCGGCACCTCCCGTGTCGTCCACTATGGGTAAACACAGTGGCGCGACCCGAGAGCCATCCACTGTGCTTACACACAGTGGCGGCATTTCCCGTGCCGTCCACTGTGTGTAAACACAGTGGCGCAGCCCAAGAGCCGTCCACTGTGTTTACACATAGTGGTTCGGCCAGTACCTCAATTTCCTCTCTTTTATTTTTTTTCGTAGTTTTTTTTTTTTATAATATTTTTTTTTATAATATAAAAGTATATATATATATTTATATATATATATATATATGTATGTATATTTATATATATATATATGTATGTATATTTATATATATATATATATGTATGTATATTTATATATATATATATATAAATATATTTTTATATGTATATATTTATATATCTATATATATATATGTATATATATATATATATATTCACTGCCATGACCATAATACATACATATATCTTTTTTTTTAAAGGTATCCACTGAGTATGTTTTCAGATGCAGGGATACATATATATATATATATATCAACCTAATAGGGTTAGGAAGCTTATTTTGATTAATTTTAACACAGAAGCATGCAATCTCCTATATATATATATTTTGTAACAGAAATACACAGGTCCATGATATAAATATGTTTTTGTTGTTTTACAACTTGCAGGAGTGGGTTAAATACTAGTACATTCTCTGATTTTAAATCTCATTTCCTAGGTGTGATTTATCTAATTATACAACATTCAGGAGTTATTAATATATATATTTTTTTTCAAAAGAGCTATGCAACATGTTTTCTACAGCAATGTTTAAATACTAGTTCTTTATTAGCTAGGCCTAAACAGAGTTAAAAGTAACAAAACAACAGTAAATAAACTTTGCAAGTAAATACTTAAACATAATGCATTCCTTTCTTTTTTTTTTTATTTGCAAAAATAAACAAGATAACAGAATTTTGATATAGTTTACAACAACATAATAGGCTTTAGAATTTAAATAAAATTTACTTTGCTTACAGAATATTTAATTACAATGGCCCATATTTAAAATGGGTGAAATAATCCAACTAGTCTCTCATTCTTAATGATGAGGACTTGAATAAAAGAATACATTTCTTTAAACTGAAATAAATAAAAACATCTTAAAACTCTTTCTAATATTTTCCTGGAACAAACACATGGTATCATTTCTTTTTGTTTTTCTATATCTGAATAAAATCTGCAACCAAACAAATCTGCAACTCCTAGATTCTTTTCCCAGCAACCTGCATGTAAAATTTTAGGGCTGTGACCATGGGATGCTCACCTCCTAGCCTAGGCTTACCAGAAGCCACCCCCGAGCTTGGAGAATCAAGACCTAGACGGGGTTACAACAAAGCAACACAACAAGAAAAGGGGAAAAATTAACACAACAGAGACATCCCTTCCCAAGCTGAAACTCCATCACAAAATGTGATGTCTTACTAGGGTGGAAGTGGACCAAGTACCCTAGGGGAGAAATCTGCTAGATAGAACTTACAACCAACTCATGGCATCCATGAAAGCATAACCAAAAATCCTCCTTAATCCCTACACCCTTATGACCCCCCAAAAGGCAAACATGCCATATTTGCACCCCCTTATGACCCCCAAGTGAAATAACACAAAGAAAAGCAGCAAGAGTCTCATGGACAGACCCTTGAGATCACTCTCATAATGAGAGCCTCTCACCCTAAGGGTTGTCAAGCTCCTTCCACCCCCAAGACCAATCTTTCCTCCCAAGGAAAGGATGGTCTTGAACACTCCCCAAACACAACAATGCATAAAACAGAAATAAGCAAGAAATCACATAGATTTTTACAAGTACAACACAAATAAAGAAATAAAACAATTTCCTTTCAAGCATTCTAGAACATTTTTACATTTACATAAGAGGGAAAAGTAACACCAACCTTGACCTGCCAAGGAAAATCTAGGGGAAAGCTTGATAAAGAGCTACCCAATCCTCAATCTTTTTCTGCAATTCCTTAGCCCCAAATTTACTATTCCTTAAACTGGTTTTCCTCCAAAATTTTTCCAAAAATCTCCAAGGATGGAGAGTGGGTGATTAGCTCACTAAGCTTCCATTCCTAGCCTAAGAAGGCCTCTCTCACTCCTTCCAACCTCTTGGATAGAGTGAGGGATCCCCCATTGGATTGGTCTTCCCTAGGTCTTACACACTCCCTAACCTAGGTACCTAGAGAAGGGAAATGGAATGGGGAAGAGGGATTACTCCCTTCCAGAAGGTTATCCTACCAAGCATGGCACTCCTATAGATGGAATTCGTCCATCTTGGGAAAACCACTTTTTTGGGTGGTTAAACAAGTCCTAAGGGAAAGACACATGGCCAATTTTGGCCTTTAGCCATAGGTACCCCATGAGGCCTAATAGAAATGCTCTAAAATTGACTCTTGGAGTTGATTTGACCCTCAAAAAGTCCACCTAAAGTTAACCTACGGGTCAACTCTGAGTTGACCCTCCTTGTGGCTCACTAACCTAGATTTCTTGGTTCCTTCAAGGATAAATTAGGAGATATAACAATTAACAAAAATAAAACTCTCCAAAAAGGTGACATGACAAATTGCCAACACAACATACTACATAGGTGTCAAGTGACACTACAAAATAATTCCACATCACAATACACACGTGGCAATTGTCCCTTAAACGATTTAAACAATTCAATAAATACAATTTACACTCATGCAACATTTTACATTTACGAATAAAATACAATACATACGGGGCGTTGCCTCTCCAAATAGACAACCCTTGGTTTTACGAACGCACATAGGCCTAGGCTTGATTCTCCATAATATTTCCATGGTCACATGGATAATTTCCTGCACATCTCAATTTAAACATTAGTACTTCCCAATAGCCTCATATAATATAAAACACATAATTAGAATACAATACATTCATTCTGCAAAGACTTGTCATTATAAAATATGATTTGTCACAAATCAAAGCAATTCATCATAATCCTCAAAATTTGATCCATCTACAAGATATGCAAACATATTTCTAGCATTATAACAAATCCTCAAATTTAGATAATAACATACATCATCACAATGTTACCCTAATCTAGAATCATATAATATTCTATAACCACAAGGCATAGAAATGAAGCATCAATATATATATCAATGTTACCAAAATTGTGGGACCATATAAAGTTCTATATCCATAGTGTGTCAAAACTAGCATCCATAATAGTTCCAATATGAAAACAACTGAAGAGATAGGATGGGGCAGGATAGGGCCTCACACCCTCCCCCTCTAGGCATGAACGTCCTCCCAGAGTTCATAAAAAAGATGAGGTTACTGTGATCTCATACGCGCTGCATCCTCCCATGAAGCTGTAACCTCATCATAGCAATCCCACTGAACCCTAACCTGGTCCAGCTCTCAACCTCGAAGGGCCAACGTCTGGCGAGCCAAAATGCGAATGGGCTCCAAGACTAACTGCCCATCTGACTCCACCTACAAGGCATCCCAATCTAAAATATGAGACTCATCATAGATATACTTTCTCAAAACTGACCCATGAAACACATCGTGGATGCGTGACAGGCTAGGTGGCAAAGCTAGGCGATAAGCAACTGGTCCTATCTTCTCAAGGATCTCAAAAGGTCCAACAAAGTGAGGTGCAAGCTTAAAACCCTTTCCATAGCAGATTGGACTCTTATGTGGTCGCACTCTCAGAAAAACTCTATCCCCAACCATGTAACTCCGGTCTATCCTCTTTGCATCTGCATATTTCTTCTGCCTATCCTGTGCCTCTCTAAGGCACTGTCTAATCAAAATTACATGCTGCTCCATATCACAGACCATCTCAGGGCCTATGGCCACTCTATCCTCAATACGGTCCCAACTCAAAGGTGTCCTTCATGGTCTACCGTACAATGCCTGAAAAGGTGGCATCCCCAAAGAAGTGTGATGCCCATTATTATAGGAAAATTCTACTAAATGCAGGTACTCCTCCCATCAGGTCTGATGATCCATGACGTACATGTGGAGCATATCCTCTAACACCTAGTTAACCCACTCTATCTGTCCATCTGTCTCTGGATGATAGGCTGTGCTGAAATTGAGCTTGGTGCCCAACGTCGCCTGTAATGCCTTCCAAAAGGAAGAAGTGAAGAGTGAATCCCTATCAGAAATAATCTTGCGTGGGACACCATGAATCCTGACAATGTCTCGCAAGAACACCTGTGCCATTGCTGGAGCTGTGAAGGTAGTCCGATCTAGTGAGAAGTGGGCCACTTTGGTCAATTTGTCAACTATCACCAAGATAGCATCATGGCGACGAGATGACATAGGAAGACCAATGATGAAGTCCATCGATATAGTATCCCACTCTGGTATAGCATGGAACTAGAGTAACCCACCTGGATGGCGGTGCTCCGCCTTGACTCTCTGACACTCAAGGCATCGGGCTACTAACTCGGCGATAAGCTGCCGCATTCCTAGCCAATGATATAACTGCCTCAAGTCAGCATGCATCTTCTTAACCCCGGGATGCATTGCATAAGGAGCTCTATGAGCCTCCATGATAATGAAATCTCGCAAACCCCTAGGAGAGGGTACATAGATGCACCCTCTATGGAATATTAAACCATCAGACTCTAAAGAGTAGTTCACAAACTTCCCCTCCAGGGCCTCCTGAGTTCGGATCCTCTGACAAACCTCTAGATACTATCCATCCTCTGGCAATCACTGCAAAATACGGTCTCTCAAATTTGTGCTCATGGATATGGTGTAAACCTCATGTTGTCTCCTACTTAGGGCATCTGCGACCACGGTCTCCTTCCCTTTGATGTAGTGGACATCAAAATCATACTCACAAAGGAACTCCATCCATCTCCTCTGACGTGCATTAAGGTTAGGCTGGGTGAAGATGTACTGCAAACTCTGATGGTCTGAATGAAGCTCGAAGTGATGACCTAAAAGGAAGTGTCTCCACCTCACAAGTGCATGTACAACTGCTGCAAGCTCTAGGTCGTGCGTGGGGTCGTTAAGCTTGTGAGTCTTAAGTTTCCTAGACTCGTATGCTATAACCCTACCCTCCTACATAAGAACTGCTCCCAATCCATCTAAGGAAGCATCTGTGCATACCATGAAGTTGGTCGTGGGGTTTGGCACAATAAGAATAGGTGCACTAGTAAGTGCCCTTTTTAGATCCTGAAAAGCCCTCTCACACTTCTCTGTCCAGTCAAGTTTCTTCCCTTTTCGCTGGAGGGATGTGATGGGGTGTGCAACTCTAGAAAATCCCTCAACAAAGCATCTGTAGTATCCTACTAAACCCATGAAGCTCTTGACCTCTGTCACACTGGTAGGCGCCGGCCAATCCATAATGGCTTTGATCTTTGATGGGTCAACTGAGATCCCATCGCCGGAAATAACATGCCCTAGGTACTTGACCTTTGATCTAAAGAAAGCACACTTCAACAAACTGCCGAACAACTGGTTGTCCTTCAAACACTACAAAACTTGCCTCAAATGCTCCTCATGCTCCTTCTCATTCCAGGAATAGATCAATATGTCATCAAGGAACACTATCACAAATCGGTCGAGGAAGGTGCAGAATACCCCGTTCATGAGACTCATGAATACAGCTGGAGCATTCGTAAGACCGAATGGGACCACAGTGAACTCATAGTGGCCATATCTGGTGCAAAACATGGTCTTGTGGATATCACTTTCCACAATCCTCAACTGATGATATCCTGACTTCAGGTCTATTTTGGAAAACACTTTAGCACCCTGAAGCTGATCAAACAAGTCATCGATCCTCGGCAAGGGATAGCGGTTCTTGATGGTTACTTTATTCAGTTGCCTATAATCCATGCACAACAGAAGGGATCCGTCCTTCTTCTTCATGAAGATGACTGGTGAGCCCCAAGGGGAGACGCTAGGATGAATGTGACCCTTCTCTAAGAGTTCCTCTAGCTACATCTTGAGCTCATTAAGCTCATGAGTGGTCATCCTATAAGGTGCTCTCGAAACTAGCTTGACTCCTGGTACCAAATCTATGTGGAAGTCAATCTCTCTGCTAGGCAGCATACTGGGTAGCTCAGCTGGAAACACATCTACAAATGCCTCAAGGATGGGATGATCATCTATGGAAGGCTCCTTTTCATTTTCTTCCTCTCTGTCACTGATCGTGATAGCAAACAACTGGCATCCCTTCCTCATGCTCTGCTTAAGTTGCATAGCGGATATCATACGAAGAGACACAGGTCTCTAAATCCCAGTGATTACTATGGGAGCACCATGATCATCCTCACACTCGACCTTTTTCAAGCGACAATCCATCTTGGCTCTGTGGGCGTAAAGCCAATCCATGCCAAGTACGACACCATAAGATTCGAGTGGAATAACTCTAAGGTCTACTAAGGTGGTGGTATTACCAATTTGGAGTGGACATCCCCTAACCTCTGAATCCACTGACACTCTAGCCCCTGAAGCTAACTCCACTTCCCAGCTGACACTTTGCCTTATTGCCACTAGCTCGCAACACTCCACAACCAATGGAGATATAAAGGAGTCAGTCGCTCCTGAGTCAAATAATATAGAAATACTGCTACCTCTGATCTTACCTACAACCTCGATGACTATGGCCTGGTGCTCTACCTAGCGGTTGTCAACCGCTGCGAAGACTCTATGGGACTTTCCCATATCCCCAACTTAGGCTCTGATGTTGCCATCCTCTGATTTCTTATCATCTGACCCTGTGGACACTCTCTCACCATGTGCCCCATGGCTCCACAGATGAAGCAAGCACTGCGTACCTGGAACTGTGCACCCTGAGGCCTGGAAAAAGGATGCCCACCTGTCCGGCTAGAACCACTGTACCCACCCTTGGAGGATTGTTGAGCCCGTGTTGGGGGTGTGTATGCACCCTGTGCTCTCTGGTCACGCCTAGGACCCTGTGACTGCCACTGCTTGGGCATGGAGCCCTGCTGTCCCTGAGGGGGCCTTTGTCTCTCACTTTGCTATGACTACTGCAAAGGAGGGGGTTTATAGGACCCCGAAACATTTCTGTGGTTGCCTTTCCAATGGGGTTTCTGAAACCCGAAAGACTGGGGAGCCGGGTTTCGGTTCTGGAACCGATCCCTTGTGTCTTGTGGCCTGATCTGAATCTCCTCGGCTATAAGGGCCTTCTCTACGGCAACCCAAAGGCTTCCTAGAGTGGCCATCCTCACTGGTCCTGCTATCCCAGCATTAAGTCCTCTGACAAATCGGTTGACGAGCAGCTTCTCGTCCTTCAGGTAATCTACATAAGGTAGGAGCTCAATAAACTTACTCTCGTACTAGGTCACTGAGAGACCCTTCTGCTGGAGGTCGTGGAACTCATTGATCCAACGCTACCTGAAGTGCTCTGACAGGTACCTCTCTCTGAACCTCTTTATGAAGATTTCTCATGTGATGGTATCTGCAGTGAGTCCGCACTTGAATTCCTCCTGCTTCCACCATGTGGAGGTTGTCGATCTCAGAAGGTAGACTGCAACTCGTGCCTTCAGATTGCTTTCATAAGATTGCAATGCGAAGCACCGATCTAGGCTCAAAAGCCATGCCTCAGCCTCTACTCCATCAGTAGATCCTCCAAAAGATGGTGGCTAGAGGCACAAAACCTCTCTAATCAGATCTCCTGGTTCCTGACGTGCTCTCTCAAGGTACACAGGTGCTACTACTGGAGGTGGTCTGGGTAGGTGAACGGACTCCGGCTCATGCTCTGCCTCACCCTCTATGGGATTAGGAGGTGGACTCCTACTCAGTTCCCTATCTACTGACCTATGACTCCCTGAGTTCTGATTGTCTGCATGACGGTCCACTATTGGAAGCCTATCCTGCACTATCCCAATCAAGTTCTGAAGAGCTAGCAAGATGTCTCAGTTAGGGTCAACCGGTGGTTCAGGAGGTGCTTCTGGGTTCCCTTCTGGAACTGGTTCCTCCCTATCAACATCCTCGTGTGCCATACGTGTACGCTTAGGACCCCTTTCGCTCTTGCGAGCTTGTTGCGTAGTCGGAGACATCTTAATGAGAAAATAAAAATAAAATAAAAAAATAAATAATCAAATAATTTAATTTATATATATATATATATATATTTTGGGAAAATATTTGATTAATTTAGATAATTAAAGCGAAACATAATGGAGAAAGGTTCCTAGTGTCTGAAACCTTGCTCTGATACCAAAATTGTCGTGCCCAAACTTTCAGGCACAAAAATGGAACAATAAATTTTTTTTGACAACATGAACTCGCAACATATCCTACATTATAATAACTTTATTAGAGTTTTGTCTTATCTAGGATGTAAATAAAATTGTTTACTAAGGTTGGGTTAATTAACCAACTCGATCGAGCGACTTTAATTGGTGGAGATTAATTAGTGTCATGGATTAGTTAGCTAGCTCAATTATCTTAATTAAGTTGTCGCTAATTAAAAACAAGGGTTAATTGGTTATCTAAATGTATTGAATCATTCTCGACCATATAATGATAATGTTATTAATTAATTGTTGCACATGCAAATTTATTAATTCAAATCCAACCGATAAGGGTTCGAATTCCTATAATGCCATTTGCCCACTAAATCTGATATTACACTAAAGCCAATTCTAATTTCCCTGAACCCATAATTTTGACGATTTAATTTTAATCCGGCCAAAACCGGTCTCAAGGGCTTATGGTTCATAAAATTAATTTACAATTTCTCCTTTTAAATTTTCCCCATGCACAATATAACCTAACGTCCACAATTAAATTGAGGAAAATCTATTGATTAATTAAATAAATTAATTTGATTTAGTGTATAGTGTTCCGACTATATTAACTCTTCATTTTTAAACCCCTTTGAATTAAGTATATTAAAATTTTAATTCTCTAAAGAATATAAGCATATAATAATTTAATTATTTAAATAACCCTAATTATTAATTAAAATGTTAAAACTTAAAATCAAATTTCAAAATTCTTTTTAAAAAAAAATTCCTTATTCATAAAATGCTAAGCCTAACTCGAAATTGGGTTAGGGTTACATTTCTATTTATTTCCCACTTTTATTTTATTTTCTTAATGATTTATACCCTAACCCGAAATGGGTTAGGGTTTATTATACCCCTTTTTGTTTAGAGTGTGTGTGTGTGTGTGATTGCAGGTATGGCGACGGATTAGGGCATGACGGCCATGGACATGGCAAAGGGTTTCGAAGAGGGGGAAGAGTGGAGGAGGTGGCATGGGGGTCTCCCGGATGCCACTGTGTTTATACACAATGATGGCGGAGCCATCCACTGTGTATACGCATAGTGGCGGCCACCGACCGTCCACTGTGCTTACACACAGTGGCGGCACCTCCCGTGCCGTCCACTGTGGGTAAACACAGTGGTGCGGCCCGAGAGCCGTCCACTGTGCTTACACATAGTGGCGGCATTTCCCGTGCCGTCCACTATGGGTAAACACAGTGGCGCGGCCCGAGAGCCGTCCACTTTGTTTACACACAGTGGCTCAGCCGGTACCCCCGATTTCCTCTCTTTTATTTTTTTTCGTAGTTTTTTTTTTTTTATAATATTTTTTTTTTTAATATAAAAGTATATATATATATATATTTATATATATATATATATATGTATATGTATATATATATGTATTTATATATATATATATATGTATATTTATATATATATATATAAATATATTTTTATATGTATATATATATATATTCACTGCCATGACCAGAATACATACATATATCTTTTTTTTTAAAGGTATCCATTGAGTATGTTTTTAGATGCAGGGATATATATATATATATATATATATATATATATATATATATATATATATATATATATATATATATATATATATATATATATATATATATATATATATATATATATATATATATATATATATATATATATCAACCTAATAGGGTTAGGAAGCTTATTTTGATTAATTTTAACACAGAAGCATGCAATCCCCTATATATATATTTTTTGTAACAGAAATACACAGGTCCATGATATAAATATGTTTTTGTTGTTTTACAACTTGCAGGAGTGGGTTAAATACTAGTACATTCTCTGATTTTAAATCTCATTTCCTAGGTGTGATTTATCTAATTATACAACATTCAGGAGTTATTAATATATATATTTTTTTTCAAAAGAGCTATGCAACATGTTTTCTACAGCAATGTTTAAATACTAGTTCTTTATCAGCTAGGCCTAAATAGAGTTAAAAGTAACAAAACAACAGTAAATAAACTTTGCAAGTAAATACTTAAACATAATGCATTCCTTTCTTTTTATTTTTTTATTTTTTTTATTTGCAGAAATAAACAAGATAATAGAATTCTTTCTGAGACAGAATTTTGATATAGTTTACAACAACATAATAGGCTTCAGAATTTAAATAAAATTTACTTTGCTTACAGAATATTTAATTACAATGGCCCATATTTAAAATGGGTGAAATAATCCAACCAGTCTCTCATTCTTAATGATGAGGACTTGAATAAAAGAACACATTTCTTTAAACTGAAATAAAAGAAAACATCTTAAAACTCTTTCTAATATTTTCCTGGAACAAACACATGGTATCATTTCTTTTTGATTTTCTATATCTGAATAAAATCTGCAACCAAACAAATCTGCAACTCCTAGATTCTTTTCCCAGCAACCTACATGTAAAATTTTAGGGCTGTGACCATGGGATGCTCACCTCCCAGCCTAGGCTTACCAGAAGCCACCCCCGAGCTTGGAGAATCAAGACCTAGATGGGGTTACAACCAAGCAACACAACAAGCAAAGGGGAAACATTAACACAACAGAGACATCCCTTCCCAAGCTGAAACTCCATCACAAAATGTGATGTCTTACTAGGGTGGAAGTGGACCAAGTACCCTAGGGGAGAAATCTGCTAGATAGAACTTACAACCAACTCATGGCATCCATGAAAGCATAACCAAAAATCCTCCTTAATCCCTACACCCTTATGACCCCCAAAAAGGCAAACATGCCATATTTGCACCCCCTTATGACCCCCAAGTGAAATAACACAAAGAAAAGCAGCAAGGGTCTCATGGACAGACCCTTGAGATCACTCTCATAATGAAAGCCTCTCACCCTAAGGGTTGTCAAGCTCCTTCCACCCCCAAGACCAATCTTTCCTCCCAAGGAAAGGATGGTCTTGAACACTCCCCAAACACAACAATGCATAAAACAGAAATAAGCAAGAAATCACATAGATTTTTACAAGTACAACACAAATAAAGAAATAAAACAATTTCCTTTCAAGCATTCTAGAACATTTTTACATCTACATAAGAGGGAAAAGTAACACCAACCTTGACCTGCCAAGGAAAATCTAGGGGAAAGCTTGATGAAGAGCTACCCAATCCTCAATCTTTTTCTGCAATTCCTTAGCCCCAAATTTACTATTCCTAAAACTGGTTTTCCTCCAAAATTTCTCCAAAAATCTCCAAGGATGGAGAGTGGGTGATTAGCTCACTAAGCTTCCATTTCTAGCCTAAGAAGGCCTATCTCACTCCTTCCAACCTCTTGGATAGAGTGAGGGATCCCCTATTGGATTGGTCTTCCCTAGGTCTTACACACTCCCTAACCTAGGTACCTAGAGAAGGGAAATGGAATGGGGAAGAGGGATTACTCCCTTCAAGAAGGTTATCCTACCAAGGATGACACTCCTATAGATGGAATTCGTCCATCTTGGGAAAACCACTTTTTTGGGTGGTTAAACAAGTCCTAAGGGAAAGACACATTTTCAATTTTGGCCTTCACCCATAGGTACCCCATGAGGCCTAATATAAATTCTCTAAAATTGACTCTAGGAGTTGATTTGACCCTCAGAAAGTCCACCTAAAGTTAACCTACGGGTCAACTCTGAGTTGACCCTCCTTGTGGCTCACTAACCTAGATTTCTTGGTTCCTTCAAGGATAAATTAGGAGATATAACAATTAACAAAAATAAAACTCTCCAAAAAGGTGACATGACAAATTGCCAACACAACATACTACATAGGTGTCAAGTGACACTACAAAATAATTCCACATCACAATACACACATGGCAATTGTCCCTTAAACGATTTAAACAATTCAATAAATACAATTTACACTCATGCAACATTTTACATTTACGAATAAAATACAATACATATGGGGCATTGCCTCTCCAAATAGACAACCCCTAGTTTTACGAACGCACATAGGCCTAGGCTTGATTCTCCATAATATTTCCATGGTCACATGGATAATTTCCTGCACATCTCAATTTAAACATTAGTACTTCCCAATAGCCTCATATAATATAAAATGCATAATTAGAATACAATACATTCATTTTGCAAAGACTTGTCATTATAAAATACGATTTGTCACAAATCAAAGCAACTCATCATAATCCTCAAAATTTGATCCATCTACAAGATATGCAAACATATTTCTAGCATTATAACAAATCCTGAAATTCAGATAATAACATACATCATCACAATGTTACCCTAATCTAGAATCATATAATATTCTATAACCACAAGGCATAGAAATGAAGCATCAATATATATATCAATGTTACCAAAATTGTGGGACCATATAAAGTTCTATATCCAGTGTGTCAAAACTAGCATCCATAATAGTTCCAATATGAAAACAATTGAAGAGATAGGATGGGTCAGGGTAGGGCCTCACACCTCTCATCCTCTGACCCTCCTTTGTCTCCTGGCTAACACAGTTGGTGCCGTCGGTATTGTTCACTCCAACAATAAGAATAATAACTCTAATTGAAGTTTCAATCTTAAGTTTGAACATTCATTTGGTAAAGTCATTATTTCCATAGCTAGTGTTCATTTGATTGTCAACCAAGGGATGTAATACTTGAAATGGGTCTGCGCTATACATGCAATAAGTTCTTGTAACAACTATTCTACATTACTGCAACAACTAACATTATGCGGAAAAAGGTAAAAGGCTACATGAAGAATTCTGCATAAATTCTTAAAAGCAATGTTGGATAAATTCAATATGGATAAATAGGAATTACTCTGTTCTGTTTTGGCTGCACGAACAGTCAATGGATTTGTTTCCAATGGCTGCAGGGATAGTCAATGCAAGAACTTCTACTCCTACTAAAGAAAGAAAACTAATTTTAACAAAAACACGAGATCACTCACCAAGTGGGCCCCCTTGGATGAGTGATACCGGGCTTTCCAAAAAACAACTCTTAACAGATCAGAATATCATAACTTTTATTCATCCTTTTCTGAAAGTGATTACATAGTTTTAAAAAGAAACTCAAGAATGACTATAAAAAATTCTCTACTCTATTCTTCTCCTTTTTTGTCTAACTCCTGAGAAGAAGAACTCTTTATTAAATAGAAATTAACTACAAAAGACCACACAAATCACGCCCAGAAGAAGAGGCAGATGATTGACTGATAAAGAAGATAATTGGAGTTATGTTGCAGGAAATGTGGATCTAAACCGCACCACAGTCTTTACATATTGTGGGGGTATTTGCAAATTCAATACCCTCTGAAGTTAGACATTGGTAATGTCGCTTGACTGCTCCGCTTATGCCATACCTTGCACTTGCTCAGGTCCTCTATAGTTTGATCTTCAGTTATCACATACATATCCTTTCCTTCATTAGGTGCGATAGCAGAACATCCACTGTGGTATCATTTATTACCTGCACTACAATGGAAATAACATACAAGGACATGCATATGCATTTTATTTAATTAACACATCTTTTAATTCACATATGATATTACCCTAAATAATCCGCATGGCTACAGGAATAAATCACATGGCTGCAGGAATAAATGACTTGGCTGCAGGAATAGACTGGCAAAGGTAGAACATGATTTAATAAGTTCAAGCTTAACATATGTAATACATATAGTCAACTTCCAATACATTACTACTACTATGCAAACCAAAAGATAAAAAAAACTCAAGAGTTTTGAGGATAAAAATATAATAAAGTATCAACTCATCATACCCCCCAACTTTAAGAGCCTGCTGATCCTACAACAAAAGGAAAATTTTTTACTCTTGCACTAACTCTCAAATCACCAATGGTGCCCTAACCTATCCCTCCTGAAGCCAAATTCCAATAAAATCCCTTCATTTTCTCCAGCCTAGACCATCTGCATGATTCTTCTATGAGTGCATCATAGGGCTAATCTGTAGGCTGACACCCCAATAGTGGCTACATGAGAATAGGAGGCTAAAAGATTAGCGGTAGCCAGTTGCTGGTTTTCTCTCTTCCTAGCTGTATATATCTGGGGGCTCTTTGCATAGCTACTTGAAAAATTTGCGATGAATAAGGTTCCCCCTGATTTAATTGATCTAGTAAGTTATTCCAGCATTAAGTTAACCCATCTATTGTAGTTGCTCTGTCGGTCTAAACTAGATGCTCATATGCCGGATAGATTTCTTCAATCATTGGAAGCACTAGTTTTCTAACATCATCCCTCACCAATAATTTCTACCATTCATAATAAAGAACTCTTGGTTCTTTTGATTCTTTCCTTAATGGCAATGGATAGTCAAACTCTAAATCCTTATATGCTCTGGCTTGTGTCCCCATGCTGATCTCATTCTTGATCCATGACATTAAAGCTTTGATATGGATATCCCCAATATATAATAAAGGGTTCCACTCACTGTCTGAGGATACAACATAGTTATGTAAATAGAATTCACATAGCAAATTCTTCACAGCTGGTGGAGAGGTTTGGTAAGCATAAAAGAACTCTTCAGTGGTTCCTAAAGAGGGGCTAAGATCCCTAACAATTCAGTTCAATTTGAAATTTAAATACCGCTCCTTCAAATGCACAAAATAAACCCTTGGAGGTGCCCTACATTGCATCAATTTGGGGACCATACTAGCAATTGTTTCAACTTTAGCCTCTAATTCCTCAATTTTTCTATCCCTCTTTTCAATTTCTTTTTGTTGTTTATCAATAATCCCTTGCAACCTAGCCCTCTCTATTTCCCATTGTCTATAAAATGTTAAAGCAATGGATAAACTGCTTAGGGATGAAGGAGGTCTAATAGGTGGTACCTTAGGCTGTGGGATTTCTTCAGTAAATTCCTCAATCTATGCTAGAATCTCTCCAATATTTTCCTCAAACTGATGTGAAGTGTCTCCACTAGTTTCTTCAAACTTTTTTGGAATCTCTCCAATTATTTCTTCAGGTTGTTGTGAATATCTCCAATAGTTTCTTCAAACTGCTCTTGATTCTCTTCAATAATTTCCTCAAAATGATGTGAAGTGTCTCCACCAGTTTCTTCATTAACCTCCTCAAGCTGTTGTGCCACAAAACTAAGATTTGTTAATCTATCTTCATTAGCTTCTACCTAGATTTCAACATCCACAAGGCTTCCTTCTTCTTGTAATTTGATATTGGTGGGGCTTCCTTCTTCTGATGTTTCCACTGCAATAACCTCTTTTGGATCACCTGCTAGATGAGCCTTCTAGGTCTTACTCCATGTTCTTCTTACTAGGTTTTTTTAAGCATACTTCTCTCAGTGCCTTACCATATATGGGAACATCTTTTATTGCTTGCAACAATGGAATTTTAACACAAATATGCTTTAGTTGATCTATAATATCAAAGCCTTGCTCTTGTTCTGTGGGAACTTCCTTTTCTTTCAATCTCTAGGGAAATGGCAGTGATACTTGCATCTGAGGGATCACATCTATTGGATTAGAGATTTCTTGTTCTTCTTGTACCTCAGTGATAAATGGAGGAGATGGATTAGGCAGAGTTGTCCCAGATCATAGGTGAATATCACTTAGAGATAGAGAATAGGCTGAGTATTGATTAAGATCTGCTGTATAAGCTTGTTGTTGTTGTTGAGGCTTAATATTAGGATTTGGCAGTGGTGGAGTAGGCAACTATGTTGGCTTAGGTGGGACTGTAGTGGCTATAGGAGGAGGCATTATTGCAGGAGGTTGTGGCTGCTGAATAGGCTGTTGATAACCAGAAGATTGGGCATTCCATGGCTGACTTCCCATCCATTGAGAAGTAGGTTGCCAATTTCCTTGAAACTGACTTCCTTTGCTTTGAGGTGGATACCAATTCCCTTGTGGCTACTACCACTATGGTATTTGATTACCAAAATGCTGCCCTTGGGCTTGAAAACCATACCAATTTTGATAATTACCAAGATTTTGAGCATAAGGTGGTTGCCATTGATTATTTGGCACATAAGAATTTCCATTATAACTAGAAAAAGAAAGTGGATCTGGAGGCATACATTGTCTTTGGAAATTTGGCCTTCTTTGAGCAACATAGAAGACTTTCTCATCTTCACCTTGTATTGGCTTGAAGTCAGGAACTTCCACATTTGCAACCATTTTGCAACGACAATCCTTCTTTCCCTGTTTACAATGAGGGCAAAATTTTGCAAGAAACGCATTAGATTCTTCATGCTTCTTCTTAGCTGCAAGTGTATCCAACTGGGTAGCCATATTATTTATAATGCCCTCCTTAAAGTCCTTCAATAAATGGCTAAATTCCAATCTAGAAACTCCAATACCAGATGCTGATGATGGTGCTCTTGGTTTGAAATGCTTGTTCTTCTTAGAAGCAAAGCTAGAATACTTCTTATAAATTTGTCCTATTTCAGCCCAAGTGGACTGTGTAATGTCACCTCCTCCCATAAGATCCAAAGAATCAGTGCATTCATCACTGATTCCCCTCAAAAATATCAACTTGAGGGAATCTTCATTGAGAGTACTATGTTTAGACTTTTTTACACTAAATAGGAATCTTTCCAGATAATCTTCAAGACTCTCATCTTCTTTTTGTGTCATTCTAAAGATGTCATCCCCATGACGATCAGTGCCTCTACAATAATCTTTGTATTTTGCAAGAAACAACCATTTCATCTCATCCCATGTATTGATTGTGCTACTACCCAAGCTCATAAACCATCTCAAGGAAGACTCCTTCAAGGTGGCAGGAAATTTTTTGAGTCTATGGGCATCTATAGTATAGTCAAAACTCCTACAGAGAACATCAAACTCAAATAAAAATGTGTCTGGGTCCTCTGTCACCAATCCATAGAATTTAGGGAGGGAAAAGTTGGAATGTTCTTGATATTGGCATTATCATGCTGATCAGATATGGGGAACTCAAATGTTGGGTTTGGTTGTTGTGGTGGATTATTTCCACCAGGAGGTGGGTTTCCTTGCATTGGACTTGTGGGGGTTGTTACTATATGCAATTCTTCTTCTTGAGGTCCAAAGAGGAAATGAAGACTACCTTCTGGGAATTCAGATTCAGGGTTATTCAAATTCTCTAGGGTTTGATAAAGTTCAGCAAAAGGATTTATAGCTGAGGAATTATTTTCTACATGATTAGGATGACTGGGCAGAAATCTACCTAGAACATCTCTTCTTCGTCTATGCATGCAGATTCATGAAATTCTCTTACAAATAGTCAACTATGCCAAAAGAACAATTAGCTAAAAACTGAAAAGATAATAACCATAACAGGTTCTTAGCTTGACACCATCCCCGAGAACGGCGCCAAAAATGTTCACCCCAACAATAAGAATAATAACTCTAATTGAAGTCTCAATCCGAAGTTTGAACATTCATTTGGTAAAGTCACTATTTCCATAGCTAGTTTTCATTTGATTGTCAACCCAGGGATGTAGTACTTAAAATGGGTCTGCACTATATATGCACTAAGTTCCTATAACAACTATTCTGCATTACTGCAATAACTAACATTATGCGGAAAAAGGTAAAAGGCTACATAAAGAATTCTACATAAATTCTTAAAAGCAATGCTAGATAAATTCAATATGGATAAACAACAATTACTCTGTTTTGGTTTGGCTGTAGGAATAGTCGATGGATCTATTTCTAGTGGCTGTAGGGACAGTCAATGCAAGAACTTCTACTCCTGCTAAAGAAAGAAAACTAATATTAACAAACACATAGGATCACTCGCCAAGTGGGCCCTCTTGGATGAGTGATACCAAGCTTTTTGAAAAAGAACTCTTAACAAATTAGATTATCATAACTTTTATTCATCCTTTTCTGAAAGTGATTACATAGTTTTAAAAAGAAACTCAAGAATGACTATAAAAAATTCTCTACTCTATTCTTCTCCTTTTTTGTCTAACTCTTGAGAAGAAGAAGAGCTCTTTATTAAAAAGAAATTAACTACAAAAAACCACACAAATCACACCCAAAAGAAGAGGCGGATGATTGACTGATAAAGAAGACAACTGGAGCTATGCTGCAGGAAATGTGGATCTAAACCGCACCATAGTCTTTACATGTCGCTATGGTATTTGCAAATTCAATGCCCTCTGAAGTTAGACATTGGTAATGTCACTTGACTGCTCCGCTTACGCCATACCTTGTTCTTTCTCAGGTCCTCTATAGTTTGATCTTCAGTTATCTCACACGTATCCTTTCCTTCATCAAACACGATAGGAGAATATCCACCATGGTATCATTTATTACTTGCACTACAACAAAAATAACATACAAGGACATACATACACATTTTATTTAATTAACACTTCTATTAATTCACATATGATATTACCCTAAATAATCCGCATGGCTACAGGAATAAATCACATGGTTGCAGGAATAAATGACTTGGATGCAGGAATAAACTAGCAAAGGTAGAACATGATTTAATAAGTTCAAGCTTAACATATGGAATACATATAGTCAACTTCCAATACATTACTACTACTATGCAAACCAAAAGATAACAAAAACTCAAGAGTTCTGAGGATAAAAATATAACAAAGTATCAACTCATCAGGTATCCCCCAAGCTCATCTCAGTACTATCATGGCATCTAATCTAACTCCTTTCCCCCGAGCCTCTCTCCTCCTAATCCCTAGTGGATCCAATCCCGCTCACCTGATTGTAGTGGGCCTGCGTTGAGCCCACCATTCTATATAAGCATTGGTAACTCTTGGATCCGCTACTCCTGCCCTTAGATCCCATGTTGTAGGTACCAATCATGTCTAATCATCAATAAGAGCTTACATACCCTCCAAAAGTGGCCCCCTTTTGCATCTCATTCCTCATGATCCTCCTAAATCTTTGTGGTTCCTTAGGAATATCCTGTACAAAAATGAACTATCATTAGACCTAATCAGGCCTATATCGCTCTATAACATGCTCCCTCATGTCAATAATGTACATAGGTGTAATAAATTAAGGAATATGGTAAGGATTTTTAGGCCAACATACTAATCCCATATATGGTTTCCATGTAATATGAGTAGCATCCAACCTGTCAAAAATGACTCTTTAATAGTCAACATCCTCGGTCTCCTCATAATGTAGTCCATATCTATAGCTATATACAACAGGTAGGTCCACTGCCCTATCTATCCACCCTATTGGTTGAGTCACTGCAATATGCTCCCATGCCCGTACTTGTAACAAGGTCACATAACCAAAACTACAACCTCTATGATAACATATTTGGTGGAGCTCTTTGTATAACTCAATCAAAATGAGCATGCCCCAAGCTATGGGTCGACCTCCATCTACGACATCAAATGCATACCTATATTATATTGAGTACAACTGATCGCCTACCTCTATCTGAAAAAATTAAGCCGCTAACCAATGAACATACAAAAAAGTAGATATTTCGATCAAGTGGTGCATGTTGTAGAGCCTAATCTAATGATAATTGTCTATGGCATAATTGCACCCCTGTCACAACCAATCTCTGTACAACATTGTGAGAGGTGCCTTCTCTATGATCACCCAAACTCCTCTAATTGACAATCTCAAAATGTGATATATATCCTCACTAGTAACTGTAATCTCCCCAATCGGCAGGTGGTGGTGTTGCTCCTCCATCTCTCTTCTAATATGAGGTATACATGCCAGATAACCCAGTCCAATAACATCAATGTGAGCCCACTCTATGGCGCCAAATCCATTAGTCACTCTCAAAACCATTGAGTGCCTCTCTCGACTCACTAAGATGTCTACACTTCACTGCATCCAAGCAAACTACCATGTCAGAGTCATTTCTTCTATCTATCCTATTTCTTCTTGGTTTCTTAATCCTCCATTTTCCCTTCAATCTCATCATTTATAGTAGTTTGCTTCCTCCTAGATAGCGGAAAGGCAATCCTGCCAATCCTTGGATAACGAGATCAAAATCTCACTATTATTCTCCACAAACCCGCTAGTGTAGGAATGCAATCCTACAACCTCCTTGTCTAATGTTCTTCTCATTCCCTTCCCTAGTGGTGAGATTGCAATGCCACTAGCCTAATAGTAGTGGGATTGCATTCCCACTATCACTCTAAGAAAACCCGCTTTTGTAGGATCGTTATCCTGAGCCTACCTATTTCTAGCCTAACTCTACCTAATCCTACTATTATGTTTGAGTGGTGGGAATGCATTCCCACTGCTTTAGCACACAATCCCGTGGTTCACGAACTAGTGGGATTGCTGTTTTGACAACATTAAATGATAATAAGTGCACAAAAACTAAAGTAAAGCTTAGGTTTTTTGAGAAATAACTCACGATTAGGTTGTCGGTTCCACTTGATGCTCACCACCACATCCATGCGATGCCTCAAGATCTCCCTAACTGCCATCTTGTCCAATGCTCTCAAAGGTCTTAACTGTGCAAGGTAAATGCAAAAGGGCTCTAATTCACTCTAAATTTTTTCTCATGCTTAGTAAAAGTGAAAAGTAAATTTCCAAATTTGCTAATATAGGGCTTTTAAAAGCCCTATTTTTTGTCGTCTTGGTCCTTTTGGGACTATTTTTCTTACTATTTCTTCCTGTGATCTCCCTTTTGAGTGTCATTATCACCTGTTGAGTCAATTTTTCTTGTTCTTCCTTTGTCCTCCTGGGGCATTTTTCTTGCTCCCTATTCTTCAAGTCGTTAGTGTCTTATTGTCTTCACACTGATCCTATAATAGTGCCACTACGAAGAGGGGCAAAATGTCGACACCTAAATTTGAAATTAATTTATTTAATTAATTAGTAATATTTCCCTCTAGTTGATTAATCTATATTAATTATGGTATAGTCCACTTTTAATTAATTAATTGGTAATTAAAATCAATTAATTAATTGAATTTGACCCTTCTTCTATTAAATACATCAAATGCACAATTTGATTATTTAATTCATGTTGACCTTTTCTTCCAAAATCCTCTGACAGAATTAATTAATTCAATTCCCCCACATGTCTCCTAACCTAAACCTCCCATCTAACCCTTCCTCTAACCTAACCTACCTAGCTAACCAAGGTTTTAGTCAACTCTATCCCTTTGCCCTCGCCATATGTGTGCACATTCCCAAAATATGTCAAATTTCCTAGAATTTGGGAAATGCATTTGAATTTGGAGGAAATATCCTAGAATTTGGGGAAATATTCCAAAAATCCTAAAACATGGTAATATTCTCTTTTTTTGGATAAAACCTTCCTATTTGGGTGTCTCATTCCCAAATGGGCATGTGTCCTGAGGACACATGTCATTCCTTCCAATGACACATGTCCATCATAAGGATGCATGTAATTCTCATCCATAACACTTGCCCTTCTTAGGGACATATGTCTCATTCTCATGCCTCTCCATCCCTCATTCATATCCTATTTAAACCCCCCATTTTCCTTCCAAACAATCTACTTTCATTTTCATGCCCTCATAATGTAGAAATGTTTACTCACCTTTTGCACATCCATCTTGCATCTCATTTTAGCTTAATCCATCTTGCATTCACTATCATGCAACATAATAGAGTATCTATCATTTAGCAAGCACACTTCAAATTAGGGGACTATCAAATTGAATGATGAATACAGAGTTTGTGCTTTGATTAGTTTTATTTGTTTATCTAGTTTTCTTCCTTCTTAGTGTCCTAATTTTGAGTGTGGTTGAAATATGTGTTTATCTGATTATTAGCTTGTCTTTTCAGTCTCTTTAATTTCACATTCACAATTTTATGCATATAATACTTATGCAATTTCATCCTCACCTTGGCCTCCAATGCTCAATTTCCACTTTGATGTTGTTCATACCATCTTGAGATCTACATTTTCAACTCATGATCCAACCTTTATCACATTTTGAGTCCTAATTGAGAGGACCAAGATGCCCTAGGTGCCTTGTGTTGGGAAAATAGTGTCTCAACCTTGCATTTACATAAGATTACTATTTATAGTAGGTTTTCATTTGGGCACAAAATGGTGCAAAACTCCCTGAAGGTTCTGGTTAGCTAGATAAGCATTTTGTTAAAGTTACGTTGCAAGATCACAACTAGTTTTAAAGATGTTAAATTTTCCATTTTGGAGGGGTCCAATGAAAGGTTTAAATTTAATTTTGAAAACTTTAGAGGCCCCAAAATTCCCTGAAAAGTGGGCATAAATGGTATATCAATTTAAAAGGAAATAGAGCACTTCGCGAGATTTTTGATGCTTCAAACGGTTCGTCAATCGGGAACACGGTTCACAAGTTATGGCCTCTGCAAGTTTGTACTCCTGAAATAGGAAATATAAAATACATCGAACACATAAATGAGCTGTAAAAGGGAGAGACATGTGTTGATGTGTTTTTTAACATGTCATAGGGCATCTACAAAGGTGATAAGGTTGACTACACCTTATTGGGTAGTTTTAGCCCATGGTTTTGTAATACCATTTGACGGTTTCTTGTATTGTATCTCCTATATATGAGGTGTGTGAGATAGAGGTTGTGTGTAAGAGTCTTATGGCTATTAAGTTACCTCTAAATCTCTAATTAGTGGTACTCCTGCAAATAGCTTTCTTTGCAAGTCTATTGTAATCTATTTTGATTGCTGAATAATATATTGGGCAGCTTTTGGAGTGTGGGGTTTTTCTCCTGAAAGGTTTTTCCCCACTTAAATCACTGTGTTGTAACTGTTGTGATGATCTGTAAATTTTTTTGCATTACCCTCCTCTCAAGGTTAGTGTAGGAAGTTGTTCTGCTACTTAACTTCCTTACACCTTGGTCTTGGCTTAGGACTAGGATGTCCTTGTTGAATACTATTGAATTACTGAGAGGGGGGGTAAATCAACATATGCAAAAACTTGAGCAGTTTAAAACCATAACATTCATACACCACATGTGCATCAAGATAAATAATTGAAACAACAAAACATACACACAAGTACATCAATATTTTTATGTGGAAAAACCAAACTAGGAAAAATCACGTTGAGAATTAGTTGGATGGTTGAATGGCCCAAAATATTGAGAGGGGGGTGAATCAGTATTCCCACAACAATAAAAAACTTTCCATTAATTTTACCCTTAGCATCAACATGAAACAACAAATGCATAATAAATGAAAAACATAATCACAAGATAGAAACCATATTTTTATATGTGGAAAAACCAAATGGGAAAAACCACGAAGAGGGTTAACTCTCAAGACAATATAACTAGGTATATGGTGTTTACAAAAGGGTGGCATTATTGGTTGGCTCACTGCCTGATTACAATACGACTTACTACTGGAATGCTTACTGTAATAGAAATAAGTGAACTAAGGAAAATTGCATCTCCAAATGCATGAGGTCAGTTCCAAGATAAGCTCAAATATTAAAAGAACAAATTATAGTAGATCTAGTAAGGGATCTCTGCAACAATTTCACCAACCTATCATCAACTACCTATAGAATATCCAATAAGGAATTATTTTAGTGCCTCTCCATGATTTACCTTTCCTATTTGTGCATAGATAAACTACTTTGGTATGGTATAGACTATCTTGTGGTGTTCTAGACAAATTTTTATGGTTTAACTCATGATTCAGATGCTTCATTATGGATGCTAGACATATTATGTGTGCTCGTCATTAGGCTTTCATGAGGATGATGAAGATATTCATAAACTGCTATGATGATGGACTCTTATTTGATGATCTTTATGTGCTCATTTCATATGCATGGACTATATTTATGGTGATTTGATGATATATTATGATGTACTAACCCTATCTCATGATTATAATTCTATGCAATGTCTTGATGTTATATTGTGTGACTGTCTTCATGAGTAGAGATGATGCCATATCACTCATTGTGAGCATGATATGCCATCACAATTATCTATCACATGCCTCTTTAATATTATGTATATGTATCGTATATGTTGTGTTTAGTCTTTGATCCAAGCTCCAGGTACCTACCATCGACTCCACCTGGCTTCACAGGTCTGCACGTGTCCTATCCCAATGGCAAGTTGTCGGAGATGACATAGTTTCCATCACACACTCTAGGTCTAAGTTGTGCACCTTGTCGTTTCCACCATGACGTAAGTTGAGGTTAGAGTCCCGTGTTATGCCTGTCCCCTTGGTGTAAGATGATTGGGATCTATGCTTATTTATTTGGGTAATGTGATTATTGTCTAATTATTTGATTATAGGTATTTTTAATTATTTTTGAATGATTGTTTCATTGTGAGATTTTATTTAAACCAATCAGGATTAATTTAATTGGTTAATTGGTTTATTAATTGATTTAATTATTGCGTATTTTAAATTATTAAATTATCTATTTATTTATTAATGGTTTATTTATTTATTTATTCATTATTTAATGATTTATCTATTATTTGATTTATTATTTATTTATGTTATTTTATTGATGAATGTTCTATTTATTTATTTTAATTATTGTTGTATTGCTTTATTTAATTTATTATTATTATTTTTGATTAAGGAAAATCAGGTTTTAAGGGACCCGAAACCCGCTTACAATACGATAGATGGGCAAGAAAGAAACAAGAGAAGATAAGACTAAGACAAAATAAATGCAAAAAACCAACACAAAAACTAGCAGCTAGGACAAAAGGGCAGCAAGGAGCCAACGAGAAATTGGCATATAAAACCCAACATTACATATTAAATGAAAACTTTTATAGACTTCTCAGCATTCTAAACCAAAATCATCATGGCCTTAGCGGTTTCTCTCAGATCATTGCTCTCCTATTTTAGCTGGATGTCTTTCATTTTGGTCTCCATATCAGTGGTGTTCTACTTGGTCCTTCACCTAGAGATTTGATGGGTCAAGCTAGAGGTCGATACATCTTCAATGATTACCAAGTTCTTATCCTGATTTTTCCTCTCTAAGTGATCCACCAAGGCATTCATATTATGTGAAGAAACTCTTAAAACCTCAAGACTGTGGTACATGAAGCTTTTCAAAGCCTTCTCAATTTGAGCAACCCAGGTGATGATGTTATCTTTATCCGCCTCAGTCTTTTCTTTTACAATTCTGATAACATCCTCTAGATGTTTCAAATCCCCTTTTATCAGGTTTTTTTCCGACCAGTCCTGCATCTCAATTTCCTCCTCGGCTTCACTAGTTTCCATATCCTCACTCTTTTTCCCCAAATTTGTTTCCTTAATCAAATTGTGTATCTTATTTTCTAGGTCCCTCTGTTTGCTCAGAATGGTTGTTATGTTGTTAATAACGCACTTATGGAGATTGAAAGACTCCAGTGTGCAATTTCGGGTAGTGTTCAAAATAGTATTCACCGAATCCCTACCCTGCTCAGTGCTCACGAATTTAGGGTTGTCTTCTTCCATTGAGTTCGGGGCGACATTCCTGCTATCCGAACCCATAGGGTTAGAATAAGGGTTTTCAGAATTAGCATCATTTTTCCCTTCCTCCTCTTCTCCAGCGTTCTCTTCCTTCTCACTCTCCATTTTTGTCTCAATATCCTTCCCCTTTTCCTCCTCCAAATCATAATGCACCTCCATTTCCATATTATCAATGTCAGCTCTCTATTTTTTATGGGTAGGGGCATTAGACAGGTCATCATCAGACTCAGAATCATTACAACTCTCAAAAACATGTGCATTAGTTACCAGGTAATCATCCTTGCTAGACCTAGCTTTTTCCTTTAGGTATTCATAAATGAGAAAAATAAGCCCCTGATGGGCTATGGGGTAAGAATTGGGCTTTTTAGCGTGGTCAGCCAAGCTCTCATTCAGAGAAGAAGCTAAGTAAAAGGGTAGAGAAATCTTAACCCCATGGCGGAAATGATTAAGAATTGCAAAATGATAATTGTAGATTTTAGTAAATCTACCATCAACAGTAAGGAATTCCATCAAAACCCTTAACACTTTCTGCCAAAAAGACTTTACCTTTTGGGGGAGGTAGTAGGAGATGTTGTCTTTCTTGGCAAGCCACACCTTCTCATCCTCAGATTTTGGGAAGTTTTTAATCGCTTCAGCAGCAAACTTCCGATCTCTATAGAATTTTGTGCCCTCCTTCTGAAGACCCATGACCTCCGCAACCAGATCCTCATCAATATTCTAAGTCTCCCCAAACAAGGTGACTTTGTTGCTATTCCAACCCCTAGCAAATCTATGAGACATCGAATTTTTGCTTCCATGCAGCTTTTCCATATAGTCGGTGAATCCATATCTATGAAGCCTCCTCCACACTTTCCGCTCACTCTTCCAGTTTTCACAACCAGAGGGCTCATTCCAGTTTAAGTTACCTCCCATATTAAACAACAAGTCAAAGTACCCAAAGGTGTAACTCACAATCTATATATTTAACCACAAGTTCTTGAGAAAAATTCTTGAGTAACAGAACAGAGTCTCATCCGTAGTTTTAAAGATAATAATAATGGCCGCACAAAACCAACACTTATTATTATAATCCCCATCACACATATGATCATAAAACCGATGCCTAATAGCAATCATTAACTGATAGTTCATTTGCCCCCAAACTCTGTCTTTGATTTTTGGACCCCAAAAGATAATCATGATTTTAAATTGACCCATTGATGTGATCAAATAATAATTGCTCTCTAACATCCCTTTTACAATGGGTTTCTCCGATATATTTAACCTCCCCATCTAAATTGATCCCTTCATTAGCTAAAAGGTCCGCAACCTTATTGCATTCCCTTAGAGTGTGAGTTATAAGAATACTAACATAGTCATTTAATAACTTTTTAGTAGTTTCAACTAAATTAGTAATATTCCAAGATAAAGAACTAGTACCTTTAAGAGCCTGGATGATGTTGAGGGAGTCCCCTTCTAGCCAATTTTTTTTTAAATTTGAATCCCTGAGCAAGCTGGAGGCTTTTTAGCATAGCCTGAGCTTCAACCACATGATTATTTTGGACCCCAAAAGGAGAAGAAATAGCAGCAATGCAGACACCTGGAGCATTTCTGATGACTCCTCCACCACCGGACTTCCCAGGGTTGCCTTTAGCCGCCCCATAAAAATTCACCTTTATCCATCCATGATCAGGAAATCGCCAAACAATATTATCTCTCCTTATCTTATTGTCAGATCTGCAAACTTTGTGGATTAAGTTCCATTCAGTAAGAATGCCTTTTTCAATTTCATTTATATCAGTAAAAAACCATTGTTTATTGTTCCTGTGAGGAATATTTATGTTTTCTTTTATAGCCCTACAAAGTTTTTCAAAGACCACCTGAGAGGTGCACTTAGCTTCCCTAAATATTCTATTATTTCTCTCTTTCCAGATTCCCCAGCAAGTCATGGGGAGGATCAAGGACCAAAGGTTCTTGATAAGAGGAAATTTGGTGGGAAAGGTCCATTGCCAAATAATTTCCTTAAGACTCTTGTGCATGACCCAATCAACTTTCCAATTCTCCCAAATCTTACTCCAGATTTCCCAAGTGAAGGAACAATGGATAAATAGATGATTAACTGATTCTTCCTCTTTCTGGCATAGCTCACACCTGTTAGGGAACATAAAGCCTCTTCAGACCAAGTTGTCAATAGTAAGGATCCTATTGTGAGTAGCAAGCCAAAGGAACATATTGACTTTAGGGATAAGAATTTTGTTCCAAACTTTACCCCATATAGGGTTACTGATCTGAGTGAAAGTGTTTTTGTACGTAGAAGCAACCATAAAGTCACCCCTTGGATTACTCTCCCAGAGGAAAACACCATCATAATCTTTGTTAATAGAAAAGGACAGCAACTCCAAGGACCCATCCAGCTCCAGCTTTGGCCACTTTTATGGATTTGTTAATACTATTCCAAATGAAGGACCCAACAGGGATGTCTTCATAGTTGAGGAGATCCTAGAGAGGCTGATTCTGAATATATTTGTCAAACTAGATCTGGTTCTAGTCTTTCTTAATGTCATAAGCTCTCCATATTTGTTTAGCAAGGAGAGCTTTATTAAAAGTTTTTAGAGCTTTAATACCAAGCCCTCCTTTGCTCTTTGGCTTAAACACTTTCTCCCAAGCGACCAAGGATAGTCTCTTTTTTTCTTCAACCCCTGACCAGAGAAATCTCTTCTAGATCCTTTCTAAGCCTTCTACAAATTTAGCCGGGATACCAAATAGATTGAGAGCATATACAGGGAGATTGTGGAGAGTAGCTTGAAGAAGCTGCAACTTTCCAGCCGACAAGTTTTTTGTTGAGTTTGTCAATTAACATATTCCAGAAGGATTTTGGGGGAGCTAATCCCAATGGGAGACCCAGATAAGTGGAGGGGAGCATTTCCACCTTGCACCCAATAATTTTAGCAATTCTCTGTTGTCTTATGATAGGAGTGTTCATGAATTATATAGCCAATTTGTCCCAATTGACTTGCTGGCCAGTAGCCAAAGAATAAGAATTAAGGGAACCTTTAACGGCAACAACCTCCCCAATAGAAGAATATCCCATTAAGATAGTATCATCAACAAACTATTGGTGAGAACAAAAATCATTAGCAAAGGAAGGTTGAAGACCTTTGATAATTTTATTCACTTTCATTTTTTGGATCAGTCCGCTCATGCTCTCTGCCAAGATGATGAAAAGAATAGGAGATATGGGATCTTCTTGTCTGAGCCCCCTCGACAATTTCAAGAATTTAGAAGGAGATCCATTAATGAGAATTGAAAACATAGGAGTGGAGATCAACTCTCTAGTAATTTTGATTATATTCTCATCAAATCCAAAAGCCTTCATGATTCTGAAAAGAACTTGCCAATCCACTCTATCATAAGCTTTCGTCAGATACAACTTTATCAGAAATCCTTCTTTATTGGCAGCATTGAGGGAGTGAATATTCTAATGCACAAGAATGATAGAGTCCAAAATCTCCCTACCAGGAACAAAACCTTTTTGCTCCTCGGAGATGATGAAGGGGAGGATAGCCAAAAGTCTAGAAGTCAAAACTTTAGATATGATCTTATAGAAGGAGTTACATAGACTTATTGGCCTAAATTTTCCCATTGAATCTGCCCCATCCACCTTAGGAATTAAAGCAATAAAATTAGAGCTGATTTCCTTAAGGATTTTTCTTGAACCAAAAAATTCTTTTACCGCATTGACCATGTCTTTTCCCACAATATGCCAAAATTCCTAGAAGAAAAACATAGGGAAGCCATCAAGTCTCGGAGCCTTATCCCCTTGAAAGGACAAGACAACTTTTTTAATTTCCCCAGCAGAGGGGATAGCAAAAAGGGCCTTATTCTGATTAAGATTAATAATCTTGGGGATGATGTCAACCAGATCTTGTTGTTGGGTATAATCAATATCCTTGCTACCAATGAGGAGCTAAGAAAATAAACTAATAGCTTCGTCCCTAATATCATCCTCATTAAGAAGAATTTTGTCCTCATCAATTAATCTAGAAATTATGTTCGCAACTTTATGTTTTAAAGAAGTCATGTGAAAAAATTGTTTCTGTCCCTAGCCTCTAGCCAAATAGCCCTAGATCTCTGCCTCCAATAGATTTCCTCCCTAGAGATGATGCTGTGAAGTTTGACTAATACATCATCTTCCTTAGCTTTGGGATACTTTTTATAGCCATCTTTCTGTATAGAGTTTTGGATCTATTCTAATTCCTCCTTCAGCTTTTTCTTTGAGTCAAAAATATCACCAAAGACCTTCTTGTTCCATATCTTAATGTTATCTTTGACATTTCTAATTTTTTTAGCAACTTTATACATAGTTGTTCCATTCACATCAATATTCCACCAGTTGGCAATGGATTTTTCAAGAGAGGGGTGAGAAATCCACATTTTCTCAAATCGAAAAGGGAAGCTCTATTTACTCTTAATGGACTCAGCAACAAAGTCAATGGGATAATGATATGAACCAATTCTATTGACAATTGACAGGGAGCATCTATGAGAAATAATCCAATCAATACTAACAAGGGATCTATCAAGTCTTATCTGAATGAGGTCTTCACCATCCCTGCGATTAGACCAGGTGTAAGAAGCTCCAATTAGGTCCATATCAATAAGAGCATTGACATTGATGAGGTCCATCAAATCAGATCTATTGTCTAGTTGGGCTTGAGTTCCTCCATATTTTTCAGTACCTTGCAGAGGAGTGTTGAAATCTCTCATCAACAACTAGCTTTTCTTAGGGAAAGATCTTCTTTTCTACTAGATTTTATCCCAAAATTTACTCCTAGAAGATTTGGAATTAGGGGCATAGATATTTGTGACCACCCATTCCTTTCCTTCATAGATGCTTTTAACTTTCATGGATATAATGTTACCATCTTCATCAATCACTTCTCCTAAAATAGTTTTCTTGTTCCAAAAAATAGCCACCCCACCAGATGCCCCGTTCAAGCTGTGACCACAGAACCCTCCATTTTTAAAGAAGTTTAAATTCTCCACTTTCTCCTTACTCATTTTGGTTTCCTGAATGAGGATCATATCTGGCTTATGGTCTCAAATGAGATTTTGTAATATATCCTTTTTATTGAGACCATTTAGGCCTCTGATTTTCCATGAGATTACCTTCATTTGGAAACCTAGGGGCAGGATTCCTATATAGTTTGCTGCCTTCCATCAACTATGTTTTGCTTGCTCTCCTGATCCTTGTGCCATTTCATGGTTTTATGTCCCTGCGGAGATTTGGAGGCACCAATATTAGCCTTGGACCTGGTCCTAGTTTTCACCCAATTAGGGCATCCTGCCTTCTTGTTTTTCTTTTTTCCATTCCCTATTATTTCTCCCTCTAGCTCATCTCTGGGCTCATCTTGCATGTTATTCCATAGTTCTTCTCTTTTCTGGGATGATGTGGGTGTATCAACTCCAATATTTTGGAATAATGCATTTAGATTGACCTTAGGCAATCCAAACTTGTTCTTCCTTCCAAATTTAATTTCATGTCCTTCAAAGTCATTTGGGCACTCTTCATCTCTTTTTATTGCTGAAACTTGAGGGGCATCATGATGAGATTTAGTGAAATCCTCAATCTCACCTTCTTCAAGAATCTCTTCATTGATAGCATTCTCTTCCTCCTCAGCTTGTAGGGCCTCAAAAGTATTTACTGTTTTGATCTCAAACTCACTGATTTCATTGTTTTTATCTTCCTTCAATGGGGGAGTCTTAAGAGGGTCATTTCCATCTCCTTCTAATAATTCTAGTATGTTACTAGGAATTCCACTGCTTCCTTCCACTTTACTTAAATCCTTATTATTATTATTTTCTTTCCAAACCTGTTTATGGGGATTGTTAATCGTCACAGGTTTTTTAGGGTTACTAGGGCAAGCCTTAGCCCAGTGACCAACTTTTTTACAAGAAAAGTACACAAAGGGGAGGGACTCAAACTCTATTGTTTGTTCCCATAATCCAAGTTTGGAACTTATATCAATAGAACTAGGAAGATCCATCTTCTGCAAAATATTGACACAAATGTGTGCATAAACCGGCCTCTTTCGAGCTGTAGTCATTGGATCTAATGCAACAAGCTCCCCAAAGGAGTTTGCAATTCCTGAGAAAACATCCTCAACCCAAAATTCTAGCAGCAAGCCAGGTAGCCTTACTCAGACTGGAGCAGATTCAAAGAAAGAATCATTGAGTGCCATATTAGGAGATCATTTTCTCATAGATAGGGAAGATTTACCAAACATCCAAGGACCACCGCTTAATGCTGCTTCCATATCTTCCCCACAAGAGAAGGAAAAAACAAAAAAACCTCTGGACAGGGCAGAAACATCAACTTGACCTTTCATCCTCCATTTTCTCTTAACAAAAGACCTAACATCCTCAATATTGGGTCGTGGTCCAACAAACTGCCCCACCAAAGAGAAATCCATTAAAGAAATGCTGTGATTGATAACCAAATCTGGAACCACAATAGCAAGTTTACCCATTTTTCTATCAGAGATGTCTTCCACAAAGGGAAATGATGATTTACCAGTCGGTTTTCGAGTCGGTTTATTTGCAAAAAGACTATTCCAGGGTTTGAGGGCCTTCACCTCCGTGGTCTTTTCTAAGTCAACTTTCACAACCTCAAGACCCAATTTTGGAGAATCGATCATCTTTTTGCGGTCGAGAGGAGGGTCCCATTGCCGTGGGTCCCCATCCTCATCATCCATTGCTTGTCCTTGAGTTGCAAAGGCAACAGAACCAGAGGACCCAGCCTCGTTGTTCCCTCCATTTCTAGGATTCAAATTCCCCCCCTCTGCTTGCATTGTTCCCTCCATATTTTTTAGTGTTGAGACATTAATTTATTATTATCGTTGAATTTGATTTGTTGGCTTTATTAAAATTATTTATTGTTATTGTGATTTGATTTTATGTTTTAGATATAGGGTCCTATTTTTAAGGCCTTATTTATTTAATTGATCTTATTGGGTAAAGTATTATTATTGAATGTGTTTATATAAATTTAATATTATTGATGATTACATTTATAATATATATTACCTACCCTTTTACTTGATTGGTTGGATGGAAAGGTAGGCAAATAAAAATATATTTATTAAATACCTTCCTTGAACTATGCAAAGGTAGGTATAATATATAGTATAATGAAATATTTTGATTGGCCGATATTTTTGAATGGTTTTCATATTTATTTTGTTTTTCTAGAATGGTTGTTGGGGGGATCATCTGACACATTTTGGAATTTGATTGAAGATTTGTCTTGAGGATTTGGGATTGTTTGTGGATTGCTCAACTTCAGATTTCTACATTCTTTGGTTGTGTTTGCAGGTTGGTGCGATTCTTCCTTTGAAGTTTTCATTTTCCAGAAAGATTGTCCTCTCCATGCCTGTGCAATGTGATTACTTGTTATTGTGAAATTGTTTTGGGAGTATTGGGATTGAATTGAAAGATTTTTAATTGGCATTAAAAAGAAATTGGGAAGGGGAAAGCGTAGATCTCTATTTTGCAAGTTTTGAAATGTTGTTTGTCGGATATGCCTTCCTATACTTCTCTGTGATTGTTCGATTCCCTTTCTCCTATGTTTAGAGGTGTTCTTATTTATGTTTTTGAGTTTTTATGTCTTCCTATGTTGATCTCTTTGAGTTTCCTTTGTCTCAGTATGATTATTGTGAGTTTTGGGCTTCCTATAGCTTGTCGGGGGTCATCTTCCACTCTTTGTGTTATGAATTTTTTGAGAGCAAACCTTTAGGAAGAGTTTGTGACTGTTTAATCTTCTTTTAGCTTGTATGATGTTCCCTTGAGGTTTTTATGTTGTTTTGAACATCTTCGTTTCATACTATGTGCTTTAGGACCTATTATGAGCACTGGAGGAGAAGGATTTGTGCTTTGTTTTCATTTTATGAGTATGTACCTTTGTAAATTGGTTATTCCTCATTGATTTTTGCATCTTTCAGACCCTTTGAGTTGGTCATGTGTGTTGTATTTGATCCCTTTACTAATCTGGGTAAGTGTTGTATCCATTGGAGTGTGGTATGCTTATTTTTTGGCTTCCCAAAAAAAAATGCTACAAAATGGACCAGGAATACCACAAAATGGACCAAGAATGCTATTCTACATTCCAAGAGTGCCATTCTAGAAATCGAGAGCAATGGAGTGCATACCTATAGAGATGAGTCCAAAACTGAGAGTGCTAGCTCATAAATTGAGTGAGCTAGCCAATGACTCCAGAACGCTATAAAATGACCCCAAAATGCTATTGAATGATCCATAAATTCCATTTCATCTACTAGGAGCACTACACTACATTCCAGGAGTGCTACTCTGCATTCTGGGAGAGCTAGACTGCTCCAGGGGTCTTAGAAAGTTAGTTTTGAGCCCGATTTAGAGTATTATTGGATTTGTGTTTTCTCTAGAGGCATGTGCTGTATCTATTGACATTCTTAGAGTTTATTTTAATGTTTTTTGATCCTTCATGTTGTTTCCAGTGCTCTGGTAAGAGGATTCATGCCTTACCATTGAGGTGTTTCATATGTGATGTGTCTCTGGTGAGAGGGAGAGAGCCTCATTGTTGAGGGATTGATTATATGACTCCAGTGCGATGTGTTACGCCTCACTATAGATGATTTTATTTGGTTTTAATTCATTTTATGGATTTCATTCATGGTTGGCATGTCCTTTGTGATTATTTGGTGAAGGCTCTCTTCCATGTGTATGACATTATGTGCTCATTTATGGGTGGATTGTTCCCAGTTTGTTATAATTGTTTCTATGATATTTGTGAGCCTTCTTGATGTTGGATTATCTTCTTTGGTTGTATTTTTTACCCTAATGCCTAGGAGCATGGTTAGGGAGAGTGGGATTCCATGAGTCTATCGAGGTCACGAGGAATATATTGCTAAGATTCTTTTTGTTGTGGAGTCAGGGTCTAGACCATCTGGATAGCTCATTGGAGGTTATTTGTAATGATAAAGTGATAAAATAATAAATTAATCATAGGTGGGTTGGTTAGAAGTAACTCATCTTAATAAGATAAGAAATATGTGGGTGTATTCCCATCTCATGATTGGATTGCTAGTGCAGCCATGTGAGGTGGCAGATCTGGTAATTGGATAAACTGAACTCCCTTGATTTTCTCAAAGGTTGAGGTGGTTTTGCATGTGTATCATGGATTTCAAGACTAAGTTATAGGATATCCTTTGATAGAATGTGATGACACTCTTCCCTAGATGTGAGTCTTATCTCCTTAAGTGTTAATTTGATTGGTTTTGCCTCTGGAGGGTTTATTGTTAATTAGCCATGTGATGTGTTCAATCTTTGATTCTTGTTATCGTTGTGAGGTTGTCAAGTTGTTTTCCCTTGGATGTAAGGTGTCAGCCTAGGTCTTGAGTGTGAGTTGGAACCTCATGTCATCTCTTAGCACAGGGGCCAGTTCCTATTTGGTTCCACATGGTCGGGTGGTTGAATGCCTTCTTCCATTGTGTTGCTCTTCATTGGATACTTATGTGCATGGATTGGATTCTTGGATTCTTCATTATGTGGATATTCTCATGGAACTATTGTGTATGTATTGGAAAAGGAAACATTGCATCATGATGATTTGTATATGTAAAAGAGATTATGTATCCTTTTATTATGTATCTTCATATATTTGTAACTGAATTTAAAATAGGACATGATGAAGTGGATTAGGAGATGTATTCATTGATGATATCTTGATGTAATTTATATTCTTTATGTAATATGAGTTTATGAGTTCTATGTGAAAAAGTAATGAGCTAACTTTATGTAAAGTGTTGCATTTGAGTTAGTGAAATGAAATTGTGATATGTCATCCTATGGATTGAATGATAGAAATTATTGTAATGGTTCTCTTGAATCTCATTAAGTAAATAAGAGTTATCTAAATGAAATGGTTTAATAGATCTATGATGCATTCATGGTAGATGGTAATAGGAGTGTTAGGAACATTTGGTTAGTATTTGTAATTAACTTAAGGAAATGTAATGTGGTTAAATTATGCATATGTGTTATTATCATTCTAATTGCATGGAAAGTAAATGGTTAGTTGATGGTAGAATATGATGATGT
This sequence comes from Cryptomeria japonica, assembly GCF_030272615.1. Classification (NCBI taxonomy): domain Eukaryota; kingdom Viridiplantae; phylum Streptophyta; class Pinopsida; order Cupressales; family Cupressaceae; genus Cryptomeria; species Cryptomeria japonica. Next base: position 467,132,735 of record NC_081405.1, on the reverse strand, counting down.
TGTAGATGGATATATGTTATGTTAGAATAATGTCAAGTAGTGATGTTGAGATACCCTAGGGAATGGTTAAGTTCGAAAGAGTATAATTTAGATATGTTGATGGTATAATATGTTTTTATTCCACTAGTGTAACATAGTTCTATGGTTAAATGACATAAGTCTTCCTGCTCTGCAAGTTTTCAAATTTCAAACCCTTGCCATTCATGGTGGACTCTACTGGTGGGGATCTTCCCCGACTGCCTACAGACCCAGTTGTGGACTCTGCAATGCTAACACTATTTGTCACATCCTCTCTTGGTCCCATGGTGGATTCTCCCTCTGATTCAACTGTGATTCAGCTTAGCGATTCTTCCTCGAAGAGCTCTCTGGTTACGCCCATGGTTTTTGATCCTATACCTATTGTGCTAGTTCTTCATGATAAAAAAAAAATCATAGAACCTCCTACTAGTAACACAAATCTCAAAGGCTGGAAAAATGTGTTGGTCGGAAACACTGAGACTGTGGACCCCAACATTGTCCCTGTCTACTCGCAAACTAAGGAGGGAATGTCTTTAGAGCTCCCTGACATTGTTTTGGACCGCATTTTGCAAAACATGGCTAATACTCTGGTGGGAAAATACTTCTCCCTGTGCCCCATGGTGGAGATGGTTAGAAAATGGGTTAAGGACAAATGGAAACTGAAAGGGAGTGTTTTTGTTAGCGTCGTGCCTGGAGCCCTCTTCCTCTTAAAATTCACTACTGAGGAGGATGTCGCTCTTTTCCTTTCTGGTTGTTGGTCCTATGGTCGAAACAATCTTTCCCTTTATCATTGGAAGGATACTTTTGACCCAATAGGTGACTTACAAAAAACTACTCCGATTTGGGTTTGGCTCCCAAGGCTCCCCCTTGAATACTGGGATGAGTCCATCTTTAAATGGATTGGGAATTCATTTGGTCATTTTGTTTGTGTTGATGAAATTACCAGAACCAAATCACACCTGGTCTATGCTTGTTTCTGTGTTCAAGCTATTGTGAGCATGAATCTCCCCAACTTTATAACCCTCAAATTCAGGCTTGGTAGCTGGAATCAAGCCCTTGTTTATGAAAATGCCACCCTAATCTGCCAAAAATCCCACAAAAATGGGCATATTATTTCTTAATGTAAAGCTTCGACTCCCTTGCCTCTCAATCTTAAGGGCTCGGCCTTGGTTGAAAGCCCTGTGCCAAATTTTCCTCCTATTCATCAAGACCCGATTGTGGGGCATGTTGTGGCTCCTACTCCTGGCCTGGACCTACCTCCCCCTATAGTCAAGGACCCAGTGATGGAAGAATACCCCTTTTCTAAGAGTATTATCAACCTTCTCAAATATCCTACAAAGTATGTGGATGAAGCCTCTAAATCAGCCCTAAAGGAATAGTGCATCTCCTCGATGGCTAGCTTGGTTTCATTGGTTCATCAACTGGAAGATGGCGAGGTTGCGAGGGACCCCATTATCGCCCTAGAGATGACTTGCTCCCCGATGGTGTTATCTCATCCCACTTTGAACTAGGGTATCCTCTCTCCTAGTTCTCCTAGTGTGTCATCCAGCGGTTGCATGACTCCTATTGATGAGGGATGGATTAGTCAAAGATGCAAAAACAAGAGCGCAAAGCTTGATGTGGGGATGGATCTTAAAGTGGGCTGACCATCAAGACAAAAGGAAGCAGCAAGGGATATTGCCAATGACAAGCAGCAGACCTTGGAGATGTCCATAAAAAGGTAAAAAATGAAGTTCCTCTCATGGAACATGAGGGGCCTCAACAACCCCCAAAAGCAATATTCTCTTAAGAAGTGTATTTTTGAAAATAAAATTATGGTCCTTCTACTCCAAGAAGTTAAGATGTCTATGTCTTCCTTTTCCCTTATTGCTGGGAAAATTTGGCCTCGTGCTAAGTTTGTTATCAATGATGCTGCTAGAGCCTCTGGTGGCTTTGTTACCATGTGGGACCCCTCCCATTTTTCTTTCAATCTTCTCTCCTCCTCGGCAAACCTTTTGGTCTTTGAACTCTCTTCCTCGATGGACTCCTACCTTCTCATTAATGTTTATGCCCCCAATGTCAGATCGGGTAGACTGAATCTCTGGAATGACGTAACTACTCTAATACAAAATAATGCCAATACCCACTGGTTGATTGTGGGTGATTTCAACTCTCCTCCGATCCCCTATGAGAAGTTGGGGGGCCTCCCAAAGTACTTTGACACTATTACTAATCTTGCCAACTTCATTGGAAGGAATGGGTTAATGGATGTGGAACTAACGGGGCAAAAATTCACTTGGTCCAATATTAGGAAGGGAAAGGATCTTATTCAGGTTAGACTTGATAGATTTATCATCTCCAGAAATTGGAGAATTGGTCCCTCCTTGAAGATCACTGCCCTCCCTAGAACGGTCTTTGATCACAACCCCCTACTCCTTTGGAATACCATAAATGTTGTGAGCAAAAATCGTCCTTTTTGGTATGAAATTATGTGGAACTCTCATTCAGAGTTTAGGGATTGCATTAAAATATGGTGGAGAACCTACATCCCTGGCACACCTATGTTCTGGATTGCCCAGAAGCTTGATTTGGTCGAAAGGAACGTCTAGGGTTGGAATAAATATACCTTCAGGGATATCTTCATGCAAAAAAAGGAGCTCAATAGTAAACTGACTGCTATCCAAGAGTGCATTGATCAAGGTGAATCCCTCGAAGGTACTCATATGGAGGAGGCTTCTCTCCGTAGAAAATGGAAGGAAAACTCCCACAAAGAAGAACTCTACTGGAAACATAAATATAGGGTTCAATGGCTCAAAGAGGGTGACAAGAATACAACTTTCTTTCATAGATCTTCTATTATCCATAGGTGTGAAAACCACATCTCCTCCCTCTTGGATGATAACAATCAAGAGGTCAATGATGAGGATAGTTTGAGTAGACTAAATACTAACTATTTTGCCACTTTGTTTAAGGAAGATGGTGACTCTAGGGTCCCTGTTGGGCAGGATCTTCTCAATTACCTCCCACCACCCCTCTCGGTGGAAGATAACAACCTCATTTTGGCCCTTATTTCTGAGGAGGAAGTCAAGTCTGCTATTTTTTCTATGGGTTCCTTCAAAGCTCCGGGTCTTGATGGTTTCCTCTTGACTTTTTTCCAAGATTTCTGGGATGTGGTGGGCCCTGATGTTGTTCTGGCCACTAGGGATTTTTTTAGATATGGAAGGCTTCTCAACAAGCTCAATTACACCTTCATTTCTCTTGTCCCTAAAATTTAGAAGGCATCCAGTCTCAAGGATTTCCGCCCTATCAATCTCTGCAACACTATTTATAAAATCTTCAGCAAAGTTCTTGTTGATAGGCTCAAACCTTTTTTGGATCCTTTGATTAGCCCTTCCCAGAATTTTTTTGTCTCAGGTAGACAGATTCTTGATGTGGTCATCTCTACTCATGAGATTATTCACTCCATGGACAAGTGTCATCAGCTGGGGATGGTGCTCAAGTTTGACATCTCCAAGGCTTATAATAGAGTCAACTGGAACTTCCTTTTCAAAGTTCTCAAAACTATAGGTTTTGGAGATAAACTCATCAAAATTATTGGGGAATGCATAACTACGGTCACCTACTCTATGGTTCTCAATGGGAGCCCCTTGGAGAAGTTCAGGGCCTCTGAAGGTCTGCGACAAGGGGATACTCTCTCCCCTTACCTTTTCATCATCCTTGCTGAAATGTTGGTTTCTAATTTGAACTCCATGGTTCGCAGGGGAGCTCTCCTGGGCATCAAGTCTGCCTCTACAATTCCTCCTAATGTTCTGCAGTAGTTCATTGAGGACACTATTCTTTTTGGCATCTCCTCTATGTGGGAAGCTAAGGCTTGGAAATCCTTTCTCAACTCCTATGCTTTGGCCTCTGGACAACACATTAATTATGAGAAGAGAAACATTTACTTATTTCACACTCATGTCCAACTCCAAGATAAAGTATGCGAAATCCTTGGTTGTCAAAGGGCCTCCCTCCCTAGCAACTACCTTGGCCTCCCTTTGACTATCAAAGATGTCTCTAATTCCTTTTGGATCTCTATCCTCAAAAGAATGCAGAAGAAGTTGGCTGGTTGGAAAGGTAGATTCCTCAGTAGTATTGGGAAATTGTAGCTTGTCTCCTCCTCCCTCCAGGGGATCCCTGTGTACTTCCTCTCCCTTTTTAAGATTTATGCGGCTATGGCTGCTAAGATAGAGAATGTCCAAAAGACTTTCCTTTGGATGGGAATGGAAGAAAAGAAGAGGCTCGCCTTGGTGGGCTGGGATAGAATTTGTCTTTCGAAGGCCATGGGCGGGTTAGGAACCCACAAGATCTCCAGGTTCAATAAGGCCTTTATGACCAAAATTTCCTAAAAGCTTTTGAATAAGGATGTCGATAGGAGAAAGATCATTAGGGCCAAATACTTGGGTAATGGGGACTTTTCCTCTGTTCTGAAAAAGGAGGGCCTTCCCGGGGGTTCCAAAATTTGGAATGACATCTTGAGCTATAGGGACCCTTTATCCCATGGTATGAGGTGGCTTATTATAAATGGAAGAAATATTCTCTTCTGGGAGGACTGCGGGTAGGGAGAGAAACCCCTTTCTTCTTCCCCCTCCTTTAGAAGGCTCCAGGATGTTGCCAAAAGCTTCTTTGGAGAAAGGGTCAGTGATTATTTCAACAACTACACTTGGAGGGCCTTGGAGGACTGCTCCATTGATCATCCCTTCCTCCTCCCTATGGCTAGAGAGCTCCAAAAGCTTTTGGCTGGTACGTTCCTCCCTCTTTTTCCTAGGGAAGATATATTCATTTGGAAGTGGGACCCTTTTGGAGACTTCTCTGTCAGAACTGCTTACACCAGCTTGCTAAGAGAACATGTTTACACCTCTATCTGGAAAGAGGTCTGGAATCCCCAACTCATCCCCAAGGTTAATTTCTTTTGGTGGACTACTCTCCTCAAAAAATTTTTGACCCAAGACAATTTGGTCAAGTGAGGATTCCAATTCCCTAATAGATGCATCCTCTACCAGAATGATGAGGAAAAGCCTGCTCATCTCTTCCTCCACTGTACCTTTACTCAGGAGCTTTAGGGGATGGTCTACAACAAGCTCAATATGTGTTGGATTATGAATAAAAATTTGTTAAGTTTATCTTGGGAGTTTTGGGGCCCCTCTTCCAACCCCCTTATCCAACAACTGTGGAAGCAAATCCCCCCTCATGTGAGCTGGAGTATCTAGAAGGAAAGAAATGATAGGATATTCAGAGACAAAGAGGACTCTATGGAAACTGTGTTTGCTCGATTCCTTAAGTTGATTCTTGAGAATATCTTTGTTTCTAAAACCTGGATGGCATCCAAGCCCCCCTCTACTTGGGACTAAGAAATTGCTAGATGTTGGAACATCCCCCCCTCATTCTCTCTTGTTGACTGCTCTAAGAGACTCCTAAGGTAAAGCATGGTCTGGTCCCCTCTGACTATACATTTCATACACAATTTTGATGGGGATATAAAAGGGGGTCTGGCTGCTCGTGGAGGGGTTATCAGATCCCATTTGGGGGCCCTTGTTGCTACTTATGTGAGTAACTTGAATGGGCATTCCTCTAATCAGGATGAAGCTATGGCCTTAACCTGGGGAATTCATCTCGCCCTCACCATAGGAATTAGGATTATGGACATTGAGGGTGACTCCAAGCTCATCATTGACGTTGTCAAAGAGCGGAATAGGCTTAATTGGACCATTGAGGTAGCCATCAGGGACACCCTAAGGCTCATCTCTGGGCTTGACTCGTTTAAAATGAGGCATGTCTTCAGGGAAGGCAACAAAGTGGTGGATGCCCTAGCGGCCATTAGCATAAATCTCTCAAGCTTGAGATGTTGGAGGAGCCATAATTCCCTCAGGGACCATGTTAACTTCCTTCTTCAGGAAGAGAAATCCAAAATTTTTACTAATGATTGAGATAATGCCAAGTGTTTTTCTTACTCTCCTCTCTTCCCTTGGGGTAGTCTGGAGGTGTTGGTTTCATAATTCAAATTATGAGAATATCCCTTTGATCTTTGCCAATGTGGTGGTGACTCGTTCGGCCAAGCTAGCGGTGATGGATGTGCTGCTTTGTTGGCAATTCCTTCGAGCTTACAACATCATGATGAGGTACGATTGGATTGGTAACGTCTTGGTTGCCACTGGTATTTGTTGGCTCTTCATGCCTCGTAACCAGGAAATCATTTCTAAAAGTGATTTCAAAATTTCCCATGCGCCCAACTTCATGTCTCATTTATTGACGTCGGGATCGCAAACTTCCCATTATCTTTTCTCGGCTTGCTTCTTGAAGGGTCTCTGCAACTTTCTCTATGATTTTTTTTCATGACTAAACAAGCTCTATTGGTGGAGGATATGGTGGGTGAAAGAGTTAGATACTATTGCCCAGGCTACGAAGTTGACCCTCGACGACCGACGTTGGAAGCATACCAACCATGTTGCCAATAGTGAAGGTTTGAAATGATTCTTCTGCAATTGCGAGGAACCTATCAAACTCTAGGGTGGGTTTTCTCGGGAGGAGCTCAAACACCCGTGGAACATGATTTTCCTTATGACCATGAAGTACTTCACTCTTGAGGGAAGGCACAAGGTATTCTACTACTATCATTTTCCCCTTCTGAATCATTTCCAAAATAATGATTTGCTCTGTCTACCCTTTTATTTACTACATTCTATTGAAAGCTCTGTTAAAGACACCATGGATCCCAAGCATGGGGATAAGCCACCCTACCTTCTTCACCAGGGCCTCATTTATAGGTTGTATAAATTCCATGAGGCCCTTTCCCCCAAAAAAACTCTTGCCCTCTCAGCCCCCCATGCCTACTCCTCAACAACTTACCGCCCTATCTATGGCCTTCCCCATATTTTTCCAATATCCTCATGAAGGCTTTGCTACGACCACCATGTCTCTACCTGCTTATGCCTCTATTGTTTCCATATATGCGGTTTCCCCCAGTTTGACTATGTCTGCCTCTCCCGACACTTCCTTCTCCCTGTCCAAGGGCAAAGGAAAAACCCCTATTAAACGCACACATATTGTCTTTGGTGACAATTCATCCTCTGAGGATGCTGAGAATGACAATCCTTCCTGTGATTCTAAGGTTAAAAGGAGATCCTCCAAATTGGCTTCCAAAAGTTGTAAAAGAAGACCCATGTGATTGAAAATATTGACTCAGAGGAGGACCCTAATACCACTATGGGGGCCTCTGATGGGGATGCTATGGATGTGGATCACCTGCTCCACCATCTTTAAATTTGGAGATGCCCTTGTTGCGGGCCTTAACAAATTTCATTTGCAGGTTTTGCATAGCTCAACGCTCACCCTGTCTTTGCTAAGGGAACGTACTGCAGACATGGAGGATAAGCAGGAGGCTAGGGGCCTGTACAAGTTCCTGTCCAATGAATGTAATAATGCATTGATGCCACTAGGGTGCGAAAGGCACCCCTGTAGTTTGTTTCTATGTTTTTTGTTGTTGTTTTTTATTTCTAAGACTTGATCTCTTTTTGTTGTTAGTTGTTGTTAATATTGTTATAGTGTTGTTTTTGCATTGTGGTCTCATTAATAGTTCTTCTATGTAAAGGGTCAGTGCCCTTGTTCTCACTACTTTATTAATCAAAAACATAGTTCTATGTTTATATTCATGTTGATTTATGTGATCCTGTTAATAGATAGTATTGGATTTAATTAATGTTAATGATAACATAGTAGTAATGGATGTTTAAAAAAAAATCTCTATTTTTTAGTAGATTTCAGATTATTTCTCTAGGGTATTTTGGCGGGCATTACAGTTACTGCAACTTTGTTAAACCAACTACTTGTAGCAAACCCGATAAGGTATTATTGCAACTTTGTCTTCAATTTGTCAAACCAATTGCTCTCGCACTTTCCACACTTACACACCTTCAGTCTTACACACATCACACTTCTGCTACTCACATATCTTTCACTCTCTTCTCTTGTTCACATGCCACACACACTTCATACACACATCCACATACATACATACATACATACATATACTGGTAAGCACATACACCAAGATAATATGTCATCCAAGTACATAAGGATTTATACAAATAATGCATTGCTTGAATCAACACGCTACTCAAACATGCCTCGACCAAAACATGGTAACCAAGTTGACCTCCATAGATCTTCTACATGCTTTCAATTTAATTACTAGAACATATGCTTCAATTACCAAAACAGAACAAAAGTCTACCAAACCCATAGACACGAACCCATAAACACAAATTCCAAGCACAACAACTTCCATCTTCAAGATGCAAATACCATATTCCAAAGCATAGAATTCATAGAGAATATTGCAATACCAATGTCTGGATAGAAATTCAATTATCACAACTAATACTAACACTTGATAGAAACCATGACTAGCAAAACACTAGGTTCCAGAGAAAAGGATCTTCTAGAAAATATTCTCTATAGAGAATACATACATACCTATCTTCCACTACTACTCAACATGCTACATCCGATCCTAGCCGGATCACAGGGTTTGACATCAATGACAACATTCACAAAAATCTAACAAAATCAAGCTCACAATATATGTAATAAGTGCTTATAAGCCAAAGAGCTCACTACTCTAGACTTGCAGGCTAAGGCACACAATCTTAGGGAAATATACAAAAAGAAGAATTACACGATTAAAGAACACTTCTTTAGGGAAAGATACAAAATACTTGTCCAAATATAATAATAATTAAAAATCGAACTACAAGAGAGAATGACATCTATCAACATGGAAATAATAATTCACAACTTAATACTCATCTAATCCAACTTCCTTCTATGCACTATAACACATCCAAACCATAGTATCACCTTAAGCTTACATCACACTTCACTTTATTGCATGTCGTATCTCTAACTCTGTGTCTATGTGCAATACTTTTGATAACCCAACTGATTTGTCCATTATATATGAACTCCACCATCAATAGCCTCTATTAGGTTGACTTAGAGATGTAGCATGTATATGGATCATCGGCCCATACATTATATGCATAAGGCGAAAAGGGGCATGTGAATATTCACACCAAGTCGACACACCTTCCAAATATCACCAATAGACTTTACATGCAACTGCTTAGACCAAAACACATATGATAGTTCATATAGATATGTTTTACCCAAACACTTAATTCAGACCAAAAAAAAAAGATATGCAAACGAGCACAAAAGTAGCATAACATGCTAGGAACATAATCTAATGATCCACAACACCCATATAGAACTAGTAAGATTATAAATGCATTACATTCCTCTTCAACATCCTAAAACTACACAAACTCTAGTCATAGACATAGATAGTGCTCACAATGAAACATTTGTCCAATTGAAGAACTAAAATGTAAGAAGATCTCTCAACCATAACCACTCCACAAATCCATCCAATACATATCTGGTACAACCATACATTACCAGACAAAGATACCATTCACTAAAGTAGTTTCCAAACCAAGCAAAAAAGCATTCATCCTCCAGAAACATAGTATATCATCAATATTACCATCCCAAACACTTACAGTTAGTTTCCATAACATATCCTCAAATTCCTGAAAGCAACACATCATTCTACACAAACTCTATATAATATTGTTGGCATAAGACACTATTCTGATGATGCTGCAGTGAAGATTGATGATGTATGGTGCATGATATTTCTTAGGAGATGTCATTGATGGAAACTTAGCCTATTGATCTTATCTGGTATGGAGTTTTGTTTATTCGGATGTCCTGAGGATGTTTTGAGTAAGTTCTGGTGCAAGTCTATCAGAAATACTCTGTGTACAACTTTGGTGAACAGTTCTCATTTCTGGTGATGTGTTCTTGGTTTCAGTGATCTGAGTTAAGTTGACAGAGTAAGAGAAGCATATCATCATGCAATACTATCCTCTGGTGTTAATTCTTTAGCATGTTAGAAGGTTCGGTATCTGGTAGAGCAGTAAAATAGGGTTATCTTCATTATTGAAGGTGTAACGTGTGGTCTGGATTCTTTGAGGTGATTTTGGTGGTTGTTTGCAAGTTTGAGGTGATTAGACTGACTTATGGGAAGTGTGTGATCATGAGTTTTGGATCCAGAATATGGTTTAGTGAAGATTTGAGCCGACTTGAAGCTACACATTTCATACTTTGATATTGTTGGTAGTGGGATAGCATCCCTCATGGGGATTTGCGACATGGTTTAATAGGCTCCTATGGATTCTATAAGTCTAGTGGTTGTACCGAGCATTGATAGGTTGATCTTTTGGTGCAATGACAACACTAGCTTGCAACAAGTGGTATCAGAGCTTGGTCATAGGTTCGAATCACGCATGCCGCAACGAGTGATGCTAGGAGGGGGATTGTTGGCAATGGGCCAGCATCCCTCATGGGGATTCACGACATGGTTTAACAGCCTCTTGTGGATTCTATAAGTCTAGTGGTTGTACCGGGCATTGACAAGTTGATTTTTTGGTGCAACGACAACCCTAGCTTGTAACATATATTTTGTGAAGCCAACTTGTGGGAGATCATTTTTGCTAGTGTGGATATATAAGATTTGATGAATACTAAGAGGGGGGGTGAATTAGTATACCAATAAATACTATAATCAATCTTTTAAACAGTTTAGCAGATAACTAGTGCAATAGACTCACTAATAAACCGGTTAAGATAAGTGCAAACCAAATAGCAAACAAAGCATTCACCCACAAAAGCACAATCACCATAACACAAGATATTTGACATGGAAACCCAAATGGGAAAAACCATAGTGAGTAGAAACTCACAAGTAACTATTTGCAGAATAGTAACCAGACCGGTTAAGGTCAGATCGGTTAAGGTCATACAATGTTCTTCACTAGAACAGATCCTGTTAGGAATCTAGGTCTTTGTTAGGAGATAACTCTCGTTAAAGACTACCTTGTTAAAGGATTTTAGATCCATAGTTGTGAACCACCTTGATAGAGGATTTACAAAGGCTTTGTTGGGCCTACTCAGTTAAGGGTTTCAGACTTGTCAAAGATAATAGTAATCAATAAGTGAATGATCTAGATGCTAGCACAATATGCTTAATTAGATCCTTGACAACTCCTTGTCAATGCATTTCAACATTACTTCAGTCTTCAATATCTCCACACTCTATCTCTTCACACAGACCTAATCTTCTCTTCATTGATCACACATAACCTTTTCTATTCTATATCTCACATGCAAACCCTAGACATGATGTCCTTATAAAGGAATATGATTTCATGTCGGTCCAATAGAATTAATCTACAAGTTCCTAGTTACAGTGCATCTAGACACATTTGGTAAGATGACACAAACACACCACCAAAGTGTCAGTGGATGATAACTAATCACACATTTCAGTAATACCAGTTGGTAACTCATCATAAATATATACTGGTTAATACAATATATTGATTACCAGTTGTCAAAAAAGAAGACTAGAAGATTGTAGTGTTCTGATCAAAAAGTTAACTACCGCTTGGGTCCTTCATACCACTTGAGATCCTTGAACCACTTTGTGTCTTCAGTCAATCTGTGACTGGTAAACCATCTTCTACAAAATACCAATAGTCTAAAGACTATTCATTCAATAATACACAATACCAGTTGGAACAATTACCAGTTTAGCATAACTCATACATCAAGAAAGTGTGTGTCCATCAATGACAATCAAAACATCATCAAAATGCCAACAATCTCCCCCTTTGGCATTGATGGAAACACTTAGGAAAATTTTGACATCTAAGTGTTTTACAACAATAACATAAAAGATGCTATCATCAAAATTACTCCCCCTAAGCATATACACTACCCCTTTTGCAAAAAATACAAGTAAGTGCATAAACATTCATCAAAATTTTAATGTATGTACACTACTCCCTGTTTGCCAACAATGACAAAGTAATGCAAACTATCCTTTTTATAAAATAACATAGAGTAGATGTTCATGACAATAAGGAATGAAATTTCTAAAAAACAGATTTAAAGTTCTGCACAAAAATCTTCATGTCCAATGTCCATGACTCAAGTAATGAGGTAGCAACCTCACTTTCAGTCTTCATCTGGAATGCTAGTTCTTCCATTGCGTCGATGGTACTCAGCTCTTGAGTTACCGTGATGTCTTCCAAGTTGAGAAAACATCTCTAAAGAACCTGCAGTTTAGGTAATAGGAGCAGTTGAAGCTCCTGCAGATCTTGAGTTTGATTGCTGATTTCTAGGTCCATCTTGGCAGTCTAACGCTGAAAATGATGAATAGTTTGTCCATAGATAGTGAATAAATCATAGGGTATCTTGAAGTTGCTGATATATTCCTATAACTTCGATTGGAGTTGACTTTCTGTTTGAGCACATCTTCACAAAACAGATGGGGTTGGAAGATTTTACTCAAAAGTAATTTACCCTCACCCATAGCAACACTGATATCATTCTGTTGCTTTAGTAGTTGTGTCATGAGTTCATTCATTTGCTTGACTAGGCAATATTGAGTGCCTTTTCATGGTTCTTTCTTGTAGTTGCTTGAGCAACATCTTCCAAGCATTGTACCTGGTCCTCTACTATGGTACAAAGAAGTTTGAGCTTGGATAGAGAGGAGTTGGTACTGGGGAGGTTAGTACTGAGAATTAGACTGGTAAGGGTGTCAACTGCAATTTGTATGACATCCTATTCTTTCTTCTTTCACAATTCTTCCAGTCTCTCCTGTGCAAGTTTTATGCCTCGAAGTAGCTCAGACTCATCTACTGATTGAGTCAGACATGCAAGAGTTAGATCAATAGGATTGGTGGAATTAACTTGCTTGGTTTGATCACCGGTGCCTTAGGAGTCTGCCCTCCTTCTTTGGTCTTGATCTCTGCTTGTTTTCTCTTCTCTACTTCCTTCTCCTCTTCCACTCTTTTCTTTTCTTCTTCTTTATTCTTCTCTGACTCTTTCTTTTTCTCCTCTTCTTGTTTCTTCTCCATTTCTTCCTTCTTCTTATCCTCTTCCTGCTTTTTCTTCTCTTCCTCCCTCTTCCCTTCTTCTTCCTTCCTCTTTTCTTCTTCTTTCTTCTTGTCTTCTTCTTTTCTCTTATCTTCTTCTCTCTTCTTCTCTTCTTATCTTCTTCTTTTCTCTTATCTTCTTCTTTCCTTGCTTTTTCCTCTTGTTCTTTCTCTTTCTCTTTGTCTCTTTTCTCTTTCTCATCTTTTTTTTTTTTAGGAGTGACATCCTCATTATCTAATGCATCAATATCAATAGGGTCAATTTGTTCTATCACTCTTTCACCTTGACTGTCAAATACCTCATCCGGTTTGCCTGAGGATAGGTCAAGTTCTTGATCAACCTTCCTAGTGGCTTCAGATACTTGGTGTATTTCGACAATAGCTTTAAGATGTATGTGTGTATCCTTTTCTACTTCATAAGTTTTACCTTCTAGTAACCTAAGTCACCTCCTTCTCATAAAGAAGATGCCTTTGTTCTTATCCATAATTTCAAATAACTCAAAATTTGAAGCATCAGGAGAGTACTATGCAAAAATTTTCTCCCTGACTTCTTGTTCTCTTTCAATGGCAATGACCATTTATTATCCAAATAATTATACAAAGAATTTAGAGTAACAGATTTAATCTCAGAAGGCGACCGATCATTAATACATAAATATTTATTGACCTCTTGTTCTACTTCCTCTTTCTCACTATCACTAAAGTCATCAAAATATTCCTTTAACTCATCAAGCACTTTCCTCCTAATATTCTTTATTGTCCTCTGACAATGTATCATTGGTTTATAAGAATAAATATCTATATTTACTGGTGCAAAAGTTGCTGGTACATTACTGGTAGACTTTGGTTTTTTGCTTGATTGCCTTGTCTTCTTTATTCAAATCTTTGGTTCAGTGTCTTCTGACTCCAATGAGTGAGTCTTGGATTTCCACTTCCTCTCAAATGCTTTTGTCAGAATAATCTCAGGTTTCTTTTTGGTTGGTGACCGCTTGGTCACTTTTAGACTGGCAGATGTAACCGGTGCAGATACCGATGGCATTGCTTTGCCCTTTTTCTGCTTTGGTTCCTCAATCGGTGTGACCCTCTCCAAGTAGGTACTAGTTCTTTTCTTCTTTGCATCCATTGGTGAGGCAAGTAGGGTAGAGGCATACCCGATCAATATGTCATTCACCACTTCATACCCCATAGGGCCAACTACTTCCTTTCTAGGTTCCACAGCTTCCATTATGCAGTCATCTGTCCTTATTGTGAAGCAGATGTCATCTTCATACTTCTTCACAATATCACAAGATATCCTCATTCTCTGGCTCATCTTTCATTTGAATTCATCAAAATACTTATTTAGAACCTCATGATATGCAGTTCCCACTTCTTTTAGACTCTCCTTAATCTATCTAGAAACCGGTAGGTCAGTAGACCATTGAACATCACCAACTCCAGGGAAATAACCTTGAAAATAGAAGAATAGATCGACCAAAAGTTGGCCAAACTTGAACCTCAGAGATTTATCCTGTTTGATGGATTTCAGATTCACCAACAATTGCTTTTGTAAGCAGGTACATAGGTCATATTTAGTACCTTCCTTGATCATCCTGTAAGCAACATTCACCATAGCAGCAGGGACATAATTCATTTTGCTGGCATAAAATATTCTATAACTAATCACCATGCAAGCGTATTTTACCAAATCATAAAAAATGGTGTTGACGGTCATTGCCCATTGGTCACTCACAGAACTGGTGAGCTCTGTCATTTTAGTTTTGGTGACCTTCCCTAGAATTGGTACTTCTCCAACATTGTAGAATCTGGTGACGGCATGAATCGCTTCTGGTGTGATGTCATGGGTCTGCTCAAGATACATCTTGTCACCATACACTCTGCTGAGGATAATGCAAATATGTTCTTCTATAAATTCTTCAAGAAAGTATACTACATTGTGTAGTTTCATCTTCTCAAGGATGCTATACTCTAGTTTGATCTTCTTGTCATCTCCATAGAACAGACTTAGCTAGGAGTGAATTACTAGGGATCGTAGGTCTTCCAACTTATAGTCTATATACCTTGAAATATCTCCCTCGACAATGACTTTGACAGGAATTTGAGATAGGGCATTGTATCTCATTTTCTTTTGAAGAAACTCGGGTGTATCTTCAGGTGCACTAGAACTATAATGCGATGTAGAAGCCATAACCAAATGATAAGAAAGAATTTTTGGAAAGAACCTTCACAATCTGAAATTTAGGTTTTCCAATATCACGCACAGTACACCACTTCGGTTGCTAGTTCACCGCTTAGTGTTCTTCACTAATTGCTTGAAGATGATTGCAATATTTTGCACACGATTTCTCCAAATGCTAAACAAATTGCTTTGGTTGCTTTGCTCTTGAAGGTTCTTCTTTCAAAAGCAAATAAGTGAAAATGACAATGAAAAACCATTTTAAACAAACTCTCATCGACCATAATAAATGCATCATTGCTAGGGTACAAGCCCTAATTTTGCCTTTTACCGCTTCAGATCTTCTGCTGACTGACACGTAACATATAACAGTAAAGGTATTTACTGATATAAACTGGGGGTTTGAAATATTTCACCAATATGTTCCCCCTAAGCTTTTCTGAAGCTCAGTTTGTCGGTTCAGAGACTTCCACACTAGGTGCAGAAGCAGGTTCAGCCTGTGACTCTTCTTCTGATTTCTTTTTCCAAGTTTTATTCTTTCTCAGTCTGCAAGTTCTGGTAGTGTGTCCCAGTTTGTTGCAATGATAGCATACCATTCTAGGTGTTCCCCATGGTCTGTTATTCATACTTCCATTCTTCCTTCTGCATGTTACAACATTGTGACCGCTATCACGACAGATCAAAAAAAAAATTTCCAACTAGTTGTCGCTTGATAACCGACTGACCGATGGTCATAGGTATTGTATCGGTTGGGATTCTCGTTCACAGGAAGTTCTATAATAACTCCTTCAGTCCTTGGAGAATATCTCCCAGTGTTGTGCAAAACTGACCTGTATTCAAATGCTCTATGCCCAAACTTGTTGCATGCATAAAAGTTTCCATTGAATCTATTAGATGTAGGCATATTATTTTGAAAATAAGGAAAATTGTTGTAGGCCTTGCTTCTACACACATTGGCAGTATGTCCTTCTTTGAGACAATAAAGCAAACAGGTTTAAATTTTTTCTTACCTTTATCCTTGGATGTCAGTTGCTTCTTTGATGCTCTGGCTTTTGTTCTAGAGGTCTCACCTTCCTCATACCCAGAGAAACCAAGTCCAGTGGTATTCTTTACTGGCTTTGCCGATTCTATCTTTTGCTCTAGCTTAGCAGTACTCTGATTGAATTTGGCAAGTATTTCCTTTGACTCGGTAAGTTCCTTGGAAATAGCAGCATTAGATTCCATCAAGGTTGCATTATCATAAATAGCCATGTTTAGTTCACCTTGTATTAATTCTTTTTCCACTTTACTCTCTTGGAGATGAGCGGTAAGGGTATCGATTTCTTGCTTCATCTTGGAGATCTCATGATCTTTGTGTTTTACCAAATCTTCAGCTTTCCTTCTGTTCTCAAGCTCCTGACTCATTCTGATAGTCAGTCCTTCAGACTCTGTTCTTAGTTTGACTTTATATTCATTCAATTTTTCAACATCTTCAACTAGGGCATCCATGTCATCTTCATCAGAAGAGCTATTTTCAGTGAGTTCCATCAATTTCTCAGCATGCTCTCTTCTCTTGGCCAAAGAGGCTTTATACTTGACTTTGAGTTCATCATAGGCTCTCTCAGTCTGAGTGAGACAATGAGTAAGTTCCCTCACACTGTATTCCCCCATATCTCCTTCCAAGTGGTTAGACTTATAGAAAGATTGGCTCTGATACCAAATGATGAATACTAAGAGGGGGGGTGAATTAGTATACCAATAAATACTGTAATCAATCTTTTAAATAATTTAGGAGATAACTGGTGCAATAGATTCACTAATAAACTAGTTAAGATAAGTGCAAACCAAATAGCAAACAAAGAATTCACCCACAAAAGCACAATCACCATAACACAAGATATTTGACATGGAAACCCAAATGGGAAAAACCATGGTGAGTAGAAACTCACAAGTAACTATCTACAGAGTAGTAACCAGACTGGTTAAGGTCAGACCGGTTAAGGTCATACAATGTTCTTCACCAGAATAGATCCTGTTAGGAATCTAGATCTTTGTTAGGAGATAAGTCCTGTTAAAGACTACCTTGTTAAAGGATTTCAGATCCACAGTTGTGAACCACCTTGTTAGAGGATTTACAAAGGCTTTGCTGGGCCTATGTGGTTAAGGGTTTTAGACTTGTTGAAGATATTAGTAATCAACAAATGAATGATCTAGATGCTAACACAATATGCTTAATTAGATCCTTGACAACTCCTTGTTAATGCATTTCAGCATTACTCCGGTCTTCAATATCTCCACACTCTATCTCTTCACATAGACCTAATCTTCTCCTCAATGATCGCACATAACCTTTTATATTCTATATCTCACATGCAAACCCTAGACATGATGTCCTTATAAAGGAATCTGATTTCATGTCGGTCTAATAGAATTAGACTACAAGTTCCTAGGTACAGTGCATCTAGACACATTTGGTAACATGACACAAACACACTGCCAAAGTGTCAGTGGATGATAACTCATCACAGATTTCAGTAATACCGGTTGGTAACTCATCACAGATATATACCTGTTAATACAATATATCGATTATCAGTTGTCAAAAATGAAGACTGGAAGATCGTAGTCTTCTGATAAAAAAGTTAACTACTGCTTGGGTCCTTCGTACCACTTGAGGTCTTCAGTCAATCTGTGACCAGTAAACCATCTTCTGCAAAATACCGATAGTCTAAAGACTATTCATTCAATAATACACAATAACGATTGGAACAATTACCGGTTGAGCATAACTCATACATCAAGAAAGTGTGTGTCCATCAATGACAATCAAAACATCATCAAAATGCCAACAAGATTGACCCGGTTAATGCTTTTGTGTATGGATATGATGTGTGACATGATTTTGGGAGCGATTGAGCATAATTTCACATGCATACCTCAAGTTTTGTTGATATGGTAATCAATAGCAAAGCAAAACAGAGCATTTTATCAGAATAACATAGTAGATCACTTTGTACCTAACCAGAATTGTTACTTGGCATAGTCAGATTCTTTTATTCAGTTCATTACTCATTGTAATCATTTTCTATTACCTATAAGGCAGTGAGCCTTCATCTGGGTTGTAACCCTTTTGTAATTGAGTAGTGAGCTCTAGGCAGTGTGCCTGAATGCATGTGCATTCCCCTCATGTAATATTATTTTACTACTAGCCATAGTATAATAATATTGTGGTTTCAAATACCACTATGGTTTTTCCCTTTCTGGGTTTCCATGTAAAAATATTGGTGTTATGGTTATATGCATATTTGCTTTGTGTTTCTGCATTTCAGTTTCTTACTTGTGCATCCAGTGGATAAAGAATCATATTAACAAATTTGCAAATACCAGAACACTGATTCACACCCCCTCTCAGTGTTCATTGATTCTAACAATTGGTATCAGAGCTTAGTGCCTTGGAAGAAGCCTAACAGCTTGAGGAAGATTCATAAAATTGAATCAATGGACTCCACTTTGTAGAGACATCTTAGTGTGGCACTTGAAGATCTTGATGCAACAATGAAGGAAAAGAGTAGCCTAAAAAGAAATCTAAATGCAGCTAAAGACTTCATTGAAAATCTAAAAGATCAATTGAACACTTATTGGGAAAAGAGAAAGGAGTTGATGGACAAGACTGATGAATGTGAGAAGTTGGCCAGGGAGAATGCAGTTTTGAAGAATGAGATGCAATCTATTGTCATGAAGTTGACTAAGGAGATTGAAGATTGGAAGAAGAATGAAGAAAGCCTGACTCAATCCTTGAAAGATAAATCTAATGAGTGTTGCAAATTGACATATGAGAATGATCAGTTGAAACTTGAATTGGTGCAAACAAATAATGATGGACAAGAACTTGAAAAATAGATCATAATTATGAGAGATGAGTTGACTACTGCTAATGAGTATAAAGAGAAGAAAAGCGAAAGAGATTTGATAGCAAAAGCGAGCTTGAAGCGACATTCAACGATTTCCTACACTTGGTTGTGAATCAAGAGGTGTTTATCCACTCATGATCTATCTTGTTAAAACCCTAAAATTATCATGGCATCTCCATCTAGTGTTTCTACCTCTCTAGTAGTTGAGATTTCTAAGAGGGAAAGACCCATTTTCAAAATGAATCCTTTCAAATCAGTTGAAGATGATCCAGAAGGAGCGTTTTCTTTAGTTTTGTACAATGTTCTTCACGATGAAGATATAAGGGCATACATTCACTATGACATTGAAGAACTTGGAAATGTAGACATGCTTACACTGTATAACAAGCATATGTCAGACAATCTTGGAAACCTAAAGTCAAAATACAATATTCTTCTCGATAAGGGTTTCACACAATTCATCCATTTCCTGGTATTTAATGAAGCAGAATGGGTCTAGTACATTCTCAACAGAGTTCATGATGAGTTTATCTAGCAAGACAGACCACATAAGATCACAAAGAAGGCCATTCAGGAAATCACATGCTTGAGTGCAACTAGTGATATTCCTAGCTTGAGGAAAGTACTGAATACCACTGTGGCAGCCATTACCAGTTCCCAATATGACATCCAGTCGATGACAATTAGTGATATTGTGGAGCATGATGTAAGATTTGCCTCTATGGTGGTGGGCTATAAGGTGTATCAATCCAACAGGCATAAATCAGTCTCTGGTGCTACAATATTCATTGCATATCAGATGCTTAAGGAGGATAAAAGGTGTGATCTTTGTTCAATACTCCTGAGTGAATTGTTGAGCAACTTGAAGAAAATTAAGAAAGATAAGAAACATACTTTCAAGTTTGGATCTTTAATTGTATACTTATCTCTTTATTTCTTGAATGAGATCCTTGGTATTGGAAAAGTCCAATGGGCTTATGACAAACCGGTAGCGATGCAAATTAAGGAAGGGTTGTTGGGTATAAGTGACAATACAATGAGGATATCTACCTTATGGGGCTATCTCAAGAATTTGTAAGCCTCTATGAAAGCCAGAGAAAGAATATCCAAAGAGATAGTAGAGAAATATGAGAAGACCATTTGTCTTATGGTTGATAAATATCAATGGCATATGGAGGTAGTCGAGCTAAGAACAGTTTGGATCATGCCCATGGGGAATGAGGTTGATGCTATCACGCTTGATGCATATGCACAACACCTACTAAGTCAATCGATAGATTAGAAAGAGTAGAGATTTGGAACTTTTCAAGAAAAGGACCTAAGCCTACATAAGAAATTCACCAAGGCCAGAAGGAAGAGGAAAGTGAGAAAGGAGGTAGAGGAATTGGCTGAATAGATGGGAATTACTAGAGACGTAGTGCATAAGGCAAGAGAGAAGAAATTTCAGAAGGAGGAAGATGTGGTGAATCCACAAGCTAAATCGGCTCCTCCCAAGCAGCCCAAGGCCAATCCAAGCAAATCTGCACCTACCCCTGGTGTGTAGAAGTCGACAGCTCCTCCCAAGCCTAAACTAGTAGCATCTACTGATGGAGTAGAGAAAAGGAAGAAGGATAAGTCCACAAGACAATATGCTACAACATAAGAGGAAATAGAGTTGGATGAAGAGGCAAGGAAAGTAAAGAAGATTGACAGCTATGCAAGGGTAGTCTGAAATCCTACATCCGGTGATGCTCCTCCAACCAAGAAAGCTAAGTCAAAAGGAGAGCCATCCGAAAAGGCCAGAGCCAACAACAAGAAGAAATTTGAGACAGATCAAGCTCTTAAATCCAGTAAGATAGAAGGTCCATATGAAATTGTGCCCCTATTGACTTTACAACAGTTATTTGAAGAGATTTTGAAAGATGGAAATTTGAAAAATATTTCTATGTATTATGATAATTTTGAGGATAAAGACCAGCGTGCAATTGAAGAAGAAATTGTAGAATATATGGATAAATTTAGTAAAGTCTTGATAGAATTACCATCTATGATCCCCAAGAGCTTGTATGATATCTTGGACACCCGATGACACACAACCAGTATAGAGGATGGAAGGTTGAAATAATTTACATTAGTAAAGTTGTGTTTGGAAATAACTAGAGAAGAAATACCTAAGATTTTAGGACTTGCAAAGGAAAGTTTCTGGAGCAAGCATAAAGTGAATAAAATAATGATCGAAAGGGTAGACAAAGTAGTGAAAGATATTGAAGGTATTTTAAAGAAAAATTTGAAATAAAATGGCCGAAGAAGAATGATACCCAACCGAAAGGACATTCAAGTAAAGACACTTCTCCTCTGATGATTTGTGTGCAAAGAAAAGTTCCACATGATCAACCAACTATACAAATTGATCTGGTTGAACAAGAAGCTTCAATTGATGCCTTTGATAATCAAGTTGTGGATAAATCTAGTGATGCTACTCAAGATCCTCCTAAGATAGAAATAATTGCAGAGATGATAGCTGAGGAGTTGGGTGAAGTGGGAAAGATCAAAGATGATGACAAAGAGGGTGAAAAGGATATAAATGAATAACCTATGAAGGAGAAGGGTGAAGACAAAATTGTTGAGCCTTCGACAAACATGACAAAAGCTACTATCCTTGATAAA
Source organism: Cryptomeria japonica (assembly GCF_030272615.1). NCBI lineage: Eukaryota > Viridiplantae > Streptophyta > Pinopsida > Cupressales > Cupressaceae > Cryptomeria > Cryptomeria japonica. The sequence goes on along the minus strand of NC_081405.1, from coordinate 467,110,983 downwards.
GGAAAAAAGATTGCAGTTGAGGATGATCTTTCTTATGGTCTGATAGACTTAAGCACCCTATCCCCTCTTCAATCATTAAAGTTGGCCACTCTTGCACAGATCAAGACTAGTGAGGACTTACTCAAGTCCGCATCAGAAGAGAAACAGGTCATATCTTTGGCCACTATAGTTTTGGAGAAAGTTTAGCCTAACCTTAAGTAGATTTCAAATGACTCACCCTCTGGAAAAGCTTAAGGATATGTTAAATAAACTAGAGTATGATTTTGTATCATTAGAGAAAGCGATCGATATAAAGGTTTTGAATAAGTTTAATGAGATGAGGCTTCAAACCTATTTGAAAACAATTGAAGCTGATAGGGAAGTTTTGAAGACTGTCATGAAGAGTGTAGAGGATGCATTAGGTGAAGGTGGAAAAATATTTAAATCATGTCTATTTTTGCCCAAGTTTACTACAAATATTGATAAGCAAATAAGAGATCTTGAATGGAAGCTAGCAAGTATTGGTCACTCATTTTCCCCTCATTCGATTTTTTCTAGTTCCCTAGAAGCTCAAATAATGGATTTTACTGACAAAATAAAGGGATTGAATAAAGAAAAAGAGAAAGTATTAAGCAGAGTGAGAGAAATAAGAAGTCTGATCACTCCTCGGATGGACACCTTACTTATAGCTCAATAGGATGTAGTCAATGCTTTAGGTAAAGCGGTGCCATCTGATCTTAAAGGTGATGAAGTGCATGCATACATGTTCAGTGCTTTGAATAATGTTTTAGATTGTTTCCTTAGAGGATGGAATGGGTACCTGCAATCCTTGAAGGTCACTTATGCAGACATTTTTAAATTCATGTAAATTATTTCATTCTTTTGTACATAAGTTTTGGCAGCTTCCTACCCTTTACCATTGATGTCAAAGGGGGAGAGAATTGGGAGAGTGTAGTGAAAAATGATGCTTATTCTTAGGGGGAGTCAGTTGAGTGTACAAAATTCAGATTGCTAGATTGTTTGTAGTTTTTGGAGCATTTTTCATAGTGTTTCCATTAATGCCAAAGGGGGAGATTGTCTGCATAAGACACTATTCTGGTGATGCTTCGGTGAAGATTGATGATGTATGATGCATGAGATTTATTAGGAGTTGTCATTGATGGCAACTCAGCCTATCAATCTTATCCGATATGGTGTTTTGGTTATCTAGATGTCGTGAGGATGTTTTGAGTAAGTTTTGGTGCAAGTCTGTCAGTAATACTTTGTGTACAACTTTGGTGAACAATTATCATTTTCGGTGATGTGTTCTTGGTTTCAGTAATCTGGGTTAAGTTGATTGAGTAAGAGAAGAAAATTATCATGCAATACTATCCTCTGGTGTTGATTCTTTAGCATGTCGGAAGGTCCAATATCCAGGAGAGCAGTAAAACAGGGTTATCTTCATTATTGAAGGTGTGACATGTGGACCAGATTCTTTGAGGTGATTCTGGTGATTGTTTGCAAGTTTGAGGTAATTGGACCAACTTATGGGAAGTGTGTGATCATGATTTTTGGATCTGAAATATGGTTTTGTGAATATTTGAGCCAACTTGAAGCTACACATTTCACATTTTGATATTTTGTGAAGCCGACTTGTGGGAGATCATTTTTGCTAGTGTGTCTAGTGTCATAAAATTGTGATGCTAGCAATTTATGAATGCATTAGGGTCCTCACACATGTGAACTCAAATCCTCTAGCCTAATCGAAGACCAGAGAGTGCTTGACTTGTGAAAACAACTTCTTCCTTGGCCTCCACATCACTCTGTCTACAATCTTCCCTGGAGAAAGGGGTAGGACAAGGGCATGGCGCCCCTATCCTTGCTCTATTTTGGGGAAGGACCTTCCTAGAGCATGCATTGTGGGATGTACAGTGAGTGGGAAAACTTCCCTGATGTCGGCCCATGATGAAATTCAAAACCACCAACATGTATTTAAGGGGCATTCGTCCTCTCATTTGCATAAATGGAGATTGCATAAGCTAAATAGGTCAAAGTTGGAGAGATTCAAGTTGCATAAGCAATCAAGCATCCAAGTATTCAAGCATTCTTTTCCAGCATTGAGCATTCTCAAGTCTCCCTTCAAGGCTAGGTGTTGCATTCAAGTCAAGGATTCAACCATTTAAGAGGAGATCCCTTTCAACATTCAATTCTACACAAGCATTTCTATCGACATTGCTACTACAACCTCCCTTGAGGTAACTAACAATTCAATCTTTCATTTACATCTACTTGCAAGTGCTTTCTTTCATTACTTTGTTAATACCAAAATTGGGGTTGGACCTAAAGGCAAACCCCCAATCCCAACCCATCTTCCTCTCTTTTCTATGTGTAGGTTGCAAGTGCATAGCTGTACTTTTAGATTTAGGCTTCATTTGCAGAGGCAGAAAAACCCTTTTTGTTTCACGGATTTTTTGGAGGACTGTGTATATTCCCGCCACGGTTTAGACAACTTTTTGTCAAATTTGTAGGGCGACTTCATCTCAACATTTTAGTGCCAAATCCAAGTGCACAACTTCATCCCCTATTTCGAACTCAAGTTATAATCGATTCTTTGTCACTTTTGCATTACATAAGTCAAACAAATTCCTTTCCAAATCAAACAAAGGAAGAGGGGATCATCCTAACATTCTTAATTCATTCAAAATTCAATCTATTATCTTTGTGTGGAGATTGAATCTAGTGAATTATCCCTTATCTTCTTAATGTAATGGTAAAAAGTGCTTGAAGGATAATCAATAGTGAAACTCTCATCTCTCTTTGAGGGAAAGGGCAGTTTTCATCTTGATCTATTACCATAATTTTCCTGACCATTACAGTGCGGATATATAATATTGACTTGGATAATGCTTTTTTGTAAGGATATGATGTGTGACATGACTTTTGGGAGCGATTGAGCACAATTTCACATGCACACCTCAAGTTTTGTTGATCCGGTAATCAGTAGTAGAGTAGAATAGAGAAATTTATCAAAACAACACAATGGATCACTTTGTGCCTAACTGGAACTATTACTTGGCATAGTCAGATGCTTTTATTTAGTTCATTACTCATTGTAATAATTTTCTATTAGCCTATAAGGTAGTGAGTCTTCCTCCGGTTGTAGCCCTTTTGTAATTGAGTAGTGATCTCTAGGCAGTGTGCCTAAATGCATGTGCATTCCCCTCATGTAATATTGTTTTAGGACTGGCCATAGTATAGTAATATTGTGGGTTCAAATCCCACCATGGTTTTTCCCTTTTCAGGTTTCCACGTAAAAATATTGGTGTTTGGTTATATGCATATTTTCTTTGTGTTTCTGCATTTCAGTTTCTTACTTGTGCATCCAGTGGATAAAGAATCATATTAACAAATTTACAAATACTAGAACATTGATTCACTCCCCCTCTTAGTGTTCATTGATTCCAACATATATCACTTGTTGACAGACATCCATACCAAAATCTAGATACCACTATATACTTCTGCATCAAGACACTTCCAGACCAATATTCAAACCACTAACAAGAAAGAACTATACATCAACAACTAGCAATCAAACCAATAGCACAGACAATCAAACCACCAATTATTTTTTACATCACAATAACACCATCTATAGGACCACCAATATGCTTGACATTAATGACAAATAAGAATCATATGTGCAATAGTCCTGGGTGCCTTGGTCATCCCTGTAAAGCGGAAAATCGCAATCGAACCCTAGTTGCTCTCCCCTCTTCCAACTCCGAGGAGAGAGAAGGGAGGTTCGCTAGGATTCGATGGTTTTCACTTAGGGGAGAGACTTTAAATTCAAAAGAGGGGTTGAAACCCACAAGATCCAATCCCACGCAATGCAAGATTGGATGCTAAATGTGTTTCAAGGGTTAAGACAGCAAGGCTACCCTCTTTCATAAAGAATGTTGATAGGAGAATTAAGCTAAGCATGCATAAAAAGTGATAAAGATTCGCTTATAAACTGAGATAGGAATACAGTATGAAGCTGCGGACCTAGAATTAGCAGTAAAATGTCGATACGGCACTGTCCTGCAAATTTGAGCAAAAGTTGTCAGGACGATGGCGCCCGGCGCCACGGTCCTCCGAAAAATCCGTGAAACGAAGGGGGATCTGTTCGTCTCTGCACAAGGATTCCAGATCTTCAATTTCGGCCGCGTACCTGCAACCTACACACAGAAAAGCGAAGACGATTGGGGGGTTAGGGATTAGGGGTTTGCCTTTAGGTCAAACCCCGGTTTTGGAATTAACCAAGAAATGAGCAAGTGCTGTAAATGTAAATGACTGTAAAATAAGTACTAATACCTTGTTCTAAGGATGTTTGTATCCTTATGTGCGAAGGTTTAGATGTTGTATGTTGTATGTTGTAGTAGTATGTTGTATGTAGCATGTAGTATGTGATCTCCTCTTCAATGGTTGAATCCTTGTCTTGAATGCAACACTTAGCCTTGAATGGACACTTAGAAGGAATGCTTGAATGCTTGAATGCTTGAGTATAGTTTCCACGCCTTTTTCATCATGTATGTGTTATCTCCAAATGAGAGAGAAAAATGTAGTTTATATACTTGTCATTTAGGGCTGATAGACTGATTTTCCTGACCTTAGGCTGACCAGGAAAGTTAATTTCCAAATTGCAAACAAAAAGACCCGAGACCCCTTAGGAGACCGGGCCCAAAATAGGACCCAGGGACCAGGGCGCTTGGCGCTCTGGTCCCACCTCTCGGGACAACAGGGTGCAAGGAGGTTCAGGCCAGGGTGCTTGAAAAATGCAGTTTTCAGTGTCGTGAGCAAGTTTCAGGGTCTCCATTCAGGTTGCGTGTTGCATCGCCATCGTGAAGACCGAAATGCAGTCGAAATTGCAAGTGTCGCAATTTTAGGATGCTACATTTAGCCCCCACTTTAGTTGGAGTATGTATGCTCATACTTCCGGTAAAGTACAAGGAAACAACATTGAAAGACTTTCACCATGTCAAGGAGGCAAGATACACCAAGCCCCCAGTGGACTGAGGATCTTACGACTTAGATTGACAAAGTAAAAGGGAAGATCACGAGGGAGAACCATGACTGTCAGTACTAAGGCTCCCTCACTATGAGTCATGCAAGAAAGATATCAAAAATTTTCAAGGCAAGGCTAAATTTGCCAAGAAATTTTCAAGTATCTTGAAAAGATATGAACGGGATGTATGCCCCCCTACGTTAAAGCGATCGCACACGCCTCACCGGGGGTGATTGTTTTAACGTAGTGATACACATAAGAAATGAGAAAGGAAAGGAGCACGTTATCGCAAGGATTTAGCCCCCAAGTGTGAGATAAGCCCAAGGATAATAGACACACAACACAAAGCATGAGGTGACTTCGCTTTCCTCGGGGTCAGTATGCTGTATGATAATTCATGTATATATATCATATGTATGTATGCATAATTGTTCTTCATTCCCTAATCAAGGAAGGTCACCTAGAAGAAGGGAACACATGTGTCTTTTGAGTCAACATGAGAGAGATCGAGAGATCTCAATACTTTGCATCGTCCTCAAGTAAACAACACTAAGGACAACAAATAGAAGAATGAGAATAACATATGGAAGAAGTAACGAAAGAGAGGGGGAGAGAATCTGCTATGCTAATGTAACTAGTCTAGCATGTCATCTACCCCCCGATCTTGCTGATCAATGTTTCGGGAAGGCAGGGAACACGCTAGAGGAGGAACATCCAACACAGCAGATGGAGCTATCACAAGATCCAAACAAGGGCTATGTTCATGTTCCAAGCCACATTGTTCTTGTCTAGGAGCTAGGATAAGTGCTTTAGAAAATTCATTAGATAAATGGTTATCAACATCAACAAGTTCATATTCACTATCAGAAGCAAGAGGAGTAACATTTTCATCATGAATAACATTTTCATCTATATCATCATCAAGATTTATAAAAATAGGATCTTTAACTCGCACCGGATCAAGACCATCATGCATCTTATGTTTAGGAGATTTCGGCTCAATTTCCAGCTGAGGAGAAAATGGAATAATGCTTGTTGAAGGTGTTTTTGGAGATTGTAAAGTTTGAGCTCTAAGATGACGCTTTCGCCGGCGTTCACGTGCAGAACGATTTCGTCTAGTCTTAGTAGGAAGTGGAGAAGACTGAGGAGGAGGAATGTTCTCATCCTTAGCACTTGGGTGTTTAGGTTGTGGTCTCTTAGGCTGGATAATAGGAGAAGAAGAAGGTCTCTTCTCTCTATAAAAAGAAGGAGGAGGAACTGCTCCATATAAAGGAGGAATATTTGGTTTAGGGAGAAGACCAAGTCCATCATGACGAGGAGGTATAGGTCTACTCTTAGGAAGTTTATTAGGTATAGACATAGTCACATCCATAGGGATGGGTTGAGAATCTTCTTGAGGAAAGACATTAGTTTTATCTTTCAAAGGAAGAACTTCCTTCTCAAGAATGATAGGAATATCAAGTTTAGGTGCTCTAGGTTCACTTAGAGATAGGATCATATCTGTTTTCCACTTTTGATAAGATTTGAAAAGATGATCACTTCGCGGAGGAAGAGATTGGAATTGTTTAGGCCAAAAGTAATCAATAGGAACACTAGAGGTTCTTTCAGCTGGTTTAAAGAGACTATGATTGACAGTAACAACTTCACCATTATGGGGAAATTTCAAACACTTATGAATAGGAGAAGCAATAGCTTTCATGGAAGATAGCCAAGGATAGCCAAGCTTCACACGAAATTGTTCGGAAGATGGAATAATAGCAAAGTTCACATCAAGAGATTTGTTATGGACCTCAATAGGCAATGTAATAGAACCAATTGCAGGAGAAGAAAATGCATCAAATAGTTTCACAATCACATCTGTTTTGTCATCTATCACTTGATTCAATTGCAAAGTAAAAAGAAATTCTTCAGTAATAACATTAACCATGCACGAAGGATCAATAAGCACTCCACGGCAAGGTGTATTCTTAACTTTTGCAACTATGTATAAAGGACCATCAGGTGCCCTAATGGTTTCACTGGAATCAAATGTGATGGAAGGTTCTTTAGGGATTTCTTGCTGCTCTACAAAGTTAATCACATTCGGAGTCATAGACACAAGACCATCAGATGAGAGAGAGGAATCATTAGCCTCAATTGCATTAGAGGTATGAGAAGGCAATGGATCAGTGAAAATCTGAAGATTTTGGTTAGGAGGAGCTACAGATGTGTTGCCTTTATCATTCACTCCAGAAACAGAGATAATAATGTTATCAATCAAATCTTGAATTTTACCCTTTAAAGAAAAACATTTTTCAGTATCATGCCCAGACTGACGGTGAAATTGACAAAAAGCTTTGTTATCAAAATAAGGTGAAGTAATCTTTGCAGGATCAATTTGTCTTATAGGAGGAAGAGTAAGCACATTTTGTTCCAATAACTTATTCATAATACTATGCAATGATTCATTCAAAGGAGTATACTTTCTTTCTTTCTTGAAAAATTTAAAAATAGGAGGCACACCTGATGCTGCATTCACATTGTTGTTGATGATGTTTTCATTGAATTTGATGGAATCTCTGTTCGGTTTAAACTTCCCAAATGGTTGTTGACTGCTATCACCCTTATCACTTAGAGCCATAGGATGTGATTGTTCCATTTGACTCACAGTCAGTTGATAATTGTGAAGAGTGGCGCACAACTGTTGGAAAGAAGTAAACTCAGAAAACAGAAGTTTGTCTCGAATATCTTTTTGTAAATTAGAAATAAAGATTCTTTGAATATCATTGTCAGGTACTGGAAAAGAAATTTGAGCATACAAATGCTTATATCTACCAATGAAATCAGTCACTTTTTCTTTAACACCTTGTTTACAATGCATTAAATCAATCAAAGTAACCTTAGGACTTATATTGTTTTGAAATTGTTGAATGAAAGCATTTGCAAGTTGTTCGAAAGAAGTAATAGAATAAGAAGGCAACGAGCAATACCATTGTAGGGCTTTGTCTCTTAATGTTCTAGTAAACAGTTTTGCAAGCAACCTTTGGTCATAAGCAAAATCGGTACATATTGTTTGAAAAGTCTTAACATGTGTTAGAGGATCTCCTTTACCATTATAAAGTTCCAAATGCGGGATTTCAACATGTTTACGAGGGATAGCTCGAACAATGTCAAGAGAAAGTGGGCTCGCAACATCAAATGTGGGCACACTAAACTTAGATTGATTCATAGAGGCAATTTGTTGCTGTAAAGAAGAGACAGTTTGTGCAAGATTGTTAATGGTCGCTTCAGTCGAAGAATTCATATTAGATGTGTTAGATTGAGATGGAGGTGTTATGTTATTGAAAGAAGGTAAAGAGTAAGGTGGTGGGACTCTATGATAATTAGTCATAGGAGATGATTGGACAGGAGGAATACTACAAGGAGGAATGGAATGGTTAAATGAATTGCCCCCTTGCGTCATGTTCCTTTGTGGTGATATAATAGGCACACTCATCGAAGGAATGAATGAAGAAGTCGGATTGAATGAAGGAAGAGGGTTAATTGAAGAAGAAGGGTTTCCCCCATGACTAGTAATCATGGGAGGAATGTCTTGTATAGAAGTAGCCATGATGTTTGATGTAAAGGTAGGTATACTAGCAATAGGAGTTGTCAAAGGAATAGAATGATTGACTTGAGTAGGAGGTTGTGTATAACCTAAATTTTCAGCACAACTTTTCATAGGCATCACATTCGAATCCACAATGTGTGCAATACCACGCAAAATATCAATTCCATTCTTATCACTTTGAAGCATACGTTTTAGACCCTCAATTAAAGGAAGAGCTTGACTATCAGGGTATTCTTGAGACATCCATTGTCGAAAATTGTCAAATTGGTTATCCAATTTCGAAAGTTGTTCTACAGAAACCTCATGGAGAGCTTCTTCATCATTAGGAGGATTAGAGGAATTACCCATGTCCTCGTTAAAAAGGCTATTCAAATTAGGTTCCATCTCCTCAGTAGTTAAACCTCGGAAAGACTCAATTCTACAGCTTCGTCTAATGGGAATAGTGTAAGTAGGGCTTATTGTTGTAAAACTCATGCACTAGAAAGAGAGAGAAGATTTTGAATTTAGAGGTAGTAATTTTCAGTAAAATCAGCCAATCTTCTGGATTTAAGCTGTTAAATGCAATCACAACAGTCTCCCGAAATTTCGGAAAAAATGCTCGGGACCGTGGCGCCCGGAGTGCAACACGGTCCTTGCAACTTTTTTCAAAATTTGCAGGGATGAAAGGTATGATGATATTAGAGCTAATTTGAAAAAATTGAGTGATTTTACGATCTGTAGATAGGCCAAATTAAAGTTGTAATCTCAAAATTGAACCCTATCAAGATTGTCGAAAAATGCAAAATTTGAATTTTTGAAAAAGAGAGGAAAACTGAAATTTTGAATGTTATGATTTTAGAGGGAATGTCAAGAGCAATGTAAATTTTGAAATTTAAAAATTGACTCAATTTCATGCAAAATTCAATTTTGAAAGCGGAAATCAAAGTTGTTGTAATTAAGCACTTAATTTCAAAAGTCACAAAATGCAAGAATTTGAATAAAGCACTGAAATTTTTAATGAATGATAACACACTTTTCAGATTTAGGACAGTAAGAACACAATTTTGACACAAAATTTCAATTTCAATGATTTTTAAATGTTTAGAAGCCTTAATCCAAGCAATCACAAGACCAACTTTGACTGTTATTTTGAAGGTGTTAAAATTAATAAAATCAGCCAAAATTCTGGATTTTAGCAGGAAAATACAGTAAGATCTCACTCCCGAAATTTCGGGAAAAATGTCAGGGACGATGGCGCTCAGCGCCACGGTCCTCGCAACTTTTTTCCAAATTTTCAGGGATGAAAGATATTGTGATTTTATTGCGGAATCCAAAGTTATAGCTGATTTGGAGATGTTTTGATCAGTGAAATTGTCGGACAAAGGTTGAATCAAGAGGGTTTCAAAAATTAGGGTTTTGACACTTAACCACTTAATTTTCAGAATTAAAGCACAAATATGAATTGAAAATTTGTAATAGAAGGGCAGATCTGAAACAGGCATTAACATTTAGACATTTCGCAGGTTCAATTACTAAAAAGAAAATTTAGGGTTTTTATGCAATCACCTCTAAAATTTTGCAAAAGATCAAACATGGAAATGTAATCAATTTTTTTTTTCAGATCTAAGCATGAAAAATCAAAAAGGATGTTCACGTTGGGTTCACCAAAATGTAAAGCGGAAAATCGCAATCGAACCCTAGTTGCTCTCCCCTCTTCCAACTCTGAGGAGAGAGAAGGGAGGTTCGCTAGGATTCGATGGTTTTCACTTAGGGGAGAGACTTTACATTCAAAAGAGGGGTTGAAACCCACAAGATCCAATCCCACGCAATGCAAGATTGGATGCTAAATGTGTTTCAAGGGTTAAGACAGCAAGGCTACCCTCTTTCGTAAAGAATGTTGATAGGAGAATTATGCTAAGCATGCATAGAAAGTGATAAAGATTCGCTTATAAACTGAGATAGGAATACAGTATGAAGCTACAGACCTGGAATTAGCAGTAAAATGTCGATATGGCGTTGTCCTGCAAATTTGAGCAAAAGTTGTCGGGACGATGGCGCCCAGCGCCACGGTCCTCCGAAAAATCCGCGAAACGAAGGGGGATCTGTTCGTCTCTGCACAAGGATTCCAGATCTTCAATTTCGGTCGCGTACCTGCAACCTACACACAGAAAAGTGAAGACGATTGGGGGGTTAGGGATTAGGGGTTTGCCTTTAGGTCAAACCCCGGTTTTGGAATTAACCAAGAAATGAGCAAGTGCTGTAAATGTAAATGACTGTAAAATAAGTACTAATACCTTGTTCTAAGGATGTTTGTATCCTTATGTGTGAAGGTTTAGATGTTGTATGTTGTATGTTGTAGTAGTATGTTGTATGTAGCATGTAGTATGTGATCTCCTCTTCAATGGTTGAATCCTTGTCTTGAATGCAACACTTAGCCTTGAATGGAGACTTAGAAGGAATGCTTGAATGCTTGAGTATAGTTTCCACGCCTTTTTCATCATGTATGTGTTATCTCCAAATGAGAGAGAAAAATGTAGTTTATATACTTGTCATTTAGGGCTGATAGACTGATTTTCCCGACCTTAGGCCGACCAAGAAAGTTAATTTCCAAATTGCAAACAAAAAGACCCGAGACCCCTTAGGAGACCGGGCCCAAAATAGGACCCAGGGACCAGGGCGCTGGGCGCCATGGTCCTGGGGACCAGGGCGCTGGGCGCTTTGGTCCCACCTCTCAGGACAGCAGGGTGCAAGGAGGTTCAGGCCAGGGTACTTGAAAAATGCAGTTTTCAGTGTCGTGAGCAAGTTTCAGGGTCTCCATTCAGGTTGCGTGTTGCATCGCCATCGTGAAGACCAAAATGCAGTCAAAATTGCAAGTGTCACAATTTTAGGACACTACAATCCCAATCAAGACCCAAAATAGTGCCTTACAATGGTCACTTTATGTGGGCAGGAAATTTGGCTCATTGTGGACTTGCTCCAAAAATTGAAACATTCAATGCACGGTTAGGTAATAAAGGGAATCCTTCCCCCCCATATTTGGTAACTAATTAGAACTTTTGGGAGAACACAAAACCTCTACCAAGATCTCAATTACAAAATCAATTCAAGTCTATGTGAGAAAGCATTCAATTATTCATCAAGTATCAAGAAGGACAATGTCAAGTTAAGATCAAGCATTCTTGTTCAAGCATCCATGATCAACCTTCTATAAAGATATTTTACATTTCATCACAAACCTTTGCATGAGGATTCAAGAAAACTTCATCAAGGCATCAAGTTCAAGCATTTTTAAACCAGATCTATGTTGCAAGGTGTGCGCCCTTGGTCTCCTTATGTTGTGCAATGCAACACTCGGGTTTGTGACATGGCTTAACTGCCTCTTATGGATTCTATAAGTCTAGTGGTTTTATCGGGCATTAATAGGTCGATCTTTTGGTGCAATGGTAACCACACTTGTAAAAAGTGGTATCAGAGCTTGGTCACAAGTTTAAACCCCTTGCTTGGGCTGGGGGGGATTGTTGTAAGGTGTGTGCCCTTGGTCTCCTTGTTCTATGTAGCACAACGCTCGGGTTTGTGACATGGCTTAATCACCTCCTGTGGATTCTATAAGTCTAGTAGTTGTATCGGGCATTAATAGGTCTATCTTTTGGTGCAACAACAACCACACTTGTAAAAATATATCCTTTCCCTCAAAAGGAAAGAATTCTACCTTAGTTCAATTTAATTTCAATTATCATTTCAATTTCAAGTTTATTTCATGAACTAGGGTTTGACCTAAGGAAAACCCTGATCAACCAAACCTGTTTCCTTCTTTCTATGTTCAATGAATTGTCTTGGAGATACGATTGAGGAATCCAATAGTGTAGACGATGATAATCAGATAGATTTTGAAGGCTCAAAAAGAAGAGGACTAGGACGACCGTCTCCCCTCCATCCCAATAATTTTTATGACCTTCTGATAATGGATTCTATGTGTCATCTTGATCCAAAAAACATCCAATCTATCTGCCCTGAACATTCAGAGGACTAGGGTGACTTTGTCTCCTTGATCTCTATAATTCAACCTAAACTTCCTGTCATAGGTTCTAATATATTTTCCCTCTTTAGATCTAGCTTTACAATTCTACATGATATCTGGAACATTCGTTACCGTTGTTTTATGTCAATTTTTCATTGTTTTTCCTAGGTCGAGCATTGCAATTCAACCCTAATTAAAATTCAATTCAACTCTAACAAGGGAAGAATGAACCTGATATGAATTCATTCCTTTTAGGATTGGATTAGTCAAGTTCAATTCCCTTCCCTTAATGTTTTGATGATCCCGTGAAAATTAGTGGCTTTACCAAACAAAATGTTGAAACCCTAGTTTTCAACACCAAAATTAGGTCATTCTTATTTTTGATTATTTATATTCAAATCCAATTTTTAGACATTTAACTCAATTGACCTTTTATTCATTGTTCTTAAATTACATCAATTTTAAAATTAATTTGACAAAACTCTTGATATTTTGTTAAAATTGATTTATGGGTTACATAAATTTCAAATCTCATGCTTAGCTATGATTTTTATAATATATCAATTTCATATTTAGAAGTATCTAGTGTTCAAATTATGGATTCACATTGCTTAATCTATTGGTTAATCAATAATTTTACAAAATGGTTCCATTGTTTAATCATACATATAGCTTACATTATCAAAAAAATTGTGATTTCAAATTTTTGCATTCAATATTTTATTTATGCATGAGTTTTGTTACTCTTAGTCCTACATCCAATATTCAAGTAAGAAGAAGTTATAGACTTAGGGTTTCCCAAAATTTAAATACCAAGAATATGGAGCCCAAGTTAAATAACCTATTCCATGTGAGTGTTGGTACTTCCTTTATTCCAACACATGATATACCTAATATCATATATCCCCATTCACCTCACACTTCTCATGATGAAGATGATTACTCGCTAACTAGGGTTACTAGTTCTTGATTGGGGAATCTTGACATGGAATTTCACAATCATCAACAATGGATGGGCCAAGAACACCTGAATGGTGAGGCAGTCTCATTGATTGAAGGATTGAAGGATTGAAGAGAATGGTTCAAAGTGATAAGTTAGGTATGAAAGTGTTACATGAAATTTCTCATGTTGTTGATACCAATATTATGTCTATCAAAAGTTGTGTCGAAGCTCTTAGTTATTCTCATCCTACTAGTCAAGTTGAGAATTCCATTCCTATGACTACAACCTTGCCTACTGTGCCTACATATACATATTCTATCATGACTATCTCTAAACAAAATGTTAATCCTACACATGTTAGTCAAGGGAGAAATCCTATTAATCCATACTCTTATATACTTCCTTCCACAAGTCTTCCATTTGTTTCCCAACCATCTCCTATACCAACATATCACAATGTTCCCCCTTCTTACTCTCAACCTCCACCCACCTACAACAACATTACTCCTCCATCACAATCCAATATGTCCAATTCCAATCCATCAACTAAAGCCACTATCAATAACCTAGCTTAAAGTATTTCATCCTTTCAATAACATTTAGCTTCTTTAACCAATCCAAGTTCAATGTTCCACTTATGATGTAGCAAGCCTACTATCTGATGAGATTGTCTATGTGGTTGCTCCTAAGAATGTGGGGATCTCTCAATTAGAGTTGTACAATGGAAAAGGTGACCCCTTGACTCATGTGAAGACATTTCAAACCTTGTATAGTGATTTCTCTCATGATCAAATACTTATGGAAAAATTATTTATCTGAACCTTAAGAGATAGATAATTACAATGGTATTGTTCTTTGCCTCCTTATTCCATCACTTCAATAATTTCAAAATAGCATTGGTCCTAATATTACTTTGATTGATTTGATTGATTCTAAGCAATGAGTTAGAGAAAAAGTGACTAATTTTATTGGTAGATATAAAAATTCGCATTCACAAATTGCTTATCATGTGCTTGATCATGACATTCAAAGAATTTTTATTATTAATTTGCAAAAGGATATTAGAGCTAAGATTTTATTTTATGAAATTTATCTCTTTCATGCAATTGTGTGCCAATTTTCATAACTATTAGCTTTAAGTGAGACTTGTGGTTCATAAGAATAAGATCACTCAACAACCATTTCTAAAATTCAACACAACAAACGTTTCATCAAGATAAACGATAAAAACCACAACATCAGGTGTGGCCCATTTATCCAAATACTTTAGAAACTAATTAACTCCTCTTTTTGAGTCTTTTCATAGTATAGTGTTGAGGTTGATTAATGCTAACATGTTGCAATTTTCTCCCATCAAGCCTATAGATACCTCTAAGCTTCTAGCACCTTCCTTGACCACAAAGGCTTTTGCTAATGCCATCATCAAGAAGGTCATGATACTGAGAAGTGTTATAAGTTGAGGTATAAGATTAAAAACCTTATTGATAAAAATGTTAGATCTATAGATGGTGTGAAAGAAAAAGGAACAAATCTGTAGCAACTCCTAATCAAAACCTCCAAATATTCACCAATCCTTTGCCTTCCCATTCTACCAATGTTGTTGACTCTTAGCCACTTACATTATTTCCTAATGACTTTGGTGCAGAGTCCAATAATTTTGTGGGTCTCATTGAAAAACTTAAACCTAAGCCTGAATCATGCTTCACCTTTGATCCTAGTAAGGCTAATGTTGCACCTGGTGGGCCATTATAAATTACTACAAAGATTAAATACAAACTCTCACAAAGGGTGATCTTTGATCTAGTATGTATGGGAATGTTATTACTAAAGAACATATTTTTACTCAACAATTTCATCAAGTTACATATGATAAATTTAATGTAATGATTAAGGTGTATGATGATTTCTCTTCCCCTACTATTGGTTCTATTACTCTTCCTATTGAGGTTGGTACTAAGTGCTAAGATGTTACCTTTGCTATTATTTCTACATCGGATCAATTTTATGTGAAATTGAGATATCCTTGGCTCTCTTTCATGCTACACTCTATAAATGTTTGATGTTCCCTCACAATGGGAATATTATCACAACTAATCATAGCCTTTACCAACCCACAACAAAACATATTGGAAATTTCACTCTTGATTACTTTTGGCCTAAACAACTTGAACCTTTAAAGCCTTGAGATGATGTTATTTTTATATCTTATCAAAAATGGAAAAATAAGATGATATCAACCTTAAGTAAACCTAGAGACCCTTCATGCATGGATATTCCTCCTCCTCATCCTAGACCTAGTCTTCTTCATACACCTTGTATTTCTCCTATATATGTTGCAGTCTCACCTCCCACATCTTATAAAGAAAAATTCCTAGCATCCGGTATCTCTCAACCTAGTGAGGCCCCTTCCATTCCTCCCCCTAAATGGGAAGAAAAGAAGCCTATTTTGATTGATCCTCAACCTTCACAAGTTTCAAGTAAAACTAAAAGAAATTGCGAGAGAACACTAACGAAAATATCATGGTAAGGGTCGTGAACTTGCTTCCCAAAAAATTTCATCCCCGAAGAAACCAAATGTTGCCTTGGTCCCATTTGTCCAACCTCCACCTAAAACTAGGGAGGAAGTTCAACTCAAATCACCAAAGCTAAAGATGATTAAGAAAAATGATGGTTCAGTTTATTTTCATGTTAGAGATCCTATTATGATTAATTTAGATGATGATATGGATGATAATGATAATGTTCATGCTAAAATTGATGATCCTAATGATTTTAATGATATGTATGAGCTTGTTGAGATTAATTATGAACTATCTCTACACTTTTCAAAAGATTTACTCCTAGCTCCTAGTGACAAACAAAGTGACACATCATTAGAGAACGGTTCTTTTTTGGAACTTGTAATAGCTCCATCTACCATGCTCACTATTGCTTCTCTTGCATATTTTCCACCATCCCTAAATGATGTTAAGCAATATTAGGAGAAGGATGATTTGCTTGACTAGCTTCATCTATGTGGTAGATTCTTATGTGTGTTTGCTTATATGTAATGTGCTTCCCTCATGATGTGTTTCTTGATATGTCCTTATGTTATGTTAGGTTCTCTTCAAATAACCCTTGTTACTTTGTTGGTGCAAGGTAATAAAGTGGTTGAATTTGTTGTGGCATTCCTCTATTGAATCTATTGTGGCCTTCCTCTATATATATCTCAATTCTTCTATATGATGTATCAATATTATGTCATTCATGTGCTATTGTTTGTAAATGGGCTTTTGTGATGTCTACCTAGGGATGATACAAAGCATTGAGATCTCTTTTTGGTCTCTTCCATGTTGACTCAAAAAGACATTTGTTTGTTCATCTTATGTGCTCTTCTTTCATTGTGTTTTTAGTTCCAATACCTTTCGAGGATGAGGTCAATTCAATGCAATTATTCTTGATATACATTATTTATCAAAAATGTATAGTGACCCCAGCTAGTGGATCCCTTATGTGTTTTTTATCCTATATATTTTGTGAGCATTTCCCTTTAATTTGTACTTTCTTGGGGGCATCTCATTGTGGTAACATTCTTGTCTTTTGGATGCATGTATCCTACCTTAAAGATATTTCTCTCAATAATGCATGCACAATTGCTTTAATGTGGGGGCATATACTCTGCTCAATGTTACACTTCATGCACATGCCACAAGACTTGGTTTGTACACTTTGATAATACACCATGACATATTTGGTACATGATGAAATACCCATTTTGCAGTCAATTCAATGCAATGTTTAGGTTACTTTGCAAACTAAGCCTTTTTCTTTGTAATATTTTTCAAAATTTTCAAGCCTACATGACTCATAGTAAGAACAAGCCTTACAAGGCCAAGTACAATCATTCTCTTTCTATCCTCTATTGGCATATGGACACTTCAATGAGACATTGTATGTGATTGAAGGTTTTGTCATTGATGGCAACCTTGCAATCCTATGGCACTGACAAGACATTATACTGGAAAAAGCATTACACAGACATTATACCAACAAAAGCATTACACAGGCAACCTTGCAATCCTATGGCACCGGCAAAGCATTACATAGGAAACCTTGCAATCCTATGGCACCGGCAAAGCATTATACCAGCAAAGCATTACACAGGCAACCTTGCAAGACATTATACCGGCAAAGCATTATTCAAACAAGATAGTGCACCGACATCAGCAAGATCAATCTACACTGGCACTGGCACAGAAGATGTACACCGGCAGAGAAGAAAATATGTATACCGGCACAGAGGCCGACAGGATTTTTGATATGTAATATTTTGTTTATTATTGTAAGCCAACTTGGAAAATTGTAAAATGACTCTTGTATATAAAAGAGATCATTGTAGACATTTGTAGGATATGGATAGGAAGCATAAAGAAAATTATAAGGCAGACCTAATGTGCAAATTGTAGGTCAAGGGTATATGTAAAGAAGAAAGCAAGAACCGGTACTGAATCTAGCATTGAAGATGCTATTGTAAAGTGGTACAGATCATTGGATTTGCATAATCCTCATTGTAAGTCAGTGTGACTTCTTATTGAGCAGTGTGCTCTAGGCAGTTGGCCTTCTTGCATGTGCAGGCCCCTATTGTAAGTAATATTCTCTTATTGGCCAGTAAGTGAATATTGTGGATCACAAATCCCACCGAGGTTTTTCCCACACCAGGTTTCCTCGTTAAACATCTTGTGTTATGGTGTTCCTTTCATGTGGATGTTTTTGATTCTGTTATTTACATTAATTCTTGCATACCGGTATACTGTTACTTTATGTTCTGCATTTTTAGTTTTAAGAAAATCTCATTACCGGTCAGATACTGACTCACCCCCCCCCTCTCAGTATCTGTGGGAACCCTAACATCCTCTTCATGTGTTTCTCCTTTTGTCTTAATATTATATTGATAAGATCTTAAGTCCCTGGGGGCTTGGTGTGTATTATATCTTTGGTATCTTGATGAAATTTTTTCAATGCATCTTTGTAATTTACTATGAGTATGTACATAGGTTCATACTCTCTCTATAGTGGGGGCTAAATGTAGCATCATAAATTGTATCCTTATACAATTTCATTCTTTCCTAACCCTCACCTTGGTGTTTCATCCTCCAGTGCTCAATATCTTCTTTGATATTTCTCATACCATCTTGAAATTTACATTTCAAACTCATGATCCAACCTCTATCTCATTCCAAGTCTTGATTGATAGGACTAGTACGCCTTGGTCCTGTCTTAGGACTAGGATGTCTTAGGCACCCTAGTCTTGGATCAAGACTAGGATGTCTTGGGTGCCCTAATCCTCCCAATCAGGACCCAAAATATGACCTCACAGCGGTCACTTTATGTGGGCAAGAAATTTGGCTCCATGTTGGCCTACTCTAAAAATTCAAACATCTAATGCATGGTTAAGTATAAAAGGAAGCCTACCCCCTCATTTGGAAACTAATTAGAACTTTTGGGAGAAAAAAGAACCTCTATCAAGATCTCAATTACAAAATAAATTCAAGTCTATGTGAGCAAGCATTCAATTATTCATAAAGAATTGAAGAAGAAGGTTGAGTCAAGTTCAAGCATTCATGTTCAAGAATCCATGATCAACCTTCTATGAAGAAATTCTACATTTCATCACAAAAATTTGCATAAGGATTCAAGCAAATTTCATCAAGGTATCAAGTTTAAGAAATTTCAAATGGATCTAGCCTTTCCCTCGAAAGGAAACCATTCTACTTCAGTTCAATTCCATTTCAATTATCATTTCAATTTCAAGGTTAATTCCTAAACTAGGGTTTGACCTAAGGAAAACCCATATCAACCAAACCTATATACTTCTTTTTGTGTGTAGGGAATTGTCTCAGGAGCTGTAAATGAGGAATCCAACAATGTAGACAGTAATGATCAGACTCAAATTTTGAAGCCATGAAAAGCAGAGGACTAGGACTACTGGTTCCCCTCAGTCCCAAAAATTTACAACAACCTATTGATATTGGATTTTGTGCATCATCTTGATCTGGAAAACATTCAATTTATTTTCCCTTGACATTCAAAGGCCCAAGACGACAAACTCCCCTCGGTCCTGACAACACAACCCAAACATCCTGCCACAGGTTTTGATCTATTTTTCCTCCTCAAATCTGAGTTTACAGCTCTACATGATAGCTAGAACATTTTGGTTACTATTATTTTATATCAATTTCTCATTGTTTGTCCTAAATATAGCATTGTGATTCACCCTAATTAAAATTCAATTTCCAACTACCAAGGGAAGAATTAACCTGATTTGAATTCAGTCCTTTTAGGATTGGATCAATCAAGTTCAATTTCGTTCCCTTAACGTTTTGGTGATCCCATGAAAATTAGTGGCTTTATCAAACCAAATGGTGAAAATCTAATTTTCAACACCAAAACAATAAATATACACACAAAGAGGTAGTGATATATATGTATATATACAGACATACACACACACACACATATACATACACATACACATACACATACACATACACATACACATACACATACACATACACATACACATACACATACACATACACATACACATACACATACACACATACACATACACATACACATACACATACACATACACATACACATACACATACACACACACACACATACATACACACACACATACATACATACACATACACATATACATATACATATACATACACATACACATACACATACACATACACATACACATATACATATACATATACATACACACACACACACACACACACACACACACACACACACACACACACACACACACACACACACACACACACACACACACACACACACACACACACACACACACACACACATATATACATGTTTTCATGCTTGAAATCATGTAAATTAATCTGATCAATTAGGGAATAAGGATGATCACAAATCCTTAACTAGTTTAACAAAATCAAACATAAACCAATAGAATAAATGTAAATATGAAATAATTAAACAATTAAATAATTGAAAACCCCCCTCAATTGCATTGTACCTTCCATTGTTCTTCTCCAAATTGCTGGTGTACGTGGCTCTCAGGTATTGTACTGAAATTCCTTGCATAGATTGGCAATTGCTTTGAAGAGTGTGATCTAGTTTGATTTGAGAAAATGATTTTGTTTATATAGATTTTCAACACAGATGGGGAGGGATTTTGAACTCAAGTTCCAATTGGGAGTGAACTAATTTAGATTGATCAGTTAATAGAGTTGATTGATTTGTTAACTCATTTGATTGAGTAGTCAACTAGATTGATTGGCTAGATGACTCAATTGATTAGTCACTTGACTGAGTTGATTGAATAGAAGAATGAATTGATTGGAGAGATAAGTGGATTGATTGATCAGTCAGAAAAGATGATTTGGAGTGAAAAGGGGTGATTAGAGAGTTAACTAAGTTAACTAATTAGTCAACTAATTTGATCAATCAATTATGATTTCAACATGTGCTACTGGAGATAGAAATTGAATTTGATTTTCATTTTTCAGTTTGGATTTGAATTTGGACTTTTGAATGTTGACATGCACATGAAATTAATTGAAATTCAAATTTGGTGAAATATGAATTTGATGATTTGGAATTAAATGGAATTAACTGAAATTCACATTTGGGGAATTTGTGAATTTGAGAGAAATGAAATTAAATGGAATTATTTAAAATTTGGATATGGGGAATTGGAAGAATAAGTTAATTAATTTAAATAATTTAAATGAAATTATTTAATCATGGGAAAAAGAATTAATTAAATAATAAAAATTATTTAATTAAGGAAATTAATTAAAATTAATTAAATTATTAATATTTAATTAATATTTAGGAGAGGGTTAATTGACTGATTAATTAAAGAATAGAAACCGAATAATTAAAAAATGTTGAATGCGATGATTGAGCCAGTTTTAGAAGAATAATTAGCTTAACTAAATAATTAAAGGATTACTTAATTAATTAGGACAAATAATTAGTGATGATGAAAAAGACATTTTTCAGTGTCTACATTTGCCCCTCTTTGACACAATGTCGAGACGATGTTGTTTCAAAGAAAATAAAAAAAATTATGCCCCGGTGACGCGTATAGTGTAAATATGCCCCCTTGAAAAAAGTGGTCGAAATTTTTGAATTTGAGACCATTTTTTGATATCGTGGTAGTGAGTAACCGTGTGAAGTTTCATGCGATTTTGAGTTCATTTGACTATGCTACAAGTGTGTTGAAGTTTAGGGGGACCGCGGCCATTGGAGTGGAAAAAACCCTAATTTTGAGCTATAAATAGTGAATTAGGCCCTTAAATTAGCTCATTTGTATTCATTTGATTTTGTGGAGATCTTATTGATTTTAGTGCTTTCTTGTGACTTTGGAGCATGATGGCGAGCCATAGAGAGAGATTGCACTTGTCTGATCAAGTGCGTTCATATCAGAGACTGCCTGACACTGGAGGACCGGTAAGTTTTCCAAACAAATTGCTCATTTTTGCTTATTTTTTTAAAAAAATTTCACGTTTTTGTCAGAGAAAAAACTTTTATTCAATGCACAATTGACCATCAATCTATTTGCATTTGTTTTAAATGGTGCACATTTGCATTTCTTAATTCGCAATTGTTAATTTGCCACGCAAACGTGTTTAGTAATGCGCATTTGTCTCTAGTAATTCACATATGCTTTAACTGATTCGCATTTGACTGTCAATAGTATTTTTTATTTATATTTGACATTTTTGTGATATTTCCAAAATTTATGAGTTGATATTCATCATGTGAATATAGTATCTGATATTTTTTATGTGTTTTGTATTATAGGATCATTGCCCTGTCCTAGTTGGTAGGCAGACGAGGCCAAATGGTCTTGAGCGTCGCTATGAGCTTATCGATGAGGAGACTGATTTGATCAGACATTTAGGTTTATATCACATTTAGCACTTGCTAGAGGTTACAACCAACAAGGGCATGATTACTGCTTTAGTCGAGCGATGACATTTCGAGACTTGTTCATTTCACTTTACCTACTGGTGAGACATCATTCACACTGGAGGATGTGTGGCGCATTCTGCATATTCTCATTCATGGCGCCCAAGTTACTTTCAATCATGATGATGGTGTTGCCAGACTGTGTGATTTGTTCGAGTGCTTAGAGGAGGATTTATCTATATGGGTTCGATATGAGATCCCATGGGATGATCTTGATTATGATGACCTTGTTGGCATATGATGAAGCGGTGATAATGCATGTTGTCATTGATGTCAATAAGTGCTCAAGTAGGTGAGCCAGTATGAAGATCGGAAGTGATTATGGTCAACCGAGATGGAGTGGACCAGTGTCGGGGTTCACTAAGTGTGACTACCGGTTGGTAGTCTCAATTCAGCTCTAGGGTTACCGGTTTGGCTTTTATGGTGCAACCGATGATGTTTTGTGACCTGTTAGTTAAGGAATAAGGATCGAGATACCACGTCAGTTGTGTGCATGTGAAGGATTTATTTGTGGTTCTTGTGCGTGAAGATTGAATGCATTGAATGCCTACCTCAGGAATGAGCACTTTTCTTAGCGGTGTGTGAAGAGCGCATGATGGGTTATTGATTTTCAGATGCAGTGAAGATTGGATGATGCAGAATATCTTGAGATTTGTCTTAGATCATTTCATTCTATGTAATGTGTTTGGACGGTCAAGATTGGACCACTTGTAAGTATAAACTTGAAATATTTAGGGTTTAGGGTTTATGCTACCGACCTAGTTGTTGTCTATAAAGTCGATGAGGTTTGTTATTATAGGCATTGGCAAAAGTTGTATTTGTATCTGCATATTGGAGATTTCATACTTGTTGAACCAGAGTGAGGAATCTGCAGAGTGTGATTGCAAAAGAGAGGAACTAAAAAGGATCTACCTTAGGAAGAAGTACTGTTATTAGATTGGTGTTTTACCTGTTGTCTTCTAACCATTTCAACAAAAGGTAAATCCCTTGACCGGGTAGCTTTAACAAACTTTGTTGTAAATCCTCTAACCAGGTGGCTCTAGGTTATTGAGTTATTTAAATCCTCTAGCGAGGTAACTCCTAACATGGTTTCAACATTTAACAGGGTATATAGCCATCCCTTAACCAGGTGATCCCTAATAGGATCGGTTTCTAACAGGACCTTTCTTGTAAAATCTTTAACTGGACTAGGCTCCTAACAAAGCAGACTTCAAAAGAGTTCACCAATAGCTTGTGGGTATTCATTCCCACCGTGGTTTTTCCCATTTGGGTTTCCACGTGAAAAATATGTGTGTTATGGGTTGTGAGATTTTCATGTGATGATTGTGTGGTTTTGATTAAGCTAGATATGCATGCATTGTTAAATGGTTGTGGTATTATTGGTACAACTCATGCATGATTTATATCAGTGAAGTAGTTATCAAGGTTTGAGATTTGTTGAATGTTGTCTGAAGTATTTTTATTTAACTAGTATAGCTATGGTTAAGTTCAGTGGTGAAGACAACCAGTTAGCTATGTTTTGATATGACAAAGTGTTGAAGATTTTTTTTGTGTGTGTATTGATTCACCCCCCTCGCAGTACCGGTTAGGACCTTAGTAGTTCATCGTTATTCATCAGACCTTACTGTCATTCTATGCTCTGTTGTTACTGGCTTACTTATTCCTGATCGATAAATACATGGTTACCCTATCAAATGGGGTAGATTCATCTGAGACATGATTATTGATAGACATGTTTTTTCTTGGGGTCCATGCTTATTAGCAACTTTATATCACTAGATGCATGGTATTGCATTTAGAGCAAAAATCTATTAGTTGTGGCATCACTTTTCTCCAAGTATGGGCTTGGGAGCATATGGCTATCTTTCGTCTGATGGTTCATGTTGATCTTGTTGATGAGGGGCCATATGTCTATAGATACACGACTGACATTAGACATAGGGCATCAGGGAACACCCTTTACTGGAGACATCAGATTGATATACTACAATATTTATCTTGGAGACCGCATCTTGATTGTTGCAGTTGGGCTGATGATGCACAACATTTACCTTATTGCAGACATTAGCATTATCTCATTAGTCAAGATGTTGGTAGGCATAGGGTTATTGATATCCATCTTCCTGGTTAGGTACTTTGTTAGTTTGGGGAGGTACAAGGTGTTCCAGATGTGACAACTTACTTTTCTCGGATTATAAAAGAGATCAAGAATTGGGGGGCTTGTGTACATCCTCATGTTGCTATTGTAGAGTTTTATTCTGTTTGGTCATTATAGTGGGGTTGTTCAACTAGAGTTCCAGATCCTAGTGCCACACCATAGTATGATGCTTGGTGGGTACATCATATACCAGTACCATTGACGGATCCTATGATTCCTATCTCTCCTCAATAAATCTAACATAGGAGAGCACAAGGAGGGAGAGGGAGAGGGAGAGGGAGAGATGGTGGAGGCTGAGATAGGGGGTACAAGGTGGTGGTCAGATTGGTTTGATAGCGGTAGTAGAGGTAGAGCGAGAGGATAGTGAGAGTGATGTAGACATCGGTAGAGACATAGAGTCTATGAGCAACTCTAACCGAGATGGGCGTGAGATTGATCATTCTGAGATAGGATCATCTAGCAGGTGGGGGATTGATGATGGGGATGGTGGCAGGCAAGACATTGAGATGCCCCATGTTGGAGATGTGCCAACCACAGAGGGAGGTTGCGAGGAGGGTGAGGATGAGCAGGTTCTGAGAGCTCGGATTAGGAGCTTAGATGATCTTGTTGTCACATTGCGACAACATCGGATGGATTATAGGGAGCACTTCCATAGGGTGTATGGTTCTTTAGAGGTAGAGAGAGATCAGATTGTGTGGGAGAGGGATAGGGCTATTGTTGATAGAGATCATCTCCAGTGAGAGCAAGATGATCCGGTGCGGAGTGCATAGGTGGTCATGGATGCATATGATCAGTTGATTGGCCCAGGGACCAATGAGCGGAGATAGTCAGATATATTTTCACTATTATTTAGGAGGCTATATATTATAGACAGGCATATGAGAGATTCATTCCTGAGGATCAAAGGGATCCTATCAAGCTTATATTTCTCGGAGTGGATCTAGCAGGGACATGAGTCAAAAAATGAGCAGCGGAGGTGTGATGGGTCCTCCTAGGTCATCATGAGGTCATCGTGGGGCAAGATCGACTAGACAGGATCCACCTGGGGATATGGACAGTGTTGATTGAGATACTTTGTATTGTACTTGATATGATGTATTCTGGTACTTTTTAAGATATATATGATATGCATTTTGGTAGCTTTCTACATGCCTTGTGTTATTTCTATGATGTATGATTCTATATGATGTGTCTATTTGATGTGTTATGTGTGTGATGCATTTTATGATTCTAGTGCATTCTATTTTATGCAATGTGATGATATGATTATGCAACTAGTGCTTCTATATGATAATTCATCTAAAATGATATGATATTTATTTAAATGAATCTAATGTAATGGAATCTAGATGCATTTAAGCTTGAATAACAATGCAAGTGAATCCAAGTAACATGTATTTAAGTGATAATGCAATCTAACTAATAGAAAATGAACTTAAAATGATATGCAACCTATATGAATGTTTTTCTTATGACAAAATACATTGTTGATTGTTCCTCTTGATTTAGAAGAAGTGTTAGTAAGAAAGATAGATATGAAAAAGATGTTTAAGAGATAGGAGAAGATGACGATGATGAATAATGATGAACAATAGATACCCCAACCGGTACTGAGAGGGGGGGTGAATCAATATAGATAAAAACTCACTTAACAACTTATCTAGCTAAAGAAAAACCAACTGGTTATCACCATTACTGAACTTAACCATGGCGATACCGGTTAAACATAGTAAGACACCAGACACCATAAACTGAGAGATTTGAATACTTCAAATACAATCAATTATGCAACATCAACTTCACCCATAAACATATGCATGTGGTATACTAAAAATACCATAACCTATTAACCCTACATGCATAATCCTTCAACCAAATAATTCATAAACATCACATGAAAAATGCATAACACATAACACACAGATTTTTTACGTGGAAACCCTAATGGGAAAAACCACGGTGGGGATGAATACCCACAAGCTTGTTTTGAACTCTTTTGAAGCTCGCCCTGCTAGGAGCCTAGTTCAGTTAAAGACTTTACAATAAGGATCTATTAAGAATCGATCTTGTTAGAGATCACCTGGTTAAGGGATTTCTATGTGTTAGGTCCTGGAGACAACTAAGAGGGGGGGTGAATCAGTTTTCTAATAAATTTAAATAAAAAACAACTTAACGAAACTTAATGCTTAATACCGGTAAACCAAACTTAATGTCGGTAGACAGTTTATCAGTTAGTTGCAATACCGGTAAAGATAAAATCATGAAACAAAAAGACAATATCATCTACAATACATAACACAATATTTGTACATGAAAACCCTGTAAGGGGAAAAGCCATGGTGGTAAACCTTACCCACAATCAGATGATACTACTGCAGATAGTATGTGTATACAATAGGGGTTCTGCACATGCAAAAAGGCCAAGCACCTAGAGCTCACTGCTCAAACACAAATAGGAGTCACACTGACTACAATTGGATGGTTAAATCCAATAATGACGTACTGCTCAAAATAGCATCTTCATATGCTAGATTCAGTACCGATTCAGTTCTGATTTGTCTTCACAAAACCTTCCTTCAACCTTCAAATGATGTATGTGTGTATAGCTCTTCCTGTTCTCACATATACCTTATTACAATCCTTTTTCAATCGCATATCGATCTTACAAATAAGATCTTACATATATACCGAAGTCTAGGACCAAAATGTATAGGTCGGCTTTACAAAAGATATTACAATAAAATAATTTATAAGTAAAACAATAATCGATGCAATATCTGATTCAACATGTTGGCTTGATGCATTTACAACATTATTAAATCATCTCCATAGCGTGTCGTGCTGATCAGGAATAGATAAACCTGCTGGTGCTTATCTTGGACCTATTTGCCAGTAACAACAAATATGCAAACACGAATATATCAATGAACAAATCTCCAAGACAAAATGTCCAAACGATGTCTTCGACATAACCAAGTGTTTTCCATGTCATTCCAACTTCCAGTGAACAATATATCCTGCTGGTGAGCAAGATACCAGTGACTGTGCATAAGTCACTAACTTGCTAGTGAACATTGCCAATCCTCCAAGTGCCAGAGTTGATAAGTGTTAATAGGTGAACAAATAGGTCGGTAGCATAAACCCTAAACCCTAAGATGCTTAGGTTTACAACACAGGCGGTCCAATCCTGACCGTCCAAACATATTGCATAGAGCATTACAATTTCAAATGGATCACAAGACAATCTGCATCGTTCATTCATCACCGCTCATGGGAATCAGTAACCCATCATGCTTTCTTCTTATGCCACTAAGAAGAATGATCATTTTTGAGGTAGACTTCAAATGCACTTGATCTTCTTATGCCTCAATCCTTCACGCTTAGAAAGATGACGTGGCACCTTGATCATAGAGTATCATTGGTTCATCACACAAGCTGGATCACCAAACCGATAACCATAGAGCTGAGACTACCAACTAGTAATCACACTTAGTGAAACCCCGACACCGGTTCACTGAATCTCCTCATGCCTCTTCATACCAGTTCACCAACTTCTTCAATCTACATACCGGTTCACTTACACTTATTGACGTCAATGACAACATATATTATTGTCATATCAACATACCGGTTCACCATATGCCAAGGATATCTAACAATCTCCCCCATTGGCATTGATGGCAATACTCAATGTAGCATTGCAACTAAAAACCTCATAGACAAATGTACCTACATTATCAGATATCTTCTCCCCATACATCTATCATATCTTCTCCCCCTTTGACAGCAATGCCAAAGTGGAGGCATAAGCTTCCAAAATCTACTATGCTACTCCCCCTAAGGAGTAGCATCCTTCAACACATCAATCCTAAAGGATTTGTCATTTGTAGTACTTGACTAATGCGGAGCACAAATCTTTTAGTTGACTTCATGAAGGGGCAGAACCCCTAATTCACCTCTTAAATAGGAAAATGTAGTCTTCAGTAAGGGCTTAGTAAATATATCTGCCAGATACTCCTTACTCAAAACGTGTTGCAGTGCAACCTCCTTATTCTACACTTTCTCTCTCAAGAAATGATATTTAAGCTCAATGTGCTTAGTTCTAGCATGCAATACTAGATTCTTGGAAATATTTATTACACTTGTGTTATCAAAAAAAATGTTCACCGGTTCAAATACAGGTACCTTGAAACCTTCCAATACATGCTTCATCCAAATTGCTTGAGTGTAGTTTATAAATGCTACCACATATTCTACTCCAACTGTAGATTGAGAAGTACAGCTCTGCTTCTTGCTTGTCCATGATACTAATCTTCCACCGAGAAAGAACGCTCC